>NC_141873.1:147012370-147315401 GCF_056163025.1 Triticum urartu | reverse complement strand
TTATCTGTTTTGGATGTTTAATGGGCTTTACTATGCACTTTTATATTATTTTTTGGACTAACCTATTAACCGAAAGCCCAATGTAAATTGCTGTTTTTTTTTGCTTATTTTAGTGTTTCACAGAAAAGGAATATCAAATGGAATCCAAATGGAATGAAACCTTTGCGAGGATATTTTTGGAACAAACGTGATCCAGGAGACTTGGAGTGGACGTCAAAGAAGCAGGGAGGCGGCCACGAGGTAGGAGGGCGTGCCCAGGGGGCCAGGCGCGCCCCCAACCTCATGGGCCCCTCGTAGCTCCACCAACCTACTTCTTTCGCCTATATATACTCTTATACCCTAAAACCTTTGAGGAGAGCAAAGAAACACCTTTTCAACCGCCGCAATATTCTGTACCCGTGAGATCCCATCTTGGGGCCTTTTCCGCGCTCCGCTGGAGGGGGATTCGATCGCAGAGGGCTTCTACATCAACACCATAGCCTCTCTGATGATGTGTGAGTAGTTTACCACAGACCTTCGGGTCCATAGTTATTAGCTAGATGGCTTGTTCTCTCTCTTTGGATCTCAATACAAAGTTCTCCTCGATCTTCTTGGAGATCTATTCGATGTAACTCTTTTTGTTGTGTGTTTGCCGAGATCCGATGAATTGTGTGTTTATGAACTTGATTATCTATGAATATTATTTGATTCTTCTCTGAATTCTTAGACGCATGATTTGATATCTTTGCAAGTCTCTTAGAATTATCAGTTTGGTTTGGCCTACTAAATTGATCTTTCTTACAATGGGACAAGTGCTTAGCTTTGGGTTCAATCTTGCGGTGTCCTTTCCCAGTGACAGTAGGGGCAGCAAGGCACGTATTGTATTGTTGCCATCGAGGATAAAAATATGGGGTTTATACCATATTGCTTGAGTTTATCCCTCTTCATCATGTCATCTTGCCTAAAGCGTTATTCTGTTCTTATGAACTTAATACTCTAGATGCATGCTAGATAGCAGTCGATGTGTGGAGTAATAGTAGTAGATGCAGAATCGTTTCGGTCTACTTATCACGGATGTGATGCCTGTATTCATGATCATTTCCTTAGATATCATCATAACTATGCGCTTTTCTATCAATTGCTCGACGTAATTTGTTCACCCACCGTAATACATGCTATCTTGACAGAAGCTACTAGTGAAACCTATGGCCCCCGGGTATACTTTACATCATATAAGTTTCCAATCTACAATCCTAGTTTACTATTTATTTTGCAATCTTTATTTTGCAATCTATACCACAAAAATACCAAAAATATTTATCTTATTATCTTTATTAGATCTCACTTTTGCAAGTGGCCGTGAAGGGATTGACAACCCCTTTATCACGTTGGTTGCAAGGTTCTTATTTGTTTGTGCAGGTACTAGGTGATTTGCGTGTAGTCTCCTACTGGATTGATACATTGGTTCTCAAAAACTGAGGGAAATACTTATGCTACTTTGCTGCATCACCCTTTCCTCTTCAAGGGAAGACCAATGCATGCTCAAGAGGTAGCAAGAAGGATTTCTGGCGCCGTTGCCGGGGAGATTTGCACCAAGTCAAGTCAAGATTTGATCTCCCATCAACTAGCCATTTCTAGCGCCGTTGCCGGGGATATCTACACTCAAGCCAAGACATACCAAGTACCCATCACAATCTCTTATCCCTCGCATTACATTATTTGCCATTTGCCTCTCGTTTTCCTCTCCCCCACTTCACCTCTGCCGTTTTATTTGCCTCTTTTTTGTTCGCCCTTTTTTCGCTTGCCTCTTGTTTTCTTGTGAGTTGGATTGTTTTTTTGTCAAGATGGCTCAGGATAATACTAAATTGTGTGACTTTTCTAGTACCAACAATAATGTTTTTATTATCACTCCGATTGCTCCTCTTACCGATGCTGAATCTTGTGAAATTAATACTGCTTTGCTGAATCTTGTCATGAAAGATCAATTTGCTAGCCTTCCTAGAGAAGATGCCGCAACCCATCTAAACAGCTTTGTTGATTTATGTGATATGCACAAGAAGAAAGATGTGGATAATGATATTGTTAAATTGAAGCTATTTCTGTTTTCGCTTAGAGATCGTGCTAAAACTTGGTTCTCCTTTTTGCCTAAAAATAGTATTGATTCTTGGAATAAGTGCAAAGATGTTTTTATCTCTAAGTATTTTCCTCCCGCTAAGATCATCTCTCTTAGAAACGATATTGTGAATTTTAAGCAACTTGATCATGAGCATGTTGCACAAGCTTGGGAGAGGATGAAATTAATGATACGGAACTACCCCACACATGGTTTGAATTTATGGATGATTATACAAAAAAATTATGCTGGACTGAATTTTTCTTCTAGAAATCTTTTAGATTCAGCCGCGGGAGGCACTTCTATGGAAATCACTTTAGGAGAAGCTACTAAACTCCTAGATAATATTATGGTTAATTATTCTCAATGGCACACCGACAGATCTACTAGTAAAAAGGTTCATGCGATAGAAGAGATTAATGTTTTGATTGGAAAGATGGATGAACTTATGAAGTTGTTTGCTAATAAGAGTGCTTCCTCTGATCCTAATGATATGCCTTTGTCTACCTTGATTGAAAATAATAATGAATCTGTGGATGTGAATTTTGTTGGTAGGAACAATTTTGGTAACAACGCGTATAGAGGAAACTTTAATTCTAGGCCTTTCCTGTGACGCCCCAGATTTGACCGTACACTAATCATACACGCAGACGTGTACGACCAAGATCAGGGACTCATGGGAAGATATCACAACACAACTCTACAAATAAAATAAGTCACACAAGCATCATATTACAAGCCAGGGGCCTCGAGGGCTCGAATACAAGAGCTCGATCATAGACGAGTCAGCGGAAGCAACAATATCTTAGTACAGACATAAGTTAAACAAGTTTGCCTTAAGAAGGCTAGCACAAAACTGGGGTACAGATCGAAAGAGGTGCAGGCCTCCTGCTGGGAGCCTCCTAAACTACTCCTATTCGTCGTCAGTGGGCTGCACGTAGTAGTAGGCACCTCCAGAGTAGTAGCAGTCATCATCGACAGTGGCATCTAGTTCCTGGACTCCATCGTATGGTCGCAACAATCGAGTATAGGAAGGGGGAAAAAGGGGGGCAAAGGAACCGTGAGTACTCATCCAAAGTACTCGCAAGCAAGGATCATAGACGAGCCAACGGAAGCAACAATATCTGAGTACAGACATAAGTTAAACAAGTTTGCCTTAAGAAGGCTAGCACAAACTGGGGTATAGATCGAAAGAGGCGCAGGCCTCCTGCCTGGGATCCTCCTAAACTACTCCTGTTCGTCGTCAGCGGGCTGCACATAGTAGTAGGCACCTCCAGAGTAGTAGCAGTCATCATCGATAGTGGCGTCTGGTTCCTGGACTCCATCGTCTGGTCGCAACAATCGGGTATAGGAAGGGGGGAAAAGGGGGGCAAAGCAACCATGAGTACTCATCCAAAGTACTCGCAAGCAAGGAGCTACACTACATATGTATGCATTGGTATCAAATGGAAAAGGGGTATCATATGTGGACTGAACTGCAGAATGCCGGAATAAGAGGGGGATAGCTAGTCCTTTCGAAGACTACGCTTCTGGTAACCTCCATCTTGCAGCAGGAGAAGAGAGTAGATGGTAAGTTCACCAAGTAGCATCACATAGCATAATCCTAACCGGCGATCCTCCCCTCGTCGCCATGTGAGAGAGCGATCACCGATCGTATCTGGCACTTGGAAGGGTGTGTTTTATTAAGTATCCGGTTCTAGTTGTCATAAGGTCAAGGTACATCTCCAAGTCGTCCTGTTACCAAAGATCACGACTATTCGAATAGATTAACTTCCCTGCAGGGGTGCACCACATTTCCCAACACGCTCAATCCCCTTTGTCCGGACACACTTTTCTGGGTCTTGCCTGGCCTCGGAAGATCAACATGTCGCATCCCTACCTAGGCACAACAGAGAGGTCAGCACGCCGGTCTAAATCCTATGGTACAGGGGTCTGGGACCATCGCCCATTGGACATCTGCATGTTGCGTGGGCGGCCGGAGAGCAGAGCTAGCAACCACCATTACAAAGGAAGTTGTGTTACGCGGTCCAACCCGGCGCGCGCCGCTCAGTCGTTGACGTCACGAAGGCTTCGACTGATACCATGACGTCGAGTGCCCATAACTGTTCCCGCGTAGTTGGTTAGTGCGTATAGGCCAGTGGCCAGACTCACATCAAATACCAAGATCTCGTTAAGCGTGTTATTTTGACATAACCGCGGACGCCGACCAGGGCCAGGACCACCTCTCTCCTAGGTGATCTCAACCTGCCCTGTCGCTCCGCCTCAAAGTAACAGTCGGGGGCCGTCGGGAACTCAGGCCCCCCACTACCTGGATGGAGCCACCTGCCCCTTTAGCCCCCAACACCGGAATCACTTGCGGGTACTGAATGAGCCGACACGACTTTAGTCACCACAAGTATCATACATAAAGTATATAATATATACCCGTGATCACCTCCCGAGTGATCATGGCCTGATAGTATAGCAAGGCGGATAGACAAGAGTGTAGGGCCACTGATGATAAACTAGCATCCTATACTAAGCATTTAGGATTGCAGGCAACGTATCAACAGCTGTAACAACAATGACAGGCTATGCATCAGAATAGGATTAATGGAAAGCAGTAACATGCTACACTACTCTAATGCAATAAGTATAGAGAAGAGTAGGCGATATCTGGTGATCAAGGGGGGGGGCTTGCCTGGTTGCTTTGGCAAGAGAGAGGGGTCGTCAACATCGTAGTCGTACTGGGTAGAAGCGGCGTCGGTCTCGTAGTCTATCGGAGAGAAGAGGGGGAAGAAACAATGAATATAATGCAAACAGAAGCACAACGATGCATGACATGAAAAATAGCGGTGCTAGGGGTGCCCTAACGCGGTATGAGGTGGTATCGGTGAAGGGGGGAAACATCCGGGAAATTATCCCCGGTGTTTCGCGTTTTCGGACAGATGAACCGGAGGGGGAAAGTTGCATGTTCACTATGCTAGGGATGTGTGGCGGACGAACGGGCTGCGTATCCGAATTCGTCTCGTCGTTCTGAGCAACTTTCATGTACAAAGTTTTTCCATCCGAGCTACGATTTATTTTATGTTAATTTTTAAAAGATTTAAATTAATTTTAGCATTTATTTAATTAATTTAATTGAACATTATCTAGAACAGTGCATGATGACGTCATCATGACATCAGCAGTTGACCGTTGGCCTGGTCAACCTGACAGATGGGTCCCACCTGCCAGGGACTATTTAGATAGTTAACAGTATTTAATTAGGTTAATTAGTTATTAGGTTAATTAATCATACTTAGTTTATTTTTAAACATAATTAATTAAGATAATTATTTAGTTAATTAATTAATATTTTATTTATTTATTTATTTTAAGTATTTTTTAATTTAATTAATTTTTTCTATTTTTGGGTGGACCCCACATGTCATTGGCCACGGCCTTAACGGGCACGCGTTACGGGCTTCGGGGAGGGCGAGGCACGGGTGGAGAGCTGGGCCGGCGGCTGCGGTGAGTAGATGCAGGCGCGGCCAATGAGGTCAGGGGCGGCTGCAGCGAACGGCCAGCGTGGCTCAGCGGCGGGCACGCACGCAGGCGAGCGGGGGTGCGGTTGGTCGTAGCGGCGACAACAGAAGGAGAGGCAGCGGCGCAATGGAGCAAAGCAGCAGCGGGAGGAAGTCGAGCGGTCGGCAGCGGCCATGCGCGCGGGCGAGGCCCGAGCATGGCGAGCGCGCACGGGGGAAGACCGGGGGGTGGGCGCCGGATCGTGGCTGCGGGCGCGCGACGAGCAACTAGGTGCGGAACAGAGCACGTGGGCGTGCGCGGGCAGGGTGGGCGAGCAGGGGATGGCGACCGCGAGCGCGGCCGGTGGCGGGCAAAGCGGGACGAGGGCGTGCGCGCGAGCGTGTGGGAGACAGGGGAGAGAGAGGAGGGGCACGTGCTCACGGCGGGTCGTAGTGTTTCGGGCAGCGGGGCGTGGGGAGGTAGACAGGGACGACGTCATCGAGGAGGCAGTCCGACGAGGTGGCCGTCGACGAGGTAGGCCGCGGCGGTAGCAGTTCCATCCCGATCCTGTTCGGGTTGAGAGAGGGAGGGCTCCGTGCGGGACACGACGGAGAGGCGGGCGCCGACGAGGTGGGCAATGTGGAGCACCGGCGACGACGGGGCTGCGAGGTGCGACGGGGACAGCGACGTGCGCCTCCTGATCCAGATCGGGAGGGAGAGACAAGGGAGGGGGGATCGAGTGGTGGGGGTAGTGGGCTAGGTCACGGTTAGGGTTGGGGGTTGTACATGGGGTGGCTGGGCCAGTCGGGCGGCCCATCGGCCTGTTGGGCCGAGGCCTAGATGGGGGGTTCCTTTCCTATTTTTTGTTTTACTTTTTCTTTTCTGTTTTAGCTAATTGTTTGGGCAACAAATGAGTTTTATAAAACATGAGAGTTGGCCCACAAATCACAACACAATATATCCTACCACCAAAAACTAGTTTAGGCTAAATATCATTTCATATTTATTTTGTATTAATAAAAAGGTTATTAAATAATGTTTTGAGTCATCGTTTGAGGTTGTCTAAGTCACTTATTAACTTTCAATAATGTTGTTTACAATTTTATCATAGCCTCTGATTTATCTACTATTTATTGAACATTTTATTTTTAATATTTAAAAACTTTTATTGTTTGCTTGATTTTAAATTTTGAATTTGAAACATTTTTGAACTAATGTGAGATTAGCAACAATAACCGAGGTGACGTGGCATCGTTAATGTGGGGTTACTGTCCGGGCATCACAATTCTCCTCCACTACAAGAAATCTCGTCCCGGGATTTAAGAGATGGAGAAGGGGAAAATGTCTGGTTACGAAATTCTAAGGAATCTTCTCGGTCTTGGTTGCTCTTCTCGAAGAAGTTAATCCCTTTCGTTGATGTCTTTATTTCTATGCTTCAGGTCATCATGATGAAGTCAGCATCCTTTCTTCGGGAACTCCGTCGTACTTACGAAAGAATAAGGGGGTATACCAGAAGAATGGACCTCTGCAAGGTAGACTATCTGGTAGATATCATCGGGGAAGGTGGCAAAAAGTAACTCTCAAATTGAAACTTAATAAATATCGAGAGCAAAGTAAGGAGGTATCATGGGAAGTTTTGAGCGGGCATGCAATCGATCGATGCCTGACACAAGGCGAGAAAGGGGTTCAGAGCAATGAGAATAAATATTGCGTCTGATACCAGAATATATTACTGGGAAAGTGACCCCGTGAATTACATACGAAGTCAAGTGCGAGGGATAACTTCGGAGATAGAGGTGTACAGGAGAGTCAGGTTTCGATCCTGGGACCTATGGGTTATGGGCCCACCATGTGCGTTAACGGTAGGAAGGGTGGTGACGTCTTGCATGACCATGTAGGCAAGACATGTCAGCGGATAGCATGTCAGTCATGTCGGCAACAACGTCGGTACCAAGGGCGAGGGACGAAGATAACCATCTTCCTTCTCGTTGAATGAGGCGGGCCAATAGGCGAAGTTCTTGTCCATCGGTGGTTACCGGAATGTCAACAACAGTAGTAACAGGGTCTTACTAATAGAATTGTACACCGAGGTGTTTACCTAAACAGGAGAAAATTACTGCTTAGATCATATAGCTCACAAGAAGGTTTAAACAAACCAATGGAAAGGAAAAAAAGTGATTATCAGGTTTAAACAGAACAATGGAAAGGAAAATGTGTTTAAACACATATTTCAAGGGTATATCCTTCCCAAGGACAAGCAGAGCATGATATCCATGACAGGATATAATGTAGAAAACCCTTTAGGTGAGGGGAGAGAAATTTCATGACATTACCCATACAACGGTGTTAGGATATTTGATAAGGAAAATTTAGCATTGTGCTTCAAATGTTCTTATTGAAAATCAGAGTACCACATACATGCTTCGAGAGAGCATTGACAAGGTCTTTAAGCAAAGGTCAGACTTTGGATACAGAAAGGATCCATCAGGAACCACTCATAGAATAAGTGTTCCAATTTCCTCATGAAAGAATGAATAACCTTGCTAAAAAGGAAACTATAACAATGGGTCCTCCGGTCAGGTGCACTAGGCATGACATCACCTTACTGAGCTATACAAAATCCAATGTTACAGCTTTTGGAAAATGTTCCAACCATCATATCTGACCGAGATTCAGTTCTGATAGGTGTCAGGATACCTCAGACTCATGATGCCTGAGAAGGAAAGGTGCAACACAATTGACGAGATGACATTGTAAAATTCTTAGGAAATGAACTATGGAAGCGAGTTCTGAAACAAGAGTTCGTCATTAAATCAAGGAAATGATGAGGGGATGGCTGATGGACTCAACGACAATTACTCGAGTTTTACTAAAAGATGGATTTCCTCAATTTTGTGAACAAGGAGATAACATTTGTCAGATCAAATGATATAATGGTGTATGCTCGAGCAATGCATACACAATTAAGCATTGATTGAAAGGTGCACCCGAAATATTGGCTTAGGTAGCATGATCAATGTTTAGAATGGTGATTCAATAACCAACACACCAAGAACGAAACTATCATTCATTATCTCACAAGCAATAAGGTTGCTAGTAATTTTGAATTTTACACATCACAGTTCAATCGTCGGTATTCCGGTTGGAAACAACACGGGGACCAAGAGATGAATGTAGATGGAGGGATGTATCAATTGTATCAAGAAATCTCAAGAGGTGGTGAAATTCCCACGACATTCTTGACATAAAATATGGTAATATTCCAAGGTAAAGAAGAACAAATGCTGGATAGCAATGAACTCAAGGTATAACACAAAATACGATCAAGTTTATGTTGGAGGGATGGCAATAAAGTGGCCGATGATAACACAAATCATCGAGGGCAAGGATGGTATTCCTCATCACGAATTCAATTGATATCCTGGAAGAGCTCAGAATGTTGATGATGATCATGACACAATTGTCGAGAGATTTCATGAAGATGTAATTGATGGCGAAGACATCAAGTCAAAGGAATGATGATGTGAAATGTTATTGGAACCATGGATACGGCATCAACTCAGAATCAAGCTTGCTGTTCAAGGTGAGATGATATGACAAGGAAGATTGACGTAAGCTTAGCTCATCGTCGAAAGCTATGCTTTGGGAATAAGTACCAGGTGGCATAGTTTAAAATTTAGCACAAGGTGATAGCCGATCAGCCTAGGATTGACAAGCTCGAGTACAAACTCGTGAGTAAAGCAGATTACTAAGAGTTGTTTAATCATGGTGCGGACCCGATTTAGTTATCGGTGTCCTCGAGTGACTAACAACTCGGAACCAGGAAACATTGGAATCGTGAGGAATAATACTCGATGAAGGCTCATAATAAGCAACATGGTTCGATGATATTATCAAGATACCAGAGGGTAATACTCGGAGGTAGAGCAAAATAGAGGGTTGATAAGTGTATTGATCTGCAAAAGACAAGTACTTTAACTTGTTCAAGAAAAGGAATCAAGGAATATCAATATGGCCAAAACCATAGTTGCAAGGGATCCAATTCAAAGACACCGAAAGAATTATCCAACTAATTAAAAGTTTTTCAAGAAGCTTCCATGATAAGTTCCACATCGGGTCCATGGGCATGAACACAAAGTTCAAGGTCGACTCCCACTTCTCCAATGCATAACTTTCAGTCACTTCTCATTTTCGAAGAAATTGTAATGTTGAAATTTTATTTAGCAAAATACCAGAAGAGTATGACTCGTGAAAACTTTCGAGTTCACACATATTAAGGAAGGCATAGGTTCAACCCGTCAGGGTACCATGGAAACATATACCACAAGCTTCAATAGTAAATACCACCAGCTCGAAAACAGAGCATGGTTGAGAAAACAGATGATACAACTTACCAAAGGCTTTATGTATTAGGGAAGGAATTTCCCGAGGTTTTCATAAACGAAGGACACCGTCGGATGATAAATTTAGCAAAGGATCTGACGGTCCATAACCGAGCTGATGTGAGCATCGGTACCCAACCAGAATAAGAAGGGATGCAAGGAGATCAGACTATAGAAACAACTGACTAATTCAAAGCCGAAATGCAAAGGAATTATGATCTTCAAATCAAGGGATCAGAAGCAAACACTCTGATCAAGGATGGGTAAGTTGAGTAGGCTTAGGGGTACAACCGATGGCAATTTGATTGGTCGAGATCCAGCTCATGTTTAATATGACGTCTGAGCCGAAAGGATGAACTCTAGGATCTGATTGAGGATTGCGAGCATTCGCAACATATCGAATCAAGGGACTCGAAAGGATAATTACAAAGGAAGCTAATGAATATTGCTAGCCATATGGAACGCAACCACAATGCACGCAGACAAGTAATTGCAGAGTAATAGCGGACAGAGATTTATCAAAAGATCAGATAGTATTTCAATGTGTCTTGTGAATCATATGAACAACGGGGGAAGAGAGGATACTCGGTAAGTGCGAGTAATTATCCGTAGGGGTATTCAGGTTGCAAAGAACTGCAAGGGCAGTGGGTACAAAGTATTTTTGGAACAATAGAGAGAATTTCAGGGTATCTTGTAATAACAAGATTAACTGGGAATAAAAGTAAGGATGACAGGTGTATGTATTTATCCATAGGGATATTTCAGTGGTAGGGGATGGCAAAAGCAATGGGCACAAAGTCTCGAGAGAACAACAGAGAGTATCTTCGGAATCCTTCGGTACAACAGGAGATCATCTGTAATAAGAGGCTCTCCGGGTGGATGTGATCACGAGACCCTAATGTTAGAGTTAGTAAAAATCATTTCACCCGGATAGAAGAGAGATTAGAATCCCAGAGTATAGACGAGGAATAAAAGATCCTAATACCACCCAACGGCGATGTGGGCCCATCGGCCGCACAACCATGTTAGTAAAACAGATTTCATCGACTAGACTGAACTTTGGCCGAGGAGTGTGGAAGGGGATTCCTACAGGCAGTCGGCTCTGATACCAACTTGTGACGCCCTAGATTTGACCGTACACTAATCATACACGCAAACGTGTACGACCAAGATCAGGGACTCACGGGAAGATATCACAACACAACACTACAAATAAAATAAGTCATACAAGCATCATATTACAAGCCAGGGGCCTTGAGGGCTCGAATACAAGAGCTCGATCATAGACGAGTCAGCGGAAGCAACAATATCTGAGTACAGACATAAGTTAAACAAGTTTGCCTTAAGAAGGCTAGCACAAACTGGGATACAGATCAAAAGAGGTGCTGGCCTGATAACCCACAAGTATAGGGGATCGCAACAGTTTTCGAGGGTAGAATATTCAACCCAAATTTATTGATTCGACACAAGGGGAGCCAAAGAATATTCTCAAGTATTAGCAGTTGAGTTGTCAATTCAACCACACCTGGAAACTTAATATCTGCAACAAAGTATTTAGTAGCAAAGTAATATGATAGTAGTGGTAACGGTAGCAAAAGGTAATGGTAGCAAAAGTAATGTTTTTGGTATTTTGTAGTGATGATAGCAATAGCAACGAAAAAGTAAATAAGCGAAGAACAATATATGGAAAGCTCGTAGGCAATGGATGGGTGATGGAGAATTATGCCGGATGCGGTTCATCATGTAACAATCATAACCTAGGGTGAGACAGAACTAGCTCCAGTTCATCAATGTAATGTAGGCATGTATTCCGAATATAGTCATACGTGCTTATGGAAAAGAACTTGCATGACATCTTTTGTCCTACCCTCCCGTGGCAGCAGGGTCCTAATGGAAACTAAGGGATATTAAGGCCTCCTTTTAATAGAGTACCGGACCAAAGCATTAACACATAGTGAATACATGAACTCCTCAAACTACGGTCATCACCGGTAAGTATCCCGATTATTGTCACTTCGGGGTTAACGGATCATAACACATAATAGGTGACTATAGACATGCAAGATAGGATCAAGAACTCTCATATATTGATGAAAACATAATAGGTTCAGATCTGAAATCATGGAACTCGGGCCCTAGTGACAAGCATTAAGCATAGCAAAGTCATAGCAACTTCAATGTCAGAACATAGTGGATACTAGGGATCAAACCCTAACAAAACTAACTCGATTACATGATAGATCCCATCCAACACATCACCGTCCAGCAAGCATACGATGGAATTACTCACGCATGGCGGTGAGCATCATGAAATTGGTGATGGAGGATGGTTGATGATGACGATGGCGATGGATTCCCCTCTCCGGAGCCCCGAACAGACTCTAGATCAGCCCTCCCGATAGGTTTTAGGGCATGGCGGCGGCTCCGTATCATAAAACGCGATAAATTCTTCTCTCTGATTTTTTTCTCCCCGAAACCAAATATATAGAGTTGGAGTTGAGGTCGGAGGAGCTCCAGGGGGCCCACGAGGTAGGGGGCGCGCCCCCCACCCTCGTGGATAGGTCATGGGCCCCCTGGCCTTCATCTTTTGCAAGGATTTTTTATTATTCCTGAAAAGTTGTTCCGTGAAGTTTCAGGTCGTTTTGAGAACTTTTGTTTCTGCACATAAATAACACCATGGTAATTCTGCTGAAAACAGCGTCAGTCTGGGTTAGTTCCATTCAAATCATGCAAGTTAGAGTCCAAAACAAGGGCAAAAGTGTTTGGAAAAGTAGATACGACAGAGACATATCAAGGCCTCCTGCCTGGGATCCTCCTAAACTACTCATGTTCGTCGTCAGCGGGCTGCACGTAGTAGTAGGCACCTCCAGAGTAGTAGCAGTCATCATCGACAGTGGCGTCTGGTTCCTGGACTCCATCATCTGGTCGCAACAATCGGGTATAGGAAGGGGGAAAAAGGGGGGCAAATCAACCGTGAGTACTCATCCAAAGTACTCGCAAGCAAGGAGCTACACTACATATGTATGCATTGGTATCAAATGGAAAAGGGGTATCATATGTGGGCTGAACTGTAGAATGTCGGAATAAGAGGTGGATAGCTAGTCCTTTCGAAGACTACGGTTCTGGAAACCTCCATCTTGCAGCAGGAGAAGAGAGTAGACGGTAAGTTCACCAAGTAGCATCGCATAGCATAATCCTAACCGGCGACCCTCCCCTCGTCGCCCTGTGAGAGAGCGATCACCGGTCGTATCTGGCACTTGGAAGGGTGTGTTTTATTAAGTATCTGATTCTAGTTGTCATAAGGTCAAGGTACAACTCCAAGTCGTCCTGTTACCGAAGATCACTACTATTCGAATAGATTAACTTCCCTGCAGGGGTGCACCACATTTCCCAACACGCTCGATCCCCTTTGTCCGGACACACTTTTCTGGGTCATGCCCGGCTTCGGAAGATCAACACGTCGCAGCCCTACCTAGGCACAACAGAGAGG
Organism: Triticum urartu; assembly: GCF_056163025.1. Lineage (NCBI taxonomy): Eukaryota > Viridiplantae > Streptophyta > Magnoliopsida > Poales > Poaceae > Triticum > Triticum urartu. The sequence continues at coordinate 147,301,951 of NC_141873.1, read as the reverse complement.
ACAACACGCCGGTCTAAATCCTATGGCGCAGGGGCCTGGGCCCATCGCCCATTGCACACCTGCACGTTGCGTGGGCGGCCAGAGAGCAGAGCTGGCAACCTCCATTAGAAAGGAAGTTGCATTATGCGGTCCAACCCGGCGCGCGCCGCTCAGTCGCTGACGTCACGAAGGCTTCGGCGGATACCACGACGTCGAGTGCCCATAACTGTTCCCGCATAGTTGGTTAGTGTGTATAGGCCAGTGTCCAGACTCAGATCAAATACCAATATCTAGTTAAGCTTGTTATTTTGACATAACCGCGGACGCCGACCAGGGCCAGGCCCACCTCTCTCCTAGGTGGTCTCAACCTGCCCTGTCGCTCCGCCTCAAAGTAACAGTCGGGGGCCGTCGGGAGCTCAGGCCCACCACTATCTGGATGGAGCCACCTGCCCCTTCAGCCCCCAACACCGGAATCACTTGCGGGTACTCAACGAGCTGACCCGACTTTAGTCACCACAACTATCATATATAAAGTATATAATATATACCCACGATCACCTCCTGAGTGATCACAGCCCGATAGTATAGCATGGCAGACAGACAAGAGTGTAGGGCCACTGATGATAAACTAGCATCCTATACTAAGCATTTAGGATTGCAGGTAAGGTATCTACAACTGTAGCAACAATGACAGGCTATGCATCAGAATAGGATTAACGGAAAGCAGTAACATGCTACACTACTCTAATACAAGTAGTCTAGAGAAGAGTAGGCAATATCTGGTGATCAAGGGGGGCTTGCCTGGTTGCTCTGGCAAGAGAGAGGGGTCGTCAACATCGTAGTCGTACTGGGTAGCAGCGGCGTCGGTCTTGTAGTCTATCGGAGATAAGAGGGGGAAGAAACAGTGAATATAATGCAAACAGAAGCACAACGATGCATGACATGACAAATAGCGGTGCTAGGGGTTCCCTAACGCGGTATGAGGTGGTACCGGTGAAGGGGGGAAACATCCGGGAAAATATCCCCGATGTTTTGCGTTTTCGGACAGATGAACCGGAGGGGAAAGTTGCGTGTTCGCTATGCTAGGGATGCGTGCCGGACGAACGGGCTGCGTATCCGGATTCATCTTGTCGTTCTGAGCAACTTTCATGTACAAAGTTTTTCCATCCGAGCTACGGTTTATTTTATATTAATTTTTAAAAGATTTAAATTAATTTTAGCATTAATTTAATTAATTTAATTGAACATTATCCAGAACAGTGCATGCTGACGTCAGCATGATGTCATCATGACATCAGCAGTTGACCTGGTCAACCTGACAGAAGGGTCCCACCTGCCAGGGATTGTTTAGCTAGTTAACAGTATTTAATTAGGTTAATTACTTATTAGGTTAATTGATCATACTTAGTTTATTTTTAAACATAATTAATTAAGTTAATTATTTAGTTAATTAATTAATTGATATTTTATTTATTCATTTTAATTATTTTTTAATTTAATTAATTTTTTCTATTTTCGGGTGGACCCCGCGTGTCATTGGCCAGGGCCTTAACGGGCGCGTGGTTACGAGCTTCGGGGATCCGGGCGTCGCCCGTTTGGTGAAACCGTGCAGGGCAGGGGGGTCAGCGCGCGCCAGCTGGCGGCGAAGCGCCAGCGGCAACGGGACGAAGCAGCGCGGGGGCGTGCAGGAGCGCGAAGGGCGATGCACGGGCGGAGAGCTGGGGCGGCGACCGCAGTGACTGGATGCGGGCGCGGCCAATGAGGTCAGGGGCGAGCGCAGCGAACGGCCATAGTGGCTCAACGGCGGGCATGCACGAAGGCGAGCGGGGGCGCGGTTGGTCACAGCGGCGACAGCAGAAGCAGAGACAGCAGCGCAACGGAGCAAAGCAGCAGTGAGAGGAAGCCGAGCGGTCGGCAGCAGCCACGCGCGCGCGGGCGAGGCCCGAGCATGGCGAGCGCGCATGGGGGAAGCGGGCAGGCGCGGGGGAAGACCGGGGGGTGGGCGCCGGATTGTGGCTGCGGGCGCGCGACGAGCAGCTAGGTGGGGAACAGAGCGCATGGGCGTGCGCGGCGGGGTGCGTGAGCAGGGGATGGCGACCGCGAGCGCGGCCGGTGGCAGGCGAAGCAGGACGAGGGCGTGCGCGCGAGCGTGTGGGAGACAGGGGAGAGAGAGGAGGGGCGCGTGCTCACGGCGGGTCGTAGGGTTTCGGGCAGCGGGGCGTGGGGAGGTAGACGGGGACGACGTCGTCGAGGAGGCAGTCCGGCGAGGTGGTCGTTGATGAGGCAGGCCACGGCGATCGCGGTTCCATCCCGATCCTGTTCGGGTTGAGAGAGGGTGGGCATCGTGCGGGACGGGACAGAGAGGCGGGCGCTGACGAGGTGGGCAACGTGGAGCACCGGCGATGACGGGGCTGCAAGGTGCGACGGGGACGACGACGTGCGCCTCCCGATCCAGATCAGGAGGGAGAGATAAGGAAGGAGGGATTGGGTGGTGGGGGTAGGGCTAGGTCACAGTTAGGGTTGGGGTTATACAGGGGGTGGTTGGGCCGGTCTAGCGGCCAATCGTCCTGCTGGGGCGAGGCCCAGATGGGGGGGGTTCCTTTCCTCTTTTTTTGTTTTGTTTTACTTTTTCGTATTTTTTTCTTTTCTGTTTTAGCTAATTGTTTGGGCAACAAATGAGTTTTGTAAAACATGAGAGTTGGCCCACAAATCACAACACAATATATCCTATCACCAAAAACTAGTTTGGGGTAAATATCATTTATATTTATTTTGTATTAATAAAAAGGTTATTAAATAATGTTTTCAGTCATCGTTTGAGGTTGTCTAAGTCACTTATTAACTTTCAATAATGTTGTTTACAATTTTATCATAGCCTCTGATTTATCTACTATTTATTGAACATTTTAGTTTTAGTATTTAAAAACTTTTATTGTTTGCTTGATTTTAAATTTTGAATTTGAAACATTTTCGAACTAATGCGAGATTAGCAACAATAACCGAGGTGATGTGGCATTGTTAACGTGGGATTACTGTAGCTTAATTATCCGGGCGTCACATTTCCCTAGTAATTCCTCTAATAATTATGGTAATTCCTACAACAACTCTTATGGAAATTTTAATAAGATGCCCTGTGATTTTGAGACTAGTGTTGAAGAATTTATGATTTCTCAAAAGAATTTCAATGCTTTGCTTGAAGAAAAATTGCCTAAGATTGATGAGTTGGCTAGGAACGTGGATAGAATTTCTCTTGATGTTGATTCTTTGAAACTTAGATCTATTCCACCTAAGCATGATATCAATGAGTCTCTCAAAGCCATGAGAATTTCCATTGATGAGTGCAAAGAAAGAACCACTAGGATGCGTGCTAAAAAGGATTGCTTTGTAAAATGCGTGTTCTTCTAGTTTAGATGATAATAATGATGAAGATCTAAAAGTGATTGATGTGTCCACTATTAAGTCTCTGTTTCCCAATATGAATCTTGATAAAGATGGGACTGGAGATGAGTCAACCTTAGTTAAAACGCATCCCAATGATTCAGAGTTTTTAGATCTTGATGCGAAAATTGGTAAAAGTGGGATTGAAGAGGTCAAAACTTTACATAGCAATGAACCCACTATTTTGGATTTCAAGAAATTTAATTATGATAATCGCTCTTTGATATATTGTATTTCCTTGTTGTAATCCGTGCTAAATTATCGTCATGCTTATGATCAAAACAAAGCTTTCACTAAACATATTGTTGATGCTTTACTGCAATCTTACGAAGAAAAACTTGAATTAGAAGTTTCTATCCCTAGAAAACTTTATGATGAGTGGGAACCTACTATTAAAACAAATATTAAAGATCATGAATGCTATGCTTTATGTGATTTGGGTGCTAGTGTTTCCACGATTCCCAAAACTTTGTGTGATGTGCTAGGTTTCCGTGAATTTGATGATTTTTCTTTAAAATTGCATCGTGCGTATTCCACCATTAAGAAACCTATGGGACGAATTAATGATGTTCTTATTGTTGCAAATAGGAATTATGTGCCCGTAGATTTTATTGTTCTTGATATAGATTGCAATCCTACTTGTCCTATTATTCTTGGTAGACCTTTCCTTAGAACTATTGGTGCAATTATTGATATGAAAGAAGGAAATATTAGATTCCAATTCCCATTAAGGAAGGGCATGGAACACTTTACTAGAAATAAAATTAAATTACCTTATGAATCTATTATGAGAGCCACTTATGGATTGCATACCAAAGATGATAATACCTAGATCTATTCTTGCTTTTATGCCTAGCTAGGGGCGTTAAACGATAGCGCTTGTTGGGAGGCAGCCCAATTTTATTTTTTATTTCTTGTTTTTTCTTCCTATTTAGTAATAAATAAATCATCTATCCCCTATTATGATTGTGTTTTTATGTTTTAATTACTGTTTGTGCCAAGTAAAGCCATTAGGATCTTCTTGGATGATTGTTGTTTGATCTTGCTGAAAAAAACAGAAAGTATGCGCTCACGAGAATAATTTTCGTTTTCAACCAGAGAGCGATAAAATACTGGTTCCAACTGCAGTAGATCAATATACAAATTATTTAGGTCGTCCTAATTTGGTAGAAATTTGTGTGTTACATAAGTATTCGAAACCTACGGATTACTACAGACTGTTATGTTTTTGACAGATTCTGTTTTTCGTGTGTTGTTTGCTTATTTTGATGAATCTATAGCTAGTATCAGGGGGTATGAACCATAGAGAAGTTGGAATACTGTAGGTTTATCACCAATATAAATAAAGAATGAGTTCACTACAGTACCTCAAGTGGTGATTTGTTTTCTTATACTAACGGAGCTCATGAGATTTTTTGTTGAGTTTTGTGTTGTGAAGTTTTCAAGTTTTTGGGTAAAGATTTGATGGATTTTGGAACAAGGAGTTGCAAGAGCCTAAGCTTGGGGATGCCCCGGAAGGAATCCCCTCTTTCGTCTTAGTCTATCGGTAACTTTACTTGAGGCTATATTTTTATTCACCACAAGATATGTGTTTTTCTTGGAACGTCTTGTATGATTTGAGTCTTTGCTTTTTAGTTTACCACAATCATCCTTCTTGTACACACCTTTTGGGAGAGACACACATGAATTGGAATTTATTAGAATAATCTATGTGCTTCACTTATATATTTTGAGCTAGATAATTTTGCTCTAGCACTTCACTTATATTTTTTAGAGCACGGTGGTCGTTTTATTTTGTAGAAATTATTGATCTCTCATGCTTCACTTATATTATTCTAAGAGTATTTTAGAACAGCATGGTAATTTGATTTGGCTATAAAACTAGTCCTAATATGATAGGCATCCAAGATGGGTATAAAAAAACTTTCATATAAAGTGCATCGAATACTATGAGAAGTTTGATTCTTTATGATTGTTTTGAGATATGAAGATGGTGATATTAGAGCCATGCTAGTTGAGTAGTTGTGAATTTGAGAGATACTTGTGTTAAAGTTTGTGATTCCCGTAGCATGCACGTATGGTGAACCATTATGTGATGAAGCCGGAGCATGATATATTTATTGATTGCGTTCCTTATGAGTGGTGGTCGGGGACGAGCGATGGTCTTTTCCTACCAATCTATCCCCCTAGGAGCATGCGCGTAGTACTTTGTTTAGATAACTAATAGATTTTTGCAATAAGTATGTGAGTTATTTATGACTAATGTTGAGTCCATGGATTATACGCACTTTCACCCTTCCACCATTGCTAGCCTCTCTAGTACCGTGCAACCTTCGCCGGTACCATAAACCCACCATATACCTTCCTCAAAACAGCCACCATACCTACCTATTATGGCATTCCCATAGCCATTCCGAGAGATATTGCCATGCAACTTTCCACTGTTCTGTTTATTATGACACGCTTCATCCTTGTCATATTTCTTTGCATGATCATGTAGTTGACATCGTATTTGTGGCAAAGCCACCATTCATAATTTTTCATACATGTCACTCTTGATTCATTGCACATCTTGGTACACCGCCGGAGGCATTCACGTAGAGTCATATTTTGTTCCAAGTATCGAGTTGTAATTCTTGAATTGTAAGTAAATAAAAGTGTGATGATCATCATTATCAGAGCATTGTCCCAGTGAGGAACGGATGATGGAGACTATGATTCCCCCACAAGTCGGGATGACACTCCGGACGAAAAAAAAGAGAAAAAAGAGGCCATAAAAAGGCCCAAATAAAAAATGATAGAAAAAGAGAGAAGGGGAAATGCTACTATCCTTTTTCCACACTTGTGCTTCAAAGTAGCACCATGATCTTCATGATACGGAGTCTCTTATGTTGTCACTTTCATATACTAGTGTGAATTTTTCATTATAGAAGTTGGCTTGTATATTCCAATGATGGGCTTCCTCAAAATGCCCTAGGTCTTCGTGAGCAAGCAAGTTGGATGCACACCCAATTAGTTTCTTTTGTTGAGCTCTCATACATTTATAGCTCTAGTGCATCCGTTGCATGGCAATCCCTACTCACTCACATTGATATCTGTTGATGGGCATCTCCATAGCCCGTTGATACGCCTAGTTGCTGTGAGGCTGTCTTCTCCATTTTGTCTTCTCCACAACCAGCATTCCATTCCACCTATAGTGCTATATCCATGGCTCACGCTCATGTATTGCGTGAAGATTGAAAAAGTTTGAGAACATCAAAAGTAGGAAACAATTGCTTGGCTTGTCATCAGGGTTGTGCATGATTTAAATATTTTGTGTGATGAAGATAGAGCATAGCCAGACTATATGATTTTGTAGGGATAGCTTTCTTTGGCCATGTTATTTTGAGAAGACATAATTTCTTGGTTAGTATGCTTGAAGTATTATTATTTTTATGTCAATATTAAACTTTTTTCTTGACTCTTTCGGATCTGAATATTCATGCCAAAATAAAGAGAATTACATTGAAAATTATGTTAGGAAGCATTCTACATAAAAAATTCTGTTTTTATCATTTACCTACTCGAGGACGACCAGGAATTAAGCTTGGGGATTCTTGATACGTCTCCAACGTATCTATAATTTTTGATTGTTCCATGCTATTATATTATCTGTTTTAGATGTTTAATGGGCTTTACTATGCACTTTTATATTATTTTTGGGACTAACCTATTAACCGAAAGCCCAGTGCAAATTGCTGTTTTTTGCCTATTTCAGTGTTTCGCAGAAAAGGAATATCAAACGGAATCCAAACGGAACGAAACCTTCGCGAGGATCTTTTTTGGAACAAACATGATCCAGGAGACTTGGAGTGGACGTCAAGGAAGCAGCGAGGTGGCCACAAGGTAGGAGGGCGCGCCAGGGGGGCCAGGCGCATCCCCCACCCTCGTGGGCCCCTCGCAGCTCCACCGACCTACTTCTTTCGCCTATATATACTCTTATACCCTAAAACCTTCGGGGAGAGCAACGAAACACCTTTTCCACTGCCGCAACCTTCTGTACCCGTGAGATCCCATCTTGGGGCCTTTTCCGGTGCTCCGATGGGGGGGGATTAGATCACGGAGGGCTTCTACATCAACACCATACCCTCTCTGATGATGTGTGAGTAGTTTACCACTGACCTTCGGGTCCATAGTTATTAGCTAGATGGCTTCTTCTCTCTCTTTGGATCTCAATACAAAGTTCTCCTCGATCTTCTTGGAGATCTATTCAATGTAACTCTTTTTGCGGTGTGTTTGCCGAGATCTGATGAATTATGGGTTTATGAACTTGATTATCTATGAATATTATTTGATTCTTCTCTGAATTCTTATATGCATGATTTGATATCTTTGCAAGTCTCTTCGAATTATCAGTTTGGTTTGGCCTACTAGATTGATCTTTCTTGCAATGGGAGAAGTTCTTAGCTTTGGGTTCAATCTTGCGGTGTCCTTTCGTAGTGACAGCAGGGGCAGCAAGGCACATATTGTGTTGGTACCATCGAGGATAAAAAGACAGGGTTTATATCAGATTGCTTGAGTTTATCCCTCTACATCATGTCCTCTTACCTAAAGTGTTACTCCATTCTTATGAGCTTAATACTCTAGATGCTTGCTGGATAGTGGTCGATGTGTGGAGTAATAGTAGTAGATGCAGAATCATTTCGGTCTACTTGTCACAGACGTGATGCCTATATTCATGATCATTTCCTTAGATATCATCATAACTATGCGCTTTTCTATCAATTGCTCGGTAGTAATTTGTTCACCCACCGTAACACATGCTATCTTGAGAGAAGCCACTAGTAAAACCTATGGCCCCCGGGTCTACTTTACATATAAGTTTCCAATCTACAATCCTAGTTTACTATTTATTTTTCAATCTTTATTTTCCAATCTATACCACAAAAATACCAAAAATATTTATCTTATTATCTTTATCAGATCTCACTTTTGCAAGTGGTCGTGAAGGGATTGACAACCCCTTTATCGCGTTGGTTGCAAGGTTCTTATTTGTTTGTGCAGGTACTAGGCGATTTGCGTGTAGTCTCCTACTGGATTGATATCTTGGTTCTCAAAAACTAAGGGAAATACTTACGCTACTTTGCTACATCACCCTGTCCTCTTCAAGGGAAAACCAACGCATGCTCAAGAGGTAGCACATGGCTAGCCGTAACCACAGGTACCATCCATACCAACACTTTCCAAGGAATTTATTATTTGACAACATAAATTAAATTTCTTTTTCATTTTGGGACCAAGCATCCCTATTACCGCCGTACTCTCGTGCAATGGAAAGTGAATAAACACTAATTTTGAGAATAATACATCTAGCATGGAAAATATTGGCCACCCCCTGCCACTTCATGAGCAGTACGAGCACACAAAAAGGAAATTCATTTTGAAAAATTAGAGGTGGCACATACAAATTTACTTAGAACGGCACGGAAATACCGCATATAGATAGGTATGGTAGACTCATATGGCAAAACTGGGTTTAAGGATTGTGGATGCACAAGTAGTATTTCTAGTTAGTACAAATGAAGGCTAGCAAATATATTGAGAAGCATCCAACCAAGAAACAAAAATTCACATAAACAAGCATTAAGCATAACTAACACCGAATAATGCACCACAAGTAGGATGTAATTTCATTGCATAACTATTGACTTTCGTGCTTGCATAGGGAATCACAAACCTTAACACCAATATTCTTACTAAAGTATAATTACTCACCAACATGACTCACATATCACTATCATCATATCTCAAAATTATTACAAAGAATCAAGTTTCTTTTGTCCAATGATCTTCATGAAACTTTTTATTATATCCCTCTTTAATATCTATCATTGTGAGACTAGTTCCATATGTTGCAATTCCTTTTGATAGGCTCAAACAAATTTAAGTGAAGAAAATGAGCATAAAAAAATTTCATCTCTCAAAATAATATAAGTGAAGCATGAGATAATTTCTTTAAAAAATTTACTAACTCTCAAATAAATCTAAATGAAGCACAAGAGCAAATCCATAGCTCAAAATTTTTAAGTGAAGCACATAGAGCAATTCTATTAAAACATAGCATAATTTTGGCTCTCTCAAATAGGTGTGTCCGGCAAGGATAGATGAAACAAACTAAAAATACAAACAAGCAAAGAATCATATAATACAAGATGCTCCAAGCAAAACCCATGATATGGGACAACTAAAAATATAGCTCCAAGTAAAATTACCGATGGTCGTTATAAGAAAGAGGGGATGCCTTTTGGGGCATCCCCAAGCTTAGTTGCTTGGTTATCCTTGAAGATTAACTTGGGGTGCCATGGGCATCCCCAAGCTTAGGCTCTTTTCACTCCTTATTTCTTCATCCATTGTGATCTCACCCAAAACTTGAAAGCTTCAATCACACAAAACTTAACAAAACCTTCATGAGATCCATTAGTATAATAAGGAAAATCACCACTCTAAGTACTATTGTAAACCCATTCATATTTTATTTTTGCATTATATCTACTGTATTCTAACTTTACCATGGCTTATACCCCCAGATACAATCCATAGATTCATCAAAGTAAGCATACAATGCAAAGAAAACAGAATCTGTCAAAAACTGAATAATCTTAGTAATCTGGAAACTTCCTATACTTCTGTATCTTCAAAAATTCTAAAAAATTAGGACAAAGTAGGATATTTGTATATCAATCTTGTTTAAAAATTCTGAATTTTATCACGCTTCTGTAAATGTAAACAATTGTGTTACTAGGCGCAAGAGTTACTGTAACATCATCCCAAAGGCTTTACTTGGAACAAACACTAATGAAAACATAAAAACACAATACTAACAGTAGCATAATTGAGCCAACACTCAAGAACAGAAAGAAAAGGGCAAAAATAAATTTTATTCATTGTGTTTCCTCCCAACAAGCACTATCATTTTATGCCCCTAGGTAGGCATAATGCATATGTTCAAGCATTGTCATATTTAGTTTTCGCCCCATAGGATGCCCTCATCATGGATTCATATGGTGGCTTGATTCTTGTTCTAGGGAAGTGTTCCATACCCTTTCTTAGTGGAAACTCAAATTTAATATTCCCTTCTTTCATATCAATCATGACACCTATAGTTCGTAAAAACGGTCGACCAAGTATAATGGGACAAGACGGATTGCGATCAATATCAAGAACAATAAAATCTATGGGCACATAATTCCTATTTTCAAGAATAAGAAGATCATTAATTCTTCCCCTAGGCTTTTTAATAGTAGAATCCGCCAAATGCAAATTAAGAGAACATTCTTCAATATCAGTAAGACCAGGCACGTCAGAAAGAGATTTCGGAATTGTGGAAACACTTGCACTGAAATCACATAAAGAAAAACACTCATAATTTTTAATCTTGACTTAATGGTCGGTTCCCACTCATCATATAATTTTCTAGGAATTGAAATCTCTAATTCCAACTTTTCTTCCAAAGCTTTCATCATGGCATCTACGATATGTTTAGTAAAATATTTATTTTTTTGATAGGCATGAGGTGATTTATCATGGACTGCAAAAAAGAAATACATTCAATCAAAGAGAAATTATCACAATTAAAATCTTTGTAATCCAAACGAGTGGGCACATCACTAGTTAAAGTTTTGACCTCTCCAAACCCACTTATATCAATTTTTTCAACAAGATTTTCACCCTCTGAAATATTGAGACGCCTTCTAGCTAAAGTTGACTCTTATTCAGTCCTTAATCATCAATTTTAATCATACTAAACAAGGAATCATTACAAGAAACACCAATCGTTTTAAGATCTTCATCATTTTTATGAAAGCAATCGGTAGAAAATGCTCTTTCTAAAAAAATTCTCTTTTAGCTCTAAGCATAACGGTTCTTTTCTCGCTTTCATCCATAGAAATATATAAAGATTTAATTCATTCATTGATATCAACCTTAGGTGGAAAAATTTTAATCTTGAGATTTTCTACATCATGGGAAATTCTATCAATGCTTCTAGACATATCATCACACTTATTCAATTTTTCTTCTATTGTATTGTTGAAAACTTTTTGAGCATTGATAAATTCTTTAATATTACTCTCAAGATCAGATCTTATTGTACGAAGAATTATATAGGAATTACCATAATTATTAGAGGAATTTCCGGGAAAAGGCCTAGGATTAAAATTACCTCTATAAGCACTATTATTAACAAAATTTCGTGAGACAAAATTCACATCTACGGGATCACTATTTTTCTCAATCAAAGTAAAATGAGGAACATTATTAAGATCAATAGGAGCACTTTTACTAGCAACCAATTTCATAAGAGCATCAACTTTTTCACTCAAAGTACTAATTTCTTCAGCCGAATTAACATTTTTCCTAGTAGCTGATCTTTGGGTATTCCATTGCTAGTAATTTGCCATAATATTATCAAGTAATTTAGTAGCTTCACCCAAAGTAATCTCCAAAAAAGTACCACCCATGGCAGAATCTAAAGGATTTCTAGAAATGAAATTCAATCCCGCAAAAAAAATTTGTATGATCATCCAAAGATTTAAACCATGACTAGGACAATTTCTTAGCATCAATTTCATTCTTTCCAAAGATTGTGCAACATGTTGATGCTCAGGTTGCCTAAAATTTATGATTTGGTTTCTAAGGAAAATAATTTTTGTGGGCGGAAAATACTTAGTAATAAAAGTGTCTTTGCACTTATCCCAAAAATCGATACTTTTGTGAGGCAAAGAAGAAGACCAATTTTTTGCACGACCTCGCAAAGCGAAAGGAAACAAGTTCAACTTCACAATATCATTGTTCACATCTTTTTTCTTTTACATATCACATAATTCTACTAATGTGTTTAGATGGGACATGGTATCCTCATTAGGAGTACCGGAAAATTGATCTGTCATAACAAGATTCAACAAAGCGGCATTAATATCACAAGATTCCGCACTAGTGGCCGGAGGAGCAATCGGAGTGCTAATAAAATCATTATTGTTGGTATTGGAAAAATCACACAATTTGGTATTTTCTTGAGACATCATAACTACGCAAACAAAACATAAGCAAAGAGATAGATTTGACAAGAAAATGGCGAACGAAAAAGAGGGCGAATAAAATGATAAATTTTGTGAAGTGGGGAAGATGAAAACAAGAGGAAAATGGCAATTAATGTAAATTGCAAGGAGATGAGATTTGTGATTAGGAACCTGATAGATGTTGATGATGTCTCCCGGCGCCAAAGATTGGCACAAGAGACTTCCTTGACTTGATCCTTGTCGGGGGAAACGACACCTATGGGACCGCCGGGGTCCTTTTTTGCTACAGTTGGCGGGCACGGGGTTATCAAAGAGCAGGTCTCGAAGCCAGCACGAGGATTGTTTACCCAGGTTCGGGCCGCAAGGATGCCTAATACCCTAGTCCTGCTTTGGTGTATATTTGAATGTTCTTGAGCTCTTTAAATAGCTACGAAGCGTGCGTCATCCAAAAGATCCGAATCCCCTCCCAGTATGCCGCGGGCCTCCTTTTATGGCCAAAAGGGGCTGGCACAGCGACACACAGGAGGTGGAAAGGTATATAATGTACAAGCTTATCGCCTGCCATCACAGGACAAAGTGCATTAAATGCACTACTTAGGTGTCCACTTGCTTTATCGGGGCAGTAACAAGGCCCGTCCCGTCCGTCGCTGCTCCGCCCTACTCCAACACGCGTCCAGGCCAACAAGGCATGCAGCGCCACGTAGGCTGGCAGGCTGCTGAGTTGGCGTGGTGGTAGGGTATCCATGAAGATCTGCATGCCGCCACGCTGGTGCTTAGCTGGTTGGATTAGTATCCACGTACTGCCACGTGGGTACCTGCTTCAGTTGGTGGGTTGGCCACTGAGCTGGGGCGGTGATGGGACGGCAAGGTCTTGCCGTGGTCCCGCATATATTCCCGGCAAGGATCTTGCCGGGGTCTTGTGAGCGCCCCTAGAAAGAGTCTTGTCGGGGCCTTGTGAGCGTCTTCGGCAGGGAGCCTTGCCGGGGCCTCGTGGGAATCCTTGGCAAGGAGTCTCTCGATTGTCTTCTCTTTTGGTCATCATCTAGTCTTGTAGGCTCTCGGTCTTCACAAAGATTGGCATGCCACCATGGAGGTGCCTCCCAAGCCTCGGTTCCAAAGTGGTCGATGGTGTTGGAACCATTGGGCTCAAGGGCGGTGACTCTGCTGGTGTCGGGCAAGTTTCCCCGGCAAGGCTCTTGCCGGTGCTGCGGAGGCTGCCCCGGCAAGTGCCTTGCCGCAGGAGTCCACCTCGCCATCCTGCTCTTTGAGTTTCTGGCTTGGCGTTGTTCTGGTTGTGTTTGCACTTCTGCTTCCTTCCTCTGCCCTGCTAAGTGTGGCTGCAGGCGCGACTCTAACTACCCGCGCACAAGTAAAGGGGTACAAAATAGAGCCCCCACTTTTGTGCACCGACAGGAGCCCCCGGTCCTGGGCCATACATAAGCGCGACGCGTTGTTGGGCTAGGCCCAAAACAGTGCGCGGGCATGCGGGGCCGAGTTTTACTGATGTAACTCCCTCGCCCGTCGCACTTCCCCATGACCCGTGTTGAATGCGCGATGCGGGGGTCGTGCGTGACGTGACCTCAGCATGCTTGCGCCACTCTGCGGTTTCAGTAGTAAAGAGGCGGTTTGCGTTCTCCTCCCAAAAAAATGAGGAAACTGCAGAGGCGCGGCTCATTTACTAAGTAGACTTGGGTCGAGGCCATCATGGCACCCGCGCTTTATGATCACGGGGCGCAAAACAACCGCTCCACTTGCCATCTGAGTCTTGGCTCGCCCGCCACTTGTCCTCCATGCGTCGGGAAGGGCGGGCGGCGGATAAAGAGGGTGTGGTCTTTAATGTCGGGACGAGGGGACGGGCACTGTTGATTGGGGCAGCGGGTTGGCCCTGTCCCATTGTGCCTCCGGCGGCTGGATTGGTCGATTGGGGCGGTCGCGTTCAAGCTCGTTCGGCCTCGTCCCTCTATATAAGAGGAGAGGGACAGTGCCTTCTCGCACCCATCTCCTCTCAATCTAATCTCTTTTCCTCTCTTCGTCATGGCGAGAGGGCGTGGTCGGGGCCGTGCCCCTGCGGAGGTGACCATGTATTCCTCCCGCCAGAGGGTGGCGGCGGTCAAAGAAGAACCGAACGTCCAAGATGAAGGCCACGCTAGTGGCAGAGGCGCCGGTCGGGCCCATGGTCGGCGAGGTGGTCGAGGCAGAGGCGGGCGTGGATGGGGGACACCCGCGTCGTCATCATCCCCGTCTCCATCTCCTCCGTCGTCTCCTCCTGCTTCATTGAGCGTCCATGCCGGGGATACGACGTTAGAGTTCATGTTGCGACTGCGCGGGCCGCCGTGTAGTTGTCTTCGTCTTCCCGAAGCATTTGCGAGGGTGCTGGAGATCGACCAGCCACCGAGGCTAAGGCTTCACATATAGGGGTGTTGCCATGGCGACATGTGGCTGAACACAGGGTTCCCCGTCCCTCACGTGATGCTTCTCCGTCGGGGCTGGAAGACTTTCGCACGTGCCCATTTCTTGATGGATGGGCACGTCCTCTATTTCAAGCTAGCTGAGAGCGACCTGCTCTCCGTCAAGGTCTTTGGGTGCTCGGGACGTAGGCTAGGGTGCTATGCCGAGAGCTCGACCGATGGAGAAAGCTTCTCTTCCGGCGAGAGTGACGAGGAGGACAGGGACATCGACGACGGGGGTAGGGGGCGGGAGGATGAAGGGTCTGTCGGCGTTCTGGGAACAGGGGTCCCCAGACTTGCTTGCCTGCGGCCTGCGGCATGGCTCAAAGGGGGGGGGGCCAGCATGGCCCGTCTTCACCAAGGGAGTGGGTGGCGTGGAGTGCTGCCCCGGGGAAGGTGGCCAGGGCCAGCACGGCCTGGCGCACTGGTCACAGCAGGGCCCTGGCCACCTTCCCCGGGGCAGCACTCCAGCCGGCGCCCGCTCGCATCGAAGACCTTGAAGAGCATCACCGAAGCACCGTCATAGTCCAAGTGGATCGCAAAGACTCCCCTTGTCCTGCAAACCCGGGCGATCTCCCTCCAGCCGCGGGTCATGTAGACCTCGCCCGCGGCGACGACCGCGACCTCTGCCTCGGTCGCGAGGGTGCTGCAGCCGGCGTGCTGCAGCCCGAGCACCAGGGGCTCCCCCTGCGGGATGATGGAGGCGAAGAAGGGAGGAAGGCGGATCCAAGACTGAATAGGAATGGCGATGTGGAGCACGAACTCTTGGAAGGAGCCCTCGCTGTGGACCCCAGGGGGGACGACCCACACCTTAGTGACCCGGCGGCGCCGATGGCGGCGCCGCCCTTGGCGGTCAGCATCAACTCCTTCGGGGCCCTCGATGTGGGCGTACAATGGAAGCGGGAACCCCGGCGGCTCCCGCTCGCCCCAAGGCCTCGGCACCACCTGAAGGGCCCCTTCGTCTGGGCCACGGGGGATGAGCCGTTTCTTCGGCGGGAGAGGGTCTGGCCCCTCTCGGGGAGTGAAAGTGCAACTATCCCTAGGTGGTTTTGGTAATTCATAACAACATATAGCTCATTGACCTAATGCTATTCCAAGATGATTATTTCAGGAAAGCTCAATGATTGGCATGGCATGGATGTGAAAGTGGAACCCTCAAAATGCTAAGGACAAAGGATTGGCTCAAGCTCAAAAGCTCAAGACTCTTCATTTTATATTTTAGTGATCCAAGATCACATTGAGTCTTTAGGAAAAGCCAATACTATTAAGGAGGGATGAGGTGTTGCTTAATGAGCCTCTTGCTTCATGTGCTTAGTGATATGCTCCAAAACCCTCAACTACTTTCCCATATCCACATATGACCTAAACCCTAAGCCAAACTCGGTCCTAGAAATTCTTCCTATCCGGCGCCACCGAGTTTCAATTGTCATTAGCCACTGCCAAACCCTAGCAATTTGGTTCTACCGATAAGGATCTCGGTCTCACCGAGATGGGGTTGCAAACTCTCTGTTTCCCTTTCGTAACTTTTCGGTCCCACGGAAAGAGAAAATCGGTCCCACCGAGATTGCAATGTAAACTCAGTGTTTCCCCTTTGTAACTTTTCGGTCTCACCGAGTTCCACTCGGTCCCACCGAAAGAGCAAATCGGTCCCACCGAGTTTGCCTGACCAACTCTCTGGTTAGCTAATTACCAAATTCGGTCTCACCGAGTTTGTGTAATCGGTCTCACCGAGATTACGTTATGCCCAAACCCTAACCATATCAGTCCTACTGAGTTGCATGTCAGTCCCACCGAAAATCACTAACGGTCACTAGGTTTACATTTTCGGTCCGACCAAGTTTATTGATTCGGTCCCACCGAGATTGGAAAACTCTGTAACGGTTGGATTTTGTGTGGAGGCTATATATACCCCTCCACCTCCTTCTCATTCAGTGAGAGAGCCATCAGAACACACACATCATTCCAGCTCATATGTTCTGAGAGAGAACCACCTACTCATGTGTTGAGACCAAGACATTCCATTCCTACCATATGAATCTTGATCTCTAGCCTTCCCAAGTTGCTTTCCACTCAAATCTTCTTTCCACCAAATCCAAATCCTATGAGAGAGAGTTGAGTGTTGGGGAGACTATCATTTGAAGCACAAGAGCAAGGAGTTCATTACCTACATACCATTTGTTACTTCTTGGAGAGTGGTGTCTCCTAGATTGGCTAGGTGTCACTTGGGAGCCTCCGACAAGATTGTGGAGTTGAACCAAGGAGTTTGTAAGGGCAAGGAGATCGCCTACTTCGTGAAGATCTACCGCTAGTGAGGCAAGTCCTATGTGGGCGTTGGCCATGGTGGGATAGACAAGGTTGCTTCTTCGTGGACCCTTTGTGGGTGGTTGCTTCTTCGTGGACCCTTCGTGGGTGGAGCCCTGTGTGGACTCGTGCAACCGTTGCCCTTGGGTGGAGCCTTGTGTGGACTCGCGCAACCGTTACCCTTCATGGGTTGAAGTCTCCATCAACGTGGATGTAGGATAGCACCACCTATCCGAACCACGGGAAAAACATCCGTGTCTCCAATAGCGTTTGAATTCTCCAAACCCTTCCCTTTACATTCTTGCAAGTTGCATGCTTTACTTTCCGCTGCCAATATACTCTTTGCATGCTTGCTTGGATTATGTGATGATTGCTTGACTTGTCCCAAAATAGCTAAAATCTGCCAAGAACTAAAATTGGGAAAAGGTTAAGTTTTTATTTGGTCAAGTAGTCTAATCACCCCCCCCTCTAGACATACTTCCGATCCTACAAGTGGTATCAGAGCTTTGGTCTCCATTTGCTTGATCTCCATAGCTTTTGGTGGTCATAGCCTTGGTTTCACAACCTAGGAGATTATGGCGTCTAGCGAGGGAAATTATCACCGTAGAGGTCCTTACTTTGATTGTACTAATTTTGCTAGTTGGAAGCATAAAATGAAAATGCATATTCTTGGACATAACCCCGCCGTTTGGGCTATTGTGTGTGTTGGTTTGCAAGGTGACTTCTTTGATGGGAGAGAACCAAACCGTGAAGCTACCGCGGATGAGTTGAAGATGTTGCAATACAATGCTCAAGCTTGTGATATTCTCTTCAACGGATTGTGCCCCGAAGAATTCAACAAAATCAGCCGCCTTGAGAATGCAAAGGAAATTTGGGACACTTTGATTTATATGCACGAAGGTACCGACTCCGTCAAGGAATCCAAGTTGGATGTGCTTCAAAGCCAACTTGACAAGTTCAAGATGAAGGATGGTGAAGGTGTCGCTGAAATGTACTCTAGGCTTGCTCTCATCACAAATGAGATTGCCGGCTTTGGAAGTGAAGAGATGACCGATGGATTCATCATCAATAAGATCCTAAGAGCCTTGGATGGAAAATATGATACCGTGTGCACATTGATCCAAATGATGCCCAATTACAAAGATCTCAAGCCAACGAAGGTGATTGGAAGAATTGTTGCTCATGAGATGTCACTTAAGGATAAAGAGAAACTTCACAACAAATCAAGTGGTGCCTATAAAGCCTCATGTGAAGCCCCTACATCATCAAGTGAGAAACAAGACTTCAATGAAGAATTGAGCTTAATGGTGAACAACTTCAACAAGTTTTACAAGAGTAGAAGCAAAGATAAACGCTCCAAGTCAAGGTCCTACAATGACAAAAGATCTTCTAGTCGAGAGCGAAACTGTTACAATTGTGGAAGACCCGGACACTATTCCAATGAGTGTACGGCTCCCTACAAGAGAAGAGAAGATTCTCCAAAAAGAAGAAGCAAAGGATCACCACCAAGAGAGAGAAGGAGTAGAGATGATCGTTATGAACGAAGATACTCACGGAGAAGCAAGGATTCGGAAAGGAAGGAAAAATCATCAAGGAGCTACACAAAACGAAGACATCAAGCTCATGTTGGTGAATGGGTATCCGGCTCCGACTCCGACAGCCACTCCGAGAGAAGTTATCACTCCGACTCTGAAGATACTCAAGATGAAGGTGTCGCCGGTCTAGCACTTGTGTCAACCAACTCCTACGACATATTTGACTCACCAAATGAAGGAATTGGAGGATGCTTCATGACCAATGGTCCTAAGGTAACACACCCCGAGTATGTTGATTTCAATAGTGATGAAGATGACTTGTTAGGTGATGATTTACTTGGTGACAACTCTAGTGATGAATACTATGATGAAAGACCAATTAATCATGCTATTCAAGATAAAGCGAATGACAATGATAAGGAGAAGATTGAGGCTCTAACTAAAGAACTAAAAACTCTTAAGTTAGCTCATGACACTATCTTCGAAGATCATCGAGAACGTTTAAGAGCTCATGAGAAATTACGCTTTGAAAAGCTCAATCTTGAGCAAGAGCATGAGTTATTAAAGGCAATCAATGATGATCTCCACAAGAAAAGTTCTTCTTACATTGCCAAGCGTTTACTCTTATCCACTTACATACCTCAAGTCAAGTCTAGTAACAAGAAAGATTCTTCCTCTAGCAGTAACAATGATCATGTTAAATCCAATATTGTTGCTTCTAGTAGCTCTCTTGATTCCACTAATGATTCTCTTAGCCAAGTTACACTTGAGCAAGAAAATAGTTTATTGAAGGGAATTATAGAGAAAGGAGTGTACAAAAGCCTTGCCGGGAGTAAGAAATTCGAGGAAATTGTGCGTAAGCAAGGAATGCACCGGAAGAATCAAGGTGTTGGTTTTGAGCGAAAGTTCAATGCCAATGGAGTTGAGTGGGAAGAAGATCAATACCCCAAGACAAAGTTTGTCCCTCAACAAGAGAAGTATACCTCTTTCAAGGGGACACAAGCTCAAGATGATCTTCCACCACAAGACTACGAGCAAAAAGGCAAGGACAAGCTTCAAGAGGAAATTGATGCATTTGAAGAAGCTCCTAAGACCTTAGTCAAGTGGATTCCCAAGACTACTTCAAGTTCCACTTCATCAAGTACGACTACAACTCCAAGGATTCCCATCAAGATGATGTGGATCCAAAAGAAGAAGAACTAGAGAGTTCTTGAGGGTGACTCCGCCAACATACTTCAATCTTATCATTTTGGCAAGAACAAGTGCAATCAACTTCCACATCTTGCACTAGTTCAAGGAGTCACAAACCCTCTTGTTGGTAAGACAAGGGACAAGGTAACCTAAAAGTTTTCATGGACATCATCTTTTGTGTGCGTCACTCTATGTCTATGGATATCCTTGTTTGTTCCTTGTGGGACTAACCCATGTAGGTATTGAAAGTGCAATTCACTCAAATGGATAGCTCCAAGAGATCTACATCAACATTGAGCATCCACATCTTCAATATCTACATGAAGTCATCACCGACAAAACCCAAGGTTAGTTCATCCCTCTTAGGGGGGATATCACATCTAGGGGGAGCTTTACTCTAAGACTTGAGCTAAAGCAACTCTAAAGATGTGAACACAACAATGCTTTATGTAAAAGTGGTAACCCCACTTGAGCTTAAACGATGAGTATGACCTATGATCAAGTGATCTCACTTGACTCCTAAGTCAATATACTCATATATAGATGACCTAGTCATCGCAAATTGCTTGATAGATGCTAGAATTGGTTGTGCATGCCTTGTCACATATTTCATTTGCCATCTTATTGTGTGAGCATGCTGATTGCATATTTTACTCATTCGAGGACATCCACTTGTTGTTTTGATTGTTCGGCTTTATTTATTTTTGCCAAGTGGATGGACAAGAATGCCTAAGAACCTCCTCTAGCTATCTATGCTTTTCTCGTCTCAAACTCTATTCATGCTGCATCACAAAATTTGATCAAGTCAGATTCGAACCACTCTGTGTGAGGAGCGCTCGGAGTCCCCGATTCGTCATAGACTTAAACTTCCAAAACCTCTTTATGATTCTCGGTCTGACCGATACTCTACTTTCGGTCCTACTGAGATCATTAAGTTGATCTAGGTTTTCGATCTCGGTGCAACCGATTTGAACATTTCGGTCACACCGAGTTTCAGTAACTGCACGCAGTTATGAATCTCGGTGCCACCGAGTCGTTCCACTCGGTCACACCGACAGGGTCGGGCTATATATAGTCACGGGCAAAATTTGGAAATTTCTCCGAACCCCTTCGCCCGCGCGATAGCCTGCTCTGCCCTCGTGGTCTCCGGATCGTCTTCTCGCCGCCAGCCGCCTCCAATCGCTGGTTTCCATTGCCGTCAACGGGAATTCTGCCCCGCCGTTGCCGCCGTAGCAAGTCCCCGCCGAACTAGGGTATGGACTTGATCTTTGTGCTATTCCTCAATTTGATTCCTAGCACATTGTGATCATATTGATTCTAGCCACGTTTGATAAACTTCTATCCAGTCAAAACGCTCATAGATTAGGTTTGATTCGAAAATTCTAGGTTTAGGTTTCCGCCGAAACTATCTCGGACCTACCGAGTTGAAAAACTCGGTCCCACCGATTTGGCCTATGCCATTGCACAAGTGAGACTCGGTCTGACCGAGAATTACTTATCGGTGTGATCGATTTTTGAACTCAGTGAAACCCTAGCAGTCTCGGTGCCACCGAACTGTGACTCGGTCCTACCGATTTCACTAGTTTAGGTTCCAAAACTGCTTCGGTATCACCGAGTTTGAAAATCGGTAGATCCGAGATGATTTCAGTGGGAAACTAAAACTAAGTTTTTGGATCATTCTTTTTGCAAAAATCTCTGCATTTTGTGATGCTCATCCATTCTATCTCATCTATAATCTATTCACAGGGTCAGCGGTCAGTTTGCAGCATGTCAGACCAGTGTGATAGCCAAAATCTGTCAGAACAACAAGTGGTGATGAGTGAGGGCACTAGTCCCTCTAGTTCATCTGATGAAGGCAGCAGGAGCACTCATAGTAACTTGCCAAAGGCTGCCACAAGACAAAGGAAGAAGAGGACTTCAGATTCCGAAGATGAGGACTATGTGGCAGAGGAAGAGGCCACTTCCAAGAGAGTTGAGCCAGCTCAAGGCACTAAGCCAGGCCTGAAAATCAAAAGGCCAGCAGGCAGGCAGCCCATGTCAAAGGCAAGAGCCTCAACTGAGAAGCCCACTCCCCAAGAGCCAGTTGCAGCTGAAGGCAAGAAAAGAAAGGAAATGGTGAAGAAGACTGTGGCTAGGGTGCTTGGCAAAGCTTCCATCATGGAAGAGGAGGAAGAAGAAGAAGAGGCAGCTGCACCAGCGCCCAAGGCACCCAAGCTTATGGGAGATGCCATAAAATCAGGGGGAGCTGCTTCCAAGGCCAAGTCAGCTCCAAAGCCAAAGCCCAAGAGGAATACACGGAGCATCCCTGCAGCTGAGAAGAACAAGGCCCCAGTGCCTGAGACTGTTGCTGAAGAAGAAGAGGAAAATGTCCTGAGAAAGCTAAAGCCCAAGATCCCAGATGACAACGATGCTCATCCTGTGGCTGAGGACATGAAGCTCAGGAGAGATTCAGGGCTAAGGAAATGGAGAGAAGCAGACCCATATGCTTCAAGGAGAAGGACTACCGTGGACTACAGGTTTCACACCAAGGAGCAGCAGGATTTCTATGAGACTGTGCTGTTAGATAAGAATCCCATTGTCTGTGATATGCGTTGGGTTGATTGGACATACATCAAGGACAATGAGGAGCACTATCCTGGAGTGCAAGACAGCTTCATAGCTTGTGGAGTAGCTGACTTTGTTGGGCAGAAGCTCACAAAGTGGAACGAGGAGCTCATCATGCAGTTCTACTCCACAGCTCACTTTTATCTAGATGGGAGGATCACATGGATGTCTGAGGGTACAAGGTACCAATCCACAGTTGCTGAGTGGGCACAGATCATTAATGCCCCAGAGGAGCAAGATGAAGACTTGGATATCTATGCCAAGAAAAAAGTGGACCATAACTCCATGTCCAATATGTACAAGGAAATTCCCAATGAAGCTCTTGACACCTTCAAGTTTGGGTCTGTGCATTACCTTCTGTCAGGACTGCCTACGATCAATTGGATACTAAGGCACACCTTACTGCCCAAGTCTGGAGATCACAAGATGATCAGAGGCCATGCTATCAACTTGCTACATGTGTTTGATGTGCCTCAGAAGTTCAAGGTGATGAGCCTCATAGTGGAAACGATCAAGAGGACTTCAGCAGATCAGAAGAGGAGTTGCGGATATGCCCCTCAGATTCAGGAGCTCATCAACTCCAAGATGGGGACGGGCATATATCTATTGGATAAGGAACATTTTCCCATCCGTCCAGATTTTGAGGATAACCAAGTGGTCATGACTGAGAACGAGCCATCATCTGCCCAAGCATTTGCAAAGAAGGAGAAGGCGAGGAAGGAGAAAGCTGCCAAGATGCCTACTCAAGAGGAGGCATCTGAGTACTTCTTGAAGACCAAACAAGAGCAGCTTGGTTACTTGATTGCATCCACGCTGAGGATTGAGCAAAGTTTGGCCACCCTCACTCAGAATCAGCAGATCCTAGAGAGAATCATGGAACAGAAGTTCTATGACTTGGATGTCAAGGTAACGGAAGTTCAGTCTGAAGTGGAGCAGCTCCAGGAGGACATGCAGGAGAGGAGAGGCATGACTACTACTCATGCCTTTTCCAGAGTGCCAAGAGGCCCGAGGTCATCTGCCGTGCCAGTTGCTGACACAAGAGCCACCACTTCAGCACCAGCTACAGCCTCAGCTCCAGCATCTACTTCAGCTCCAACTCCAGTGACTACTTCAGCATCTACCGAAGCCTTCGTCCTTGGAGTGATCCGGACTCCACCACCACCTGAAGATCAATACTGAGCGTCGATCTAGTGCTATGCATTTTCTAGGAACTTTTTGGTAACTTGTTGCCAAAGGGGGAGAAGATGTATAGGTCATAGGCTTCGAGAGAGAGAGTGTTGCTTTTCTCTCTTGCCTTATTTGGTGGTTTTTCGAACTTGTTTGCTTTTGAGTGCTTGAGATACTACGTCATTATTTGTGAGACATTGATGATCATGTGTTTGATCATAAGCTACACTTAATGCTTGCTTAATGCTATTATCTTATCTATCTTATGTGATCATTCATTATTCTTGGTGATGAGTGCATGTATTTCATTCTTATCATTTTGAGCGCTCCACCAAGATGTATGTGACATGGAAGAGTAACCCATGACTCTAACTCTTTGTGCATTTGCAGTCCAAAGCAAATTTTAAATATGCACAAATTTAGGGCGAGCTCTTACTTATCACATACTTCTCAAAGCGACGATATATTTCATGCTTATTATCATTTGTCGAAGCTTTGATCTATATGTTGTCATCAATTACCAAAAAGGGGGAGATTGAAAGTGCAACTATCCCTAGGTGGTTTGGTAATTCATAACAACATATAGCTCATTGAGCTAATGCTATTCCAAGATGATTATTTCAGGAAAGCTCAATGATTGGCATTGCATGGATGTGAAAGTGGAACCCTCAAAATGCTAAGGACAAAGGATTGGCTCAAGCTCAAAAGCTCAAGATTCTTCATTTTATATTTTAGTGATCCAAGATCACATTGAGTCTTTAGGAAAAGCCAATACTATCAAGGAGGGATGAGGTGTTGCTTAATGAGCCTCTTGCTTCATGTGCTTAGTGATATGCTCCAAAACCCTCAACTACTTTCCCATATCCACATATGACCTAAACCCTAAGCCAAACTCGGTCCTAGAAATTCTTCCTATCCGGCGCCACCGAGTTTCAATTGTCATTAGCCACTGCCAAACCCTAGCAATTTGGTTCTACCGATAAGGATCTCGGTCTCACCGAGATGGGGTTGCAAACTCTCTGTTTCCCTTTCGTAACTTTTCGGTCCCACGGAAAGAGCGAATCGGTCCCACCGAGATTGCAATGTAAACTCAGTGTTTCCCCTTTGTAACTTTTCGGTCTCACCGAGTTCCACTCGGTCCCACCGAAAGAGCAAATCGGTCCCACCGAGTTTGCCTGACCAACTCTCTGGTTAGCTAATTACCAAATTCGGTCTCACTGAGTTTGTGTAATCGGTCTCACCGAGATTACGTTATGCCCAAACCCTAACCATATCAGTCCTACTGAGTTGCATGTCAGTCCCACCGAAAATCACTAACGGTCACTAGGTTTACATTTTCGGTCCGACCGAGTTTATTGATTCGGTCCCACCGAGATTGGAAAACTGTGTAACGGTTGGATTTTGTGTGGAGGCTATATATACCCCTCCACCTCCTTCTCATTCAGTGAGAGAGCCATCAGAACACACACATCATTCCAACTCATATGTTCTGAGAGAGAACCACCTACTCATGTGTTGAGACCAAGACATTCCATTACTACCATATGAATCTTGATCTCTAGCCTTCCCAAGTTGCTTTCCACTCAAATCTTCTTTCCACCAAATCCAAATCCTATGAGAGAGAGTTGAGTGTTGGGGAGACTATCATTTGAAGCACAAGAGCAAGGAGTTCATTACCTACACACCATTTGTTACTTCTTGGAGAGTGGTGTCTCCTAGATTGGCTAGGTGTCACTTGGGAGCCTCCGACAAGATTGTGGAGTTGAACCAAGGAGTTTGTAAGGGCAAGGAGATCGCCTACTTCGTGAAGATCTACCGCTAGTGAGGCAAGTCCTGTGTGGGCATTGGCCATGGTGGGATAGACAAGGTTGCTTCTTCGTGGACCCTTTGTGGGTGGTTGCTTCTTCGTGGACCTTTCGTGGGTGAAGCCCTGTGTGGACTCGCGCAACCGTTGCCCTTGGGTGGAGCCCTGTGTGGACTCGCGCAACCGTTACCCTTCGTGGGTTGAAGTCTCCATCAACGTGGATGTAGGATAGCACCACCTATCCGAACCACGGGAAAAACATCCGTGTCTCCAGTAGAGTTTGAATTCTCCAAACCCTTCCCTTTACATTCTTGCAAGTTGCATGCTTTACTTTCCGCTGCCAATATACTCTTTGCATGCTTGCTTGGATTATGTGATGATTGCTTGACTTGTCCCAAAATAGCTAAAATCTGCCAAGAACTAAAATTGGGAAAAGGTTAAGTTTTTATTTGGTCAAGTAGTCTAATCACCCCCCCTCTAGACATACTTCCGATCCTACAGGGAGCCTTTCCCTTCTCTGCCGTCGAGAACCGGCGGATCGGAGCCATCGCGGCAAGACGGAGCAAGGATCGGGAAGATGGAGAAGCAAGGAGGGGTGGACTGGAAGGGCGCGCGCCGTTCCGTACTTATGGCCGGCGAAGGCCAACCGCCGGCCTCCACGATCGCAGGTAGTCATGACTCGTTTTTGCATGCAGGAAGTGTCCCATCCGTGCAGCTGCCGAGGAATCATGGGGAAGTGGAGGCACCCACGTCCAGTCAACCGCCACGCGGCGCCCAAGGCCGCAGGCTGTTAGGGCCCGCGGCGCTTCGCTCTTGCCCTTCCGCCTCCCTGCACGGCCAAGTCCGGGCGCGCCTTGGGCCCCGGGGCTACTGTTGGCGTTCTGGGAATGGGGGTCCCCAGACTTGCCTGCCTGCGTCCTGCGGTGTGGCTCAAAGGGGGGACCTAGCACGGCCCGTCTTCACCAACACAAACCCAAGACCCTCGCGAGGGGCCAAGCCTCGCGGGGCGGACTACGCGGAGCTTCCTCAAGCACGGCCTCGTCAGGCTGACTCATGAGGAGGCGGAGAGATCAAGGCGGGGTACCTCACGAGGTGCCCGTGACGCAAGCCATGACGACTCAGGGCGCCAGGCGGGTGCCAGCCCGCGCAGCGTCCTCCTTCCCTCTTTGGTGCAAAGGGGGCAAGCGCAGCCACGGAGTACCGAGGCATCAGGCAAAGGTTGCCATTTCGGTGCAACGAGACCAAGACCAGGAGGACTACGAGACGGAGGTCACCGTGGAGCCCAAGACGGCGTCATCACCAGAGCTTTGCACAGGCGAAGATTGCTTTTGTCAGGATAGCTGATACTTGTTGTCCCCCTTCAAATTAGCCCGCCATTATTGGCTCCCTTCCCGCTCAATATTTGGGGAGAGGACCAGGGCCTCTATAAATAGGACTAGCCACCCCCAGGGTAGGGAGGATTGAGAATCAGGCAACCCAGAAACAAGCTAGGGTCGAAATCAGGGTCGGTCAGTTGGAGGAAAGCAGAGAGAGAGAGAGAGAGAAAGGTGACTGAACTCCACCGAGCAGTTCATCACCCCAGCCAAGAACAGACCCTCGCGAGGCTGTTCTCCCTTGTATTGTTCATCATCATCAGCCCAAGAGGCAATCCACCACACCACACACTGGAGTAGGGTATTACACCACAACGGTGGCCCGAACCAGTATAAACCCTGTGTCTCTTGTGTTGTTCTTTCCTTAGTTTAGATCCTAGCATGGCGGAGGGGTGCAGGTAGGTAGGGGGCGAAATCTCCGCGCGCACCCCAGTGTTCGAACCTCAAGGGTCTGCCGGAACCCGAAATCCGGCAGGGTCTGACTAGACGTTGGACATAGTGCCCCTGGGCGACGTTGGTAGCACCATCGTGTGCATCGCCAGCTCTTGGAACTTCTCGGGGCCGCCTCCTTGGGTGGTTGGTGTGGGAAGGCCGGGGAAGATGAAGAGGGCGGGTGGCAGGCTGTCAAGTCAGAGTACACGGGCACCGATGCCTTCGTCGCGAATTGACGGCCCGCTGCCTCCTCTTTCGGCTGTTCTCCCGACACCATCACCAGCCCTCTTCCAGACGGCCACCGGGATGTTCTTTTGGTGTCTTCTGCCGCTCGTACCTCGCCTAGGCACTCCTTTTGCCATCTGCCTTCTTGTACAATTTCTTGAGGAGAGGGACAAGAAAAGGGATTACGGGCATCTAGTCTCTTTTTAGTTTTTAAGCCTACGAGCCTTAGTAAGATCTAAACCTTGTAACCCCCCTGCTCATGTATGCATTCCGTATGGATTGTACTTGTCAAAAACGTATTAATGAATAGAAGGGTGTTTTCCATGTTTCTTTTGCGCGTGGGCGAGGCCCGCACCAAGGAACGAGTTCTCGTTATTTTAAGATAAACATTGTGACCCGACAACTGACCTTGCCACCCTCCTATCCCATAGCTCGACTACGCTCACGCTCTTGGCAGAGGTAGGGGCAAAGTAGGATTGGGCCCTTCACCCATTCCCTTCCCATCGTGCTACGACCAAGTCCTAGTGATGACCCACAAGTATAGGGGATCTATCGTAGTCCTTTCGATAAGTAAGAGTGTCGAACCCAACGAGGAGTAGAAGGAAATGATAAGCGGTTTTCAGCAAGGTATTCTATGCAAGCACTGAAATAAGTGGTAATAGATAGTTTTGTGATGAGATAATTTGTAACGAGCAACAAGTAACAAAAGTAAATAAAGTGCAGCAAGGTGGCCCAATCCTTTTTGTATCAAAGGACAAGTCTGGACAAACTCTTATATAAGGAAAAGCGCTCCCGAGGACACATGGGAATATCGTCAAGCTAGTTTTCATCACATTCATATGATTTGCGTTCGGTACTTTGATAATTTGACATGTGGGTGGATCGGTGCTTGGGTGTTGTTCTTACTTGAACAAGCATCCCACTTATGATTAACCTCTATTGCAAGCATCCACAACTACAACAAAAGTATTAAGGTAAACCTAACCATAGCATGAAACATATGGATCCAAATCAGCTCCTTATGAAGCAACGCATAAACTAGGGTCTAAGCTTCTGTCACTCTAGCAACCCATCATCTATTTATTACTTCCCAATGCCTTCCTCTAGGCCCAAATAATGGTGAAGTGTTATGTAGTCGACGTTCACATAACACCACTAGAGGCTAGACAACATACATCTCATCAAAATATCGAACAAATACCAAATTCACATGACTACTAATAGCAAGACTTCTCCCTTGTCCTCAGGAACAAACGTAACTACTCACAAAGCATATTCATGTTCATAATCAGAGGGGTAATAATATGCATAAAGGATCTGAACATATGATCTTCCACCAATTAAACCAACTAGCATCAACTACAAGGAGTAATTAACACTACTAGCAACTTACTAGCACCAATCCCGGGCTTGGAGACAAGAATTGGATACAAGAGATGAACTAGGGTTTTGAGATGAGATGGTGCTGATGAAGATGTTGATGGAGATTCCCCTCTCCTGATGAGAGGAGCGTTGGTGATGACGATGGTGATGATTTCCCCCTCCGTAAGGGAAATTTCCCCGGCAATGGCGCCAGAAATTAGTGTTGATAACCTAGAAGTATAGGGGATCGCAATAGCTTTCGAGGGTAGAGTATTCAACCCAAATTTATTGATTCGACACAAGGGGAGCCAACGAATATTCTCAAGTATTAGCAGCTGAGTTGTCAATTCAACCACACCTGGAAACTTAGTATCTGCAGCAAAGTGTTTAGTAGCAAAGTAATATGATAGTGATGGTAACGGTAAGAAAAGAGTAACGAAAGCAAGGTAATATTTTTGGTATTTTGTAGTGATTGTAACAATAGAAACTGGAAAGTAAATAAGTGTAAACCAGTATATGGAAAGCTCGTAGGCATCGGATCAATAATGGATAATTATGCCGAATGCGGTTCATCATGTAACAGTCATAACATAGGGTGACATAGAACTAGCTCCAATTCGTCAATGTAATGTAGGCATGTATTCCGAATATAGTCATACATGCTTATGGAAAAGAACTTGCATGACATCATTTGTCCTACCCTCCCGTGGCAGCGGGATCCTAATGGAAACTAAGGGATATTAAAGCCTCCTTTTAATAGAGAACCGGAACAAAGCGTTAGCACATAGTGAATACATGAACTCCTCAAACTACGGTCATCACCGGTAAGTATCCCGGTTATTGTCACTTCGGGGTTAACGGATCATAACACATAATAGGTGACTATAGACTTGCAAGATAGGATCAAGAACTCTCATATATTGATGAAAACATAATAGGTTCAGATCTGAAATCATGGCACTCGGGCCCTAGTGACAAGCATTAAGCATAGCAAAGTCATAGCAACATCAATCTCAGAACATAGTGGATACTAGGGATCAAACCCTAACAAAACTAACTCGATTACATGATAAATCTCATACAACCCATCACCGTCCAGCAAGCCTACGATGGAATTACTCACGCACGGCGGTGAGCATCATGAAATTGGTGATGGAGGATGGTTGATGATGACGACGGCGACGAATCCCCCTCTCCGTAGCCCCGAACGGACTCCAGATCAGTCCCCCGAGAGGTTTTAGGGCTTGGCGGCGGAGTTTCGTCCCAAAAGGTTGCTTCTTATTTTTTTCTTGACGAAAGACTTCATATAGGAGAAGATGGTCATCAGAGAGCCACCAGGGGGCCCACGAGGTAGGGGGCGCGCCCTAAAATAATATGTTGACAAATGAAAATAATTGGGCACCTCTTGAGCCAACTCCTGCTCCAATTAATGATCCTATTCCTGAACCAACTCCGAAGAAGAGAGGTGTCCTATTTCTCAGTCCCGAAGATATGCAAGAGGCAAAGAAATCTATGAAAGAAAAAGGTATTAAAGCTGAAGATGTTAAGAATTTACCTCCTATTGAAGAAATACATGGTCTTAATTTACCGCCTACTGAAGAAACATATGATCTTAATCCTTTATTAATCGAAGAACCTCCAGACCCCGATAATCCGACACAGGTAGTAAAGGTAAATTCTCTCTATAGATATGATAAAACTGAAATCCTTCCTACTAAAATTGCTAGTAAATGCTTGGATGAGTTTGATAATTTTATGTTTAAGCAAGAAGACTTCAATGCTTATTTTGGTAGACAATTAAAACAAGATGCTGATATGATTAAATACTTGGGTGATTATATGGCTAATATTAGAGGTGAACTTAAACTTGTTAGCAAACATGCTTCTATGGTTACCACTGAAGTAGAACAAGTACTTAAAGCTCAAAAGGAATTGCTCAATGAGATGAATAGTAAGAAAAATGATAATGTTGTTAGAGTGGCTACTAGAACTGGTAGAATGACTCAGGAACCTTTGTATCCTGAAGGCCACCCTAAGAGAAGTGAGCAAGATTCTCAGAGAAATAATATTGATGCACCTAGTTCTTCTAAAAGGAAGAAAAAGAAAAATTATAGAACTGTGCAAACTTCTAGTGAACCTATTATTGAACCACCTGATAATCCAAATGATATCTCTATGTCTAATGCTGAAACACAATCTGGCAATGAACATGAACCTAATGAAAATTTTAACGATGATGTTCATAATAATGCTCAACATAGTAATGATAATGATGTAGAAATTGAACCTGTTGTTGATCTTGATAACCCACAATCCAAGAATCAACGTTATGATAAGAAAGACTTTGTTGCTAGGAAACATGGTAAAGAAAGAGAGCCTGGGGTTTAGAAACCAATTCCTTTTCCTCCCAAACCATCCAAGAAAAAGGATGATGAGGATTTTGAGCGCTTTGCTGAAATTAGACCTATCTTTTTGCGTATGCGATTGACTGATATGCTCAAAATGAATCCGTATGCTAAGTACATGAAAGATATTGTTACAAATAAAAGAAAGATACCAGAAGATGAAATTTCCACCATGCTTGCTAATTATACGTTTAAGGGTGGAATACCAAAGAAACTTGGAGATACAGGAGTACCTACTATACCATGCTCCATTAAAAGAAACTATGTTAAAACTGCTTTAAGTGATCTTGGTACCGGTGTTAGTGTTATGCCTCTCTCTTTATATCGTAGACTTGAATAAGTTGACACCTACTGAAATATATTTCCAAATGGCTGATAAATCAACTGCTATACCTGTCGGCATTTGTGAGTTGTGTTTGCAAACGTTACTATTTTAACGGACTTTGTTATTCTTGATATTCCTAAGGACGATAGTATGTCTATCATTCTTGGAAGACCTTTTATGTAGGATCGAAAGTATGTCTAGAGGGGGGGGGTGATTAGACTACTTGACCAAATAAAAATCTAGCCTTTTCCCAATTTTAGTTCTTGGCAGATTTTAGCTATCTTAACACAAGTCAAGCAATCTCCACACAATACAAGCAAGCATGCAAAAGAGTATATGAGCAGCGGAAAGTAAAGCATGCAACTTGCAAGAATGTAAAGGGAAGGGTTTGCAGGATTCAAACGCAATTGGAGACACGGATGTTTTTGTCGTGGTTCCGATAGGTGGTGCGATCGTACATCCACGTTGATGGAGACTTCAACCCACGGAGGGTAACGGTTGTGCGAGTCCACGGAGGGCTCCACCCACGAAGGGTCCACGAATAAGCAACCTTGTCTATTCCATCACGGCCGTCGCCCATGAAGGACTTGCCTCACTAGCGGTAGATCTTCACGAAGTAGGCGATCTCCTTGCCCTTACGAACTCCTTGGTTCAACTCCACAATCTTGTCGGAGGCTCCCAAGTGACACCAAGCCAATCTAGGAGACACCACTCTCCAAGAAGTAACAAATGGTGTGTTGATGATGAACTCCTTGCTCTTGTGCTTCAAATGATAGTCTCCCCAACACTCAACTCTCTCTCACAGGATTTGGATTGGGTGGAAAGAAGATTTGAGTGGAAAGCAACTTAGGGAAGGCTAGAGATCAAGATTCATATGGTTGGAATGGAATATCTTGACCTCAACACAAGTGTAGGTGGTTCTCTCTCAGAAAATGTGTATTGGAAGTGTAGGTATGTTCTGATGGCTCTCTCCATGAATGAAGAGTAGGTGGAGGGGTATATATAGCCTCCACACAAAATCTAACCGTTACACACAATTTGCCAAACTCGGTGGGACCGAATGGTTAAACTCGGTCGGACCGATTTAGCAAACCTAGTGACCGTTAGGATTTTCGGTGGGACTGAGATGCAACTCGGTAGGACCGATATGGTTAGGGTTAGGGCATAATGTAATCTCGGTGTGACCGATTACACAAACTCGGTGGGACCGATTTTGGTAATAAGCTAACCAGAGAGTTGGTCAGGTAAACTCGGTGGGACCGATTCGCTCATCTCGGTGAGACCGAAATGTTACAAAAGGGAAACAGAGAGTTTACATTGCAATCTCGGTGGGACCGATCGCTCATCTCGGTAAGACCGAAACGTTACGAAGGGAAATAGAGAGATTACAATCCCATCTCGGTGAGACCGAGATCCCTATCGGTGAGACCGATTTGCCTAGGGTTTGTGGCAGTGGCTATGACATTTGAAACTCGGTGGCGCCGGATAGAAAGAATTGGTGGGGCCGAGTTTGACTTTTGGTTTAGGTCATATGTGGATGTGGTTGAGGATTTTGGAGCATATTACTAAGCATTTTGAGCAAGCAAGCCATTAAGCAACACCTCATACCTCCTTGATAGTATTGGCTTTTCTTATAGACTCAATGTGATCTTGGATCACTAAAATATAAAATGTAGAGTCTTGAGCTTCAAGCTTGAGCCAAACTTTTTATCCTTAGAATTTTGAGGGATCCACTTTCCTCATCCATGCCATGCCGTTCATTAAGCTTTTCCTGAAATATTAATCTTGGAATAATGTTAGCTCAATGAGCTATATGTTGTTAGGAATTACGAAAACCACCCAGGGATAGTTGCACTTTCATTTTCTTAATACTGCAGGGGCTGTTATTGATTGCAACAAAGGCAATGTCACTTTTCATGTTAATGGTAATGATCATACGATACACTTTCCGAGGAAACAACCTCAAGTTCATAGTATCAATTCTATCGGAAAAATTCCATCGATTATATTTGGAGGTTTTGAATTTCCTCTTCCTATTGTCAAGAAGAAATATGATATACTTATTATTGGGGATGTGCATATCCCCGTTGAGGTAACCTAGTGTTATTCGAAATTTCTCCGGTTTCATGTTAATCGGAATGAGTTTGTTAAGAAGACTTGCTCAACCTTGTTAGTGGATTCCTTTTGATGAGCATGAGATAGATGAAACTAGAAGCACAACCTTCTGTACCCTCTCTATACTTTCTGTTATTTAGTTGAAATAAAGTAAAAATAAATAATTTTCTGTCTGTTATCTGATTATCCGTGCAATATAAAAATACCTCGAAAATAAAAGTTCTCGAAATGCCCTGAAAATTAAATATGATTTTTTCTAGAATATTTGAGGATTTATGGAACAAAGAACACACCAGGGGGGCCAACCACCTTGCCACGAGGGTGGAGGGCGCACCCACCCCCCTAGGGTGCGCCCCCTGCCTCGTGGGCCCACAGTGGCCCTCCTCCACTTATTCCTGCACCCATTGTATTCTTCTTCCTCCCACACACACACAAAACCAACTCAAGCACGAGTTCCGGCCCTCTTTGCTGCCATTTTCGATCTCCTTGCTCAAAGCACCTCTCATAAAACTGCTTGGGGAGATTGTTCCTTGGTATGTGACTCCTCCACTGGTCCAATTAGCCTTTTGTTCTAATGCTTTATTCATTACAAATTTTTTCTGCTTAGGCGACCATGTTCTTGAGCTTGCATGTCAAATTTATATGGTCAAAAGTAGTTTTGATGCATGATATAGGCCCTAGGCACTTGTAGGAGTGGTTGTTATCAATATTATTGAGTTTGGTTTACTTTTATTTTGAAGTTACTAAAAATTTCAGAATTTTTCAGAAAATGATGAGGAGATTATTGAGGGGCTCATCGAGCCAAAGCTCGAAGGAAAAGGCACCGAAGCCTAAGTATAATTTGCCGCGCACCGCGGAGGTTCGGGCGTGTGAATGGCCTTCAGAGGATTTCTTGAGAGCAGCCGGGATTTATGAAGATTTTCATGAGTTGGCTCATAATGCAGGCCTCACTGCTTTCCTCCACGACCAATGCGATCAGTATCTCTTACTCACAAATACCTTTGTGTAAAACTTTCATTTTCATTCTAGGAACTCACCACCTACGGTTGAGTTTTATTTATATGATGAGCATAAGGAGATGTCACTTTATGATTTTTGTCAGATTTGTTTAGTCCCTTTTGAGGGCAAGACAGAAGAACCACATCGTGATGATGTGGAGGGATTTATTGATACTATCACTGTAGGGAAAACTAGGAAGGTTTCCGATGCACGAATCACTAGCATACATTTTCCTGTCTTACATTACTTTGCATTATTTGCTAGTCGTTGCTTAATTGGTCGCGGAAACTGTGGAAACATTAGTATCCCTGATATTATTATTTTGCTCCAAGGTTATACAGTGATAACACTTTTAGTATGGGCGGTATTATTGCTAAACGGTTAAGTCTGAACCGTACAAAGGGCCCCATCTTTGGAGGCATCTATGCTACATGCCTAGCTGCGCATTTTAGCATACCTATTAGGCATGCTGAGAAGGAAGAAAAAGTGCTGCCTCGTGTTTATCTAGATTATAAAAGTATGGTGGCACATGATTTTATTATTAAGAATAGGGCAGGAGAGCTTAAATATCAATTGTTCTTTAATAAACATCATCCTGAGACTATTACCTTGCCTGCTCCTTCTTTGTTTGATTTGACTGTAGGCATGTACCTTGTTCCGTTGACGGCTATCCACGCCTACCGGAACCCTGCACCAGCTGAGGAGACAGAACCGGAACCACAATTAGATCCTTCACGATAGTCTAACTATCAGTGGGATCCGGAGATGATTGCCAGCCAGTGGCAATCGGAGCCTTCTTCTTCTTCATCACAGTACGACCCCAACAACTATTATTATGGATATCAGCCAGGCCAGCCATGGCCATAGACCAACTTAGGCCAAAAGCCTAAGCTTTGGGGAGTACGTATTTCTCACCGAGATTACATTTATGTTCACACACACTCATTGCTAGATGTCGGTGCTCATACTTTTCAATTGTATCATCCATGCTAGTTTATTTCCTTTTTATGCTTTCTTCTTGTATGTTTAATAAACCTTAAGAAAAACCAAAAAAATTAGTTGTAGCTTTTAATCAATTTACTTTCCATGCTCGTAGTAGTAATTAAAAAGAAAACCCAAAAATATGTCCCGTTCTTCTTTTGCTTGTTGGGAGCTTTCCTGTGTAAATAGTTTTATTTCTTTTCTTTCGTTTGGGGGTCAGTAGGAGAAGACCATGATTAAATTGTTGAAATGGCTCTTATGTGAATTATTGTTTATCTGACAAAAGAGCCCATATTGCTTTGTCTGCTCCCGTTTATTGAATGCTCGCAGATTCCAGCTTAGTCCAATGCACGCGCACTCTTATTATTATTCACATCATTCAGTCATGCAAGTGAAAGGAAATTATGATGATATATGATGGACTGACTGAGATGAGAAAAGCTGGTATGAACTCGACCTCTTTTGTTTTTGTAAATATGATGAGTTCATCGTTCTTGATTCAGCTTGTTATGAATAAACATGTTTGCAATGACAATTAGAGATCATAGTTGCTTGTGCCATGCTTGATTAGCTATGAGTTATAATGGTTTACCTTTGGTGCCAACATGCTATTAAGATGATTATGATGTGGTATGATGGGGTGGTATCCTCCTTTGAATGATTTAAGTGACTTGACTTGGCACATGTTCATGCATGTAGTTGAAACAAATCAACGTAGCCTTCACGATATTTATGTTCATGGTGGATTATATTCTACTCATGCTTGCATCCAATGTTTATTAATTTTAATGCATGTACATGGCTGTTGTCGCTCTCTAGTTGGTCGCTTCCCAGTCTTTTGCTAGCCTTCACCTGTACTAAGCGGGAATACTGCTTGTGCATCCAAACTCCTTAAACCCCAAAGTTATTCCACATGAGTCCACTATACCTCCCTATATGCGGTATCTACCCGCCGTTCCAAGTAAATTTGTATGTGCCAAACTCTAAACCTTCAAATAATCATCATGTTTTGTATGCTCAAATAGCTAATGTATCAACTAGGGCTGTCTGTATCTTGCATGCTAGGCGGGTTATTCTCAAGAGGAGTGGACTCCGCTCCTCACTCACGAGAAAATGGCTGGTCACCGGGATGCCAGTCTCATGCTTTATGCAAACTAAATCAAAAATAATTGCAAAACAAAACTCCCCTAGGACCTGATGTTTGTTGGAGGCACTCGCTGTTTTTAGCAGAATTGCCATGATGTTGTTTTATGTGCAGAAAACAAAAGTTCTCGGAATGACCTGAAACTCCACGAAATATCTTACAATAAATAATAAAAAATCCTCGCCAAAGATGAAGACCAGGGGGCCCACACCCTTGCCACGAGGGTGGGGGGCGCCCCCTACCTCGTGGGCCCCCTGGAGACCTCCCGACTCCAACTCCAACTCTATATATTTGTTTTCAGGGAGAAAAAAAATAAGAGAGAAGAAATCATCGCGTTTTACGATACGGAGCCGCCGCCAAGCCCTAAAACCTCTTGGGAGGGCTGATCTGGAGTCCGTTCGGGGCTCCGGAGAGGGGGATTCATCACCGTCGTCATCATCAACCATCCTCCATCACCAATTTCATGATGCTCACCGCCGTGCGTGAGTAATTCCATCGTAGGCTTGCTGGACGGTGTTGGGTTGGATGAGATTTATCATGTAATCGAGTTAGTTTTGTTAGGGTTTGATCCCTAGTATCCACTATGTTCTGAGATTGATGTTGCTATGACTTTGCTATGCTTAATGCTTGTCACTAGGGCCCGAGTGCCCTGATTTCAGATCTGAACCTATTATGTTTTCATCAATATATGAGAGTTCTTGATCCTATCTTGCAAGTCTATAGTCACCTATTATGTGTTATGATCCGTTAACCCCAAAGTGACAATAATCGGGATACTTACCGGTGATGACCGTAGTTTGAGGAGTTCATGTATTCGCTATGTGATAATGATTTGTTCCGGTTCTCTATTAAAAGGAGGCCTTAATATCCCTTAGTTTCCATTAGGACCCCGCTGCCATGGGAGGGTAGGACAAAAGATGTCATGCAAGTTCTTTTCCATAAGCACGTATGACTATATTCGGAATACATGCCTACATTACATTGACGAATTGGAGCTAGTTCTGTGTCACCCTATGTTATGACTGTTACATGATGAACCGCATCCGGCATAATTATCCATCATTGATCCAATGCCTACAAGCTTTCCATATACTAGTTTACGCTTATTTACTTTCTCGTTGCTATTGTTACAATCACTACATAATACCAAAAATATTACTTTGCTTTCATTACTCTTTTGTTACCGTTACCATCACTATCATATTACTTTGCTACTAAACACTTTGCTGCAGATACTAAGTTTCCAGGTGTGGTTGAATTGACAACTCAGCTGCTAATACTTGAGAATATTCTTTGGCTCCCCTTGTGTCGAATCGATAAATTTGGGTTGAATACTCTACCCTCGAAAGCTGTTGCGATCCCCTATACTTGTGGGTTATCAAGACTAATTTCTGGCGCCGTTGCCGGGGAAACCCCATGTACTTTTGGTGAGGATTTTTCATTATTTATTATAAGGTATTCCGTGGAGTTTCAGGACTTTTGGAGTTGTGCAGAATAGGTCTCTAATATTTGCTCCTTTTCCAGTCCAGAATTCCAGCTGCCGGCATTCTCCCTCCTTATGTAAACCTTGTAAAATAAGAGAGAATAGCCATAAGTATTGTGACATAATGTGAAATAACAGCCCATAATGCAATAAATATCGATATAAAAGCATGATGCAAAATGGAAGTATCACCCAGCCCAAAGTAAGGCTTTTGGACACGAGAAAGAGGGAACATGATGGTAGGAGGGGGGCGAAGTCTCGTACGTTCATGTTTCATACGGAAGTAGGGAGTGGGGGATGAAAGACTTATCTGATTTTGCAGCCCCCGGCAATCTTGGCTTGCCGTGGTCGGATCTTTGGATCTGCAGCCCCCGGCAACCTCGGCTTGCCAGGGTCGGGGCGCCGACATGTTCCCTTTCCTCCAAACAGCTCGACAGAAATGTTCATGTATCCTGTGAACCAAAAAGGATGGGAAGGGACAAAGAGATGCGCACTCGACCTCTATGCTAGGGGTTAGTCACCGCTAAGCACTATTGACCCTAACCGAGGGAGATATTTACAACCTAGCATGCATGCTAAAACTTAGGGCGCCAGCGCTTCATTTATTTATGCTCAGGGTCAGCGCCTGGCTTTGTACAAAGGGTTACATGCCTTGCCGGCAAGGCTTGTACAGAAAGGTGGCCTGCCAGGAGGCCCAACAACCGCGCCTTATGGGTAAAACTTGCGAAGATGTTCGATGTTCCAGGAATTTCTTACTGGAATGCCATCTTTGGTCTCCAGGCGAACTGTGCCTGGCCTGGTGACTCGTATTACCCGATAAGGGCCTTCCCACTTCGGTGTCAACTTGTTGGAATTCCTGGCCGATTGAACGTGCTGAAGAACAAGGTCGCCTTCCTCAAAGCTTCGGGCATGAACCTTGCGGCTATGGTAGCGACATAAGGCTTGCTCGCACAGCCGCCCGAAGACGATCTTCCTCAAGGAGCGTTGCGTCATCTTGCCACAATTGCTCTTGATCAAGCTCATCACAAGCGAGCACTCGGGGTGATCCGTATGTGAGTTCCATGAGGGGAACTGCTTCTGCTCCGTAAACGAGGGAGAAGGGTGTCTGGCCGGTGGCTCGATTTGGTGTCATTCTGATCGACCAATGAACCGCCGACAATTCATCAATCCAGCGCCTTCTGCACTTGTGTAGCCTATCAAAGGTCTTTATCCAGAGGTCTCACAATACTTCAGCATTTGCCCTCTCAGCCTGGTCATTGCTTCGTGGTAGAGCTTGAGCTGGTTGATGAAGCTTCTTTGGATGGAACTGACACGCTTCACACTTTGCTACTAGTGCAGTTGCATCCCGGAGGGCAGTGGGCCAAAAGAAACCTTGCCGGAATGCCTTGCCGGCAAGGGCTCTCGACCCTATGTGGGAGCCACATATGCCTCTGTGTATCTTTGCCAACAGCTCCAGTCCTTCCTCCCGGGGAATGCACTTCAATTTCACACCGTTTGGCCTTTTCCTGTACAGAACATCATCGATGAACTGATACATGGCAGACCGACGGGCTACTTTCTCCGCTTCTTCCTGCTCCTCAGGGAGTTCCCCTGTTTGGAGAAAACGAACGGTATGTTGTGCCCATGCCGGAGCCTAAGGCTCGACGGCAAGGACAAAAGGCATCTCCTCTGCCATGGGGGTGGCTGTCTCCACGGCCAGGGCTTGATGCCCTGCCGGAGTATGTTGCCCCATGACAGGCTCAACGTCCCTGGCAGCATTTCTGCCATCCTTGCCGGGGAGAGTGGCCCCCTAGATCTCTTCATCGGGCATTGAGGTTCATTCTGCAATGAACTCTACCCAGACTCTACTCTGGATTGTCGAAGTGCCTTTAAACTTCAAACCAAAACTCGACAGTTCCAAGGCCCATTCCACAATCCTCCCGGTTGCGTCTGAGTTATGCAATACCCATTGCAACGGGAGGCGGCTGACGACGGTGATCTCGTGTGCTTGGAAGTAACGACGCAACTTCCTCGAGGCCATACGGAGGCCGAAGAGCAATTTCCGCACACAGGAGTACCTTGATCTTGCCCCCTGCGAAAAGGGAGCTGACAAAGTAGACCGGGTGCTGCATCATCTTCTTCTTCTGCACCACTTCATTTAGTTGCGCTGCTTCCGCTCGGGTGGCGTTGCTCATCACGCACGGCGTGGGAAGAGCACGTTGCGGGTGCCGGCGTAGGCGTCCTGGACGTCGCCGCGCCGCCCGTAGGTGGTACGACGCCGCCCTTGGAGGGCCCCGCGCCGCCTGCGGGGGGCACAACTCCGACTTTGGATTTGGTGGCGTGCAACTCATTGCCTTGTGCACGAACGATGCCGCTCGCTAGGCTTTGGCTGCCAAAGTGATGTGGGTGCTCGCGAGCCGCGCCTCGGCCTCCGTCTGCGACCGTCCCATCGCTTGCCTGCAGTGGCATGGGCCGTTCGGCCCCCGACGAACCGATCGACGTGATCATCTTCTTCTTGGGAGCCATGGTGACGAAGAACTGCTATACTAACTGTTAGACCAGATTTTCACAACTGCACCCCCCTACCTGGCGCGCCAGAGATGTCGGGGGAAACGACACTTATGGGACCACCGGGGTCCCTTTTTGCTACGGTTGGCGGGCGCGGGGTTGTGCAAAGAGCGGGTCAAGAAGCCAGCACGAGGATCGTTTACCCAAGTTCGGGCCGCAAGGATGCGTAATACCCTAGTCCTTCTTTGGTGTATATTTGAGTGTTCTTGAGCTCTTGAACTAGCTATGATGCGTGTGTCATCCAAAAGATCTGAATCCCCTCATAGTATGTCGCGGGCCTCCTTTTATAGCCAAAAGGGGCTGCCACAGTGGCACACAGGAGGTGGAAAGGTATACAATGTACAAGCTTATCGCCTGTCATCACGGGACAAAGTGCATTAAATGCACTACTTATGTGTCCACTTGCTTTATCGAGGGCGGTAACGAGGACCGTCCCGTCCATCGCCACTCCGCCTTACTCCGACACGCGTCTAGGCCAACGAGGCATGCAACGCCACCTAGGCTGGCAGGCTGCTGAGTTGGCATGGTGGTAGGGTACTGCCACGTGGGTACTTGCTTCAGTTGGTGGGTCGGCCATTGAGCTGGTGCGGCGATGGGACGGCAAGGTCTTGCCGCAGTCCTGCGTATATTCCCAGCAAGGATCTTTCTAGGGTCTTTTGAGCGCCCCCGGAAAGCACTACAAAAAAATACACTTCCGTGATGATACGTGTTTGTCACAGTAGGTCACGTTTTCTGTCATGCATGTACATCCATGACAAATTTATGACAGAATCAAGATAGTCATACCTGTGCTGTCATAGAAGTGTTCCATGACATTACCAAAATTATCATCACGGAAGTGTCCACTTCCATGATGATAAATCGCGCATCACAAAAGTGCTTTCGTCAAGGGTGACCGACACGTGGCATCCACCGTAACGGAACGCCGTTAAGCTATCGGGTCTGGTTTTGGATCCGATAACACGTTAACAACCCTGACCAATGGGGATTTTCCACGTGTAAAATCATCATTGGCTGGAGGAAACACGTGTCGGCTCATCGCTGGAACAGATGTCATCCACTCATTGGACAGAAGGCGCCTATGATACGTCGACATGTGGCACGGCCCAACAGAGGCCCATTCCTGTGAAAAGGCCGGCCCGTTTGACTTGGTCAAAAGGTGGCGGGTTGGCCCATGGAAAGCCTCTTAACGTCCTGTTCGCATATAGCCCATTTACAGCCCGCTAACCCAAGGCCCATTACGCCCTATTCGAATTAGGCCCAGCAGCGTCATTTGGGCCATCCAATATGATTCTGGCCCATTTTCACTTCTGGCCCATGTATGGCCCATGACGTCTTTCGGCCCATATGAGGCCCTATGTAACTCTTGGCCTATTAACGGCCCGTGGTGAAACTGGCCCGTAATGAACAATGTATCACTTTACACCCATTAACGGCCCGTGGTGAAACTGGCCCGTAAAGAACAGTGTATCACTTTATACCCATTAACGGCCCGTTATTCCATTGGGCCGTTTCCAGCCCATGTTATCTTTCGACCTTCTCAGAGCCCATTTATTCTTGGGCTATTTTCCAGCATTCTTTTACTTACGGCCCGTTACTGTCATTTTCTGCTTGTGGGCCAAATTCAGCCCGTGGTTACAGTCGGCCCATTTGTGGTCTGTTAATACGTTGGGCCTTTTTCATAGCGTCATCAAATACGGCCTATTAACGATGGCCCGTTATGGTCGGCCCATGAACGGACGATTCCAACTCTAGCCCATTTACGGCCAGAATGTGGGCTGTTTGGCCCATGTTTGGCCAATCGATCATACGGCCCGTATAAGGCCCATTGATGATAGGGCCCGTAGAAGGCCCATTGTTTCTACGGCCCGTAGAAGGCCCATCGTTTCTACGGCCCGTAGAAGGCCCACTGTTTCTACGGCCCGTAGAAGGCCCACTGTTTATACAGCCCGTAGAAGGCCCACTATTTCTACGGCCTGTAGGAGGCCTAGTGTCACTACAGTAAATATTAGCCCATGGTTATTGTGGCCTAGTTTTAAAAAGTAGGTTATTGCAGCCACTAGCAAACCGCAGAAAAAGAACTGCACTGACTACAAGCAAACAAATAAACAAGACAACAAGGAAATAAATAAGCAAGCAACTTACACTAGGCTATCACGGCTATTACACATATTACATCCACTGGGCATCAAAGTTCGCCACCAGTGCAAATATAGGGAATACAGCAGCATATAAACGCCACAGCAAAACAAGTCCAGAACTGAAACCACTTCAGAAGAGCTCAAGAAACAATATCCTGGGTACCCATAATGCTGGCAAGATGCTTAGCAAGCTTATTAACTTTCTCTTGTTTGGCGCTTAAGTCCTCCAGCGCTTGATGTTGCACTAGAAAGTATGCATCTGAATTCTGCAGGGACTTCCTCAGTCCTTTGGCTTCCTGTCGCATAACATCTGATCGATGTCTTTCAACTTGAAGTTGAGACTCAAGAAGTCGAACTGATTCAGGCAACGAGTTCGAAGAGCTGGTGCCAGTAGTGGTAGCCAGGACTTTGGGGTTGTCTCAGTGTCTTTAATATAGTTTTTATCAGCTTTCTTGGAGACCAACAGGGATGTCTCACTATCTCGAACCTTATCGGCATTACTTCCTTTACCATTGCATAACAGGGTACTCTTCTCCAATATTTTATCCGCGTTCTAAAAGAGAAACAAACAAACACATCTCAGGTTTACAATGTAGTATATGAAACTCATTTTGGTAAACCAGTTCAGTAGTAAGGTGGACAGGATAACAACATGAAACAAACATATATCTATGTAGTATGATCACTGTATGGTCTATATCATCCTAGTTTATGTTGCCAAATCAAGATAGATACAGTTCGAATCATATCTATTTAAGACAAAGAAGCATAGACAGAATATAAGTGTGGGAAACTACATAGCAATAACAACACTTGTAATGTGCATGGCATGAGAACATAACTGTTTATTCAATTGAAATTGAAATCAACATAGAGTAAGTTACAACAGCAAACAACCAAACACGTTGAAGAAACAGGTTTAAAACATACCTGTTGCGCCATTGGAGTTTCAATTGCATCCTTCAAATTTGAAATTAGTTGGTATTAGTAAATATAGTGATGCAAGAACAAAGTAGTATGAACCATAGCTACGAAACCTGACCTGAGAACAATTCTTCTTCTGCTTTAAGCGTTGACTTCAGGTTCAGAGTGGTGGTCCTCGTGATTTGGGCACTGCAGTTGCCTTACTAACTGCTCGTGTTTGGGTTCTCTGTCCAACTGGGTAGGGGTACAATCTGCATGAGTGTGGGTTATGTGTGGTGGGGCTAGTTCTTGGGCAAGTACTACCGTGGTTCTATCTGCATCGACAGGTAGCACGATCTTTTCTGAAGACCGT
This sequence comes from Triticum urartu, assembly GCF_056163025.1. NCBI lineage: Eukaryota > Viridiplantae > Streptophyta > Magnoliopsida > Poales > Poaceae > Triticum > Triticum urartu. Next base: position 147,257,621 of record NC_141873.1, on the reverse strand, counting down.
GTTTTTACTCCCACAGATACTGCCATCACTCCCTCCAATTGAAATGGCTGATAAACAAGAAAAGTAATTGAATGTACAGACATTGTAAGATAGACAGGTGCAATGGATAGCAGGGAAGAAAACAGGGCATGAAATAATTCACATTTATGTTGTCTAAGCAAACATAATAGCAGGACATAATTTCACATATATGATGGCTAATTAAATAGGATAGCACGACACAATTTCACATGTATGATGGCTAACTAAACAGGATAGAATGACATACTTCAAAATATGATGACTATGTAAACAGGATGACATGATATAACTATACGATGTGTCTATTAAAGTGGTTGGCATGCCATAAATCACAAACATGCCGTCGATGGAAACATGATGGCATGATATAATTCACGGATAGAATGACATAATTTAAAATATGATGACTATGTAAATAGGATGAGATGATATAACTATATTATGTCTTTAGAAAATGGGTTGGCATGCCATAATTCAGATACATGCTGTCTATGTAAACATCATGGCATGACATAATTCAAATATATGATTTATATACTAAGGAAGTGAGCAGAGGGCAATCGCATATATGATGTGTCAACTAAGGAGATGGCATTCAATATTGTGTATATGATGTAAAAACTAAGCATTGCAATACAACATATGCATTATATGAGTAATATAACCCTGCCAAGTTTGAGCATACACCTCAGGGGGATAATAGGACTGACCATCTGCCTCTGAATCCTCCTCTGAAGAGCTATCTGTAACCAGCAAGATATCTACTTTAGCAGGTAGCATTGTCTGCTCTGAAGACCTTGTTTTCACTCCAGATTTCTCCATCACCAATTCAAATGGCTGATGCACAGGAAGAGCAGTTGAATATACAAACATTGTTAACAAAAGCAATGAGAAATACAAAAAAGGACAGCATGATATAATTCACATATATGACGATTGCCTAAACAGCATGGCATTGCATAATTCACATACATAGTGCCTTGCAACAAGATAACATTGCATAATTCACATATATAATGTCTTGCAACAAGATGGCATTGCATAATTCACATATATGGTAATTAGACACTAAACAGGTGGCATTCACACAAAGCATGTCTAAACTAAGAAAATGACATAGCAATGCAAGATACCATACGCACAATATGAGCAACATAACCCTGCCAAGTTAGGGCATGCACCTCGGGTGGGGGGGGGAATATGACTGGTCATCTGTCTCTGAATCCTCCTCTGAGGAGCTATTAGTAACCAACAAGACATGCGCTTCGTCAGATAGCATTCTCTGCTCTGAAGACCTTGTTTCCACTCCAGATTTTTCCATGACCGTGCCGAATGGCTGATGCACAGGAAGAGTAATTGAATGTACTAAAATTGTTGACAAATTTAACACATAATAAAAAATGATGGCATGATATAATTCACATATAAGATGACTGGCTAACCAGGGTGGCATTGCAAAATTCACATATATGATGCCTGGCTAGACAAGATGGCACTGCATGATTCACATATACGATAAAGAAACTAAACAAATGGCATTGACACAAAGCATGCCTAAACTAAGCAGATGACATCTTTAATGTATGATATTACCAACATCAGCATGCCAAGTTAGAGCGAAGACCTCATGGGGTAAATAGGAGTGGTCTTCTCCTTCTGAATCCCCCTCAGAACAGTTATCTTCCTCTTGATTACGGTCTGAAATGGGTGGAGGGGGGCTGCCTTTGCGCCCACCATGGAACGACGTCTGCTTGAAATTTTATTGACACACAAGGCTCGTCTCTTTTTCTCTACATGATCAGTTCCATTGTGTACAATAACTGGCATGCATAGGAATAAAACATAGTGAGATTATGTAAGGAGTGCATGCACAAATCCAGAGTGATGGTAGCAAACTATGGATAGACCCAAAACCAATGATAGCTGGCAGATAATAACTTTAGTTAAAAAATATAGATAATGGCTCCTTTAATGTTTGTTTGCACCCAACATGAAACTCATAGTAGACACGGGAGATTAACCAGATAGTAGACAGATAGTACTGATTGCTGCCCCAATATGTACCCCACAACCATTTAAAAACTCAAGTTTCAGCATTAGTTTGGACCTAACTCAGAGTCTAATAGGTGAACACGACGATAATGTAGCGTGTCATCATATTAAGCGATGCATAACGTAAGCAGACACGGAAGAGTGCGACCTCTCTTGCGGACCCGTGTAGTCCTCAAGGTCATCTGCTCAGTTGATGATGGTAATGCAGTTGCCGTGGCTGCCGGCGGCGGGGAAGAAGATCTGAGGCGGTGAAAGACAGTCTAGAGAGCGGATCCCTGCTGTGGTGAACCCTTCCGTCATTGGAGCAGCTGAGCTGGGGTGGAACACAACGCCGCAGGAGCAGGACAAACCGCACAAGGTTTTCTTTGAAACATATCTGTAATAGAAGTAATCGAGTAAGGGCTTGTTTGAATTTGAGGATTGTAACAATGCATGGATAGGAAATAGACATGAATAGGATAGGAATGCACGTGCAAAATAGAGAATTTAAAAACACATGATTTCTGCCAATCTGGGTGTTTGATTCACAACAATTGGAAGATCACTGGATGCAAAAAAGCACGGTGAGATTAACTTAAACCACAAGAAAATGTACGGTTATAATTCTATTATGCTACTATCTCTTAGTCTTGTGCTTGATGAATAGGAATATGAAAAGGAGGAGATGTGGAAATTAGAATTCCTACGGTTTTTCTTTCAAGGAGACACTAAAGGAACAAATCCTACAGTTTTCCTTTGCTCCATTCCTTTGCACCAAATTCATGAAAAGTAGTACCATAGGAAAATTTCCAATTCCGATGTTTTTCATTCACTTTTCTTTTCAAGCACTGGCGATTCTAGTAGGCAGGCTTGAGCAAGGAAAATCCTACACTAAAAAAATGTTTTTGTGCTACGTCTATTACTTTGGACCCAGGCCACTGCCATACTAGCTCAACTCCCAGGACAATCAACAAATGCATAGCTCAAACGCACAGAGATAAATAATGATGGCGTTCAAGAGAGTCCATCACGGATAGCTAAGTTGCCTGGTACCTCACTGCTTGTCATATAGTAGGATAAAATAATCGTATTTCCCATTACTACGAGTGCTCAGTGGACAATATATATAATAGGTAGAGTAAAAAAGAGATGCAACAAGTGTACAACCTCTTTGGCGAAGCCATGTCGATCTCAGCGTGATTGAGTTAGCCGATGAGGATGCTCCGGCTGACTTGGTTGTCGGAGGAGGGGAAGAAGATCTTAGGCGTCTGGAGATGGAGCCCGAGGTACTGCTCTGCTGTGATGGAGGGTTTCATCGTTGGAGCAGCTCCGGTGAGTTGTACGACGCCGAGGCTGAAGCAGGACAAGAGAGACAACGAACAACGTTAACATGAGTGGAATTCTAATAGCATCTCCAATCCATTATGTAAAATACATAACCACAAAGTGCTAGATGTAAAATACATCAGCCGCTCATCTCTGAACTTAACTGTCAAAACTGAATTTAACTGTCGAAACTGAACTTAACTGTCGAAACTGAACTTAACTGTCGAAACTGAATTTTGCTGTCGAAACTGAATTTTGCTGTCGAAACTGAACGCACTAGCAAGGTGGGGCTACACGTCGGTCGACTGAATTTTTCATCTCTGGTCAGTCAATTTTGCAGCCGCTGGATACGAAATCAAGGGCCTGCGGTTCATCTTCAACCTCCACCCCCCTGAGCCGCCAGCCACCACCGGCCAAACAGGAGCTCCCCGTCGCCCGCGGCCGGCGGTGTGCTGCCCCGCCCGCCCCGAAAACACTCCCCACCGCCGGTCCGTCGCCGCCCCGGCCATTCCTCTAGCCCCCCCCGGTGCCGAGCTTTTTCTCTGGCAATCCCCACGCCACTGCCCCGCCAACGCCCCGCCACCGCCAGTGACCACCGCCCCCATCCTAAACCCTAAGATAGATAGTGGGGTACCTCTCCGGCGAGCCCCCCCTCCCTGCTGCGGCTGGTTCTTCCTTCACCCCGGCGAGCGCCCCCCCCCCCCCTGAAAATCGACTGACCCAAAAGTCGATTCAGTCGACTGAAGTGTAGCTAAATCAAAGCAGCATCGCAAGCAAGAGCAAGAGCGAGAGCAGTAGCGCGAGCAAGAGCAATAGCAAGAGCAGACTAGACAGGGGACCGAGAGCAAGAGCAGAGCAGCAGTGCGAGCTAGAGCTAAAGCAGCAGCAACTCCTACTGATGTGGACGTCACCGCCGAGGGAGCGACGCCGTGGAGGAAGTGGCCGGCGACGCCACCGTGGATGGAGCCGCGCCGTGTCGGCTCGGGACCGAGCACCGGCAGCACCGTGAGATCGAATCAAGAAGAAAATGCGGCGATTAGTGTACAACCTCTTTGGTGGCACTGATTAGGCCGCAGCTTCATCCGAGGAAATGATGGTGATGATGCTCTTCCGGTGGTGCAGATGAAGACGGCGGTGTGGGAATGGAGATGGCGCGAAAGACGAGGGGAACATCGGGGCATCTCCTTGGAGGTGGAGGACGGGGTGGCTGAACCGGCGAGACAATGAGATCGACGACGGATCCTCATCCGGTACGGTGGACGAGGGACGTCGAGGTGTTGCTGTGGATGACGTCGTCGGGAAGAGGCTCCGGCTGGGTGGCGGATGGAGCAGGGTGTGGGGTTTCGTCGCGGGTTTTCGCGGCCTCGGTATACTAATGGGTGGGCGGATGGGATGGCAGTGGGGAAACATGGCTTAGAGACGTGCTTTTCTGAAATGTGGGGTAAATTACGAAAGTACCCCCACCTATTTGAGGCGGTTCTTTCGGTTCAGGGGTACCACAGGCATTTCACGTGTCGGGATTTCACAGGAGGTGGGAGTTTTCGCGCGCGTTGTAATTTTGGAATAGCAAGGCACGTGTTGAGATGGAGGGAGTTGTCGGAGCACAACGAAACAAAGATATATCTTAAATATTTCGGGATAACAAGGCGCGGGTTGAAGAGGCGGGAGTTTCGCAGCACGATAGACAGAGACGCTAGCTTGAATTTTCGGCATAACAAGGCGCGGCTTGAATTTCGGAAGAACAAGCTTAACGTGTACCAAAAAAATACAATTTGCACCTCAACACGCACAACACACACACAAACACCATTTAGACTAGAGTAAGGTAAACGTACATTGCACGCATGAGATTTGGCAACCAAATTATGAATAAATACCACATTATAGCATGCAAGCTTTGAGTCATATATGCATGATGTAGATGTTCGTTTCATTCTTATAGTTCATTTCATTCAAAATCATCTAGTTTTTATAAGAAAGCTAATCTATTTTAAGATTCATGGAATTATGTGTCGTAAGACATAAAGTAAAAAAATAATAATGGCAAATCATGTAGAAAAACATTTGGGCAATTCTGATACGGAAGATTCTAGAACAAATAAGAAGTGCTTGTGTTTTGATGTTTGTGCATTATGCTTAAGTTCAACCATGGAGTCTTTTAGATTATAAATGTGGCGAAATCTTGTGGAATCTAGATGATATCCAACAGCCAGTAGTGCTCAAATTTGCCATCTTTGGACCATCGGATTCGCCTCATCCAATGACTATCTTTCAAAGTTAAAGTTACCCGCAAAAGCTGCCCATCATCTCCAATTAGAATAGTGTGTCCATTCACAGATGCGACGTGGCCAAATGATGTCTACCATCGGTATCTCAAATTCAAATCAGTCTGACCTTGTTCAATGTGTATACATTACAACATGCTCGTTTCCAAACCACACCGCGCAGATCTCCGTTATATTCATGCATGCATGGGTTTCAAACATCAGGATCTCTTATTCAAATATTTGAATTCAACTTTACATTGATTATGACCTCACCTATTCTTTTACACCCACACAATAGTCTTCTCTTTATAATTGTACCACTAACTTTCTCTCGTGCATGCATGCACACACACTACCAGTCGGCATTATCCATCGCACGCATGCAATCTTTTTCTTCAGGTCGGTCTCCCATGAAGGCACACACCCACACACATCCCCCTCTCCATCATATCAGGCATTCTTTATCTCTCATGCGTGCCAGCGCAACGATCGATGTCCCTCTATGTATGTGTGTATATAGCTAGGTATTTCATAGCTTTCCACACAAACCGATCAATCGATAAATCCAGTGAGGTCTCACCCTCTTTCCCACGTCCACATCGATCAATCTATACCTCTCTATATAGGATTAACATATATAGCTAATACACCCACATTAATTATATATCCAACGTCCCCCTCTCATCATCCATGCCTTCCGCTTCATCTCTCAGACGCGTGCACAATGGCGAAGTCAGGGGGCAGTAAGGGCACGTGAATGTGATCATTAGACAATTGCTGCTAAAAATGGTTTAAGTTCATGAATTGACCCTCCTCGTAAAGGATTAGCAATGCTTGGCCCCCTAGCTCATTTATTTTTCATGGCTCCGCCACCGCGCGCAACAGCGCACGTGTTTGCCCCCTCTCTCTAAATATCGATCTCGCACTTGCGCATTCCTTCATAGTCTCCCTCCACTTGGCCCCTCGCACCATCTTCTAGCCCCCCATCGAACTTTGCCACATGTACAATCTAGTAGACTCCATGGTTGAACTTAAGCATAATGCACAAACCTCAAAACAACAGTGGTTCTCTTTTGTTCTAGAATCTTCCGTATCATAACTGCCTGAACTTTTTTTATAGTTGAATTTCAATTATTTGTTTTTACTTTATGCTTTACAAAGCACAATGCCATGAATCATAAAATAGATTAAGGGCTACTTTGGTTCAAAGGATTCTCAAAGGAATTTTGGAGGATTCTAATCATTAGGAATTTTTCCTATCTTGGTTGTTTGATTCGTAGGATTGTAAACCATAGGAATTTTTCCATATGATTCATTTGCACTAGATTTCATAGGAAACATCCCATCCACTCAAACCTCTTTGAAAGAATTCTGCGTTTTTTCTGTGCACAATCAAACACTCGTACAATCCTGCAGGATTCAAGACGACATTCCACTATAATCCCATGTTTTTCCTATTCCCACGTTCTTAGCTTTTTTATAAAAACTAATTGATTTTGAATGAGATGAAATATAAGAATTAAACGAAGGGCTACATCAGGCATATATGACTCAGAGCTTACATGCTATAGTGTGGTATTTATTCATAATTTGGTTGCAAAATCTGATGCGTGCAATGCACGTGTACCTTACTAGTACTTCGAGTATGTGCAAAACACGTAAATTAGAATACCAATGGCAGGCTACACAGTGTCTCTCTTACAGTTCATGAAGCCACGTGGCACATGTGGAGGCATTTTCGCGACCTCCTTGCGTGGATTGATCACAGTGACGTGCTGCTGGTTCCAGAAGAATGTACTCGTCCTCCCTGAGCCATACTGGCAGTACATGCACGAAGCGAAGATGTGCACGCACGCCACGCACGCACTCATTCCCTCGCACGCACACGCGGGTACACGAGCGGACGCAATTTTGTACCAAGATCCACCCCATGTGATAATTTGACACATGTAAAGTCGTTCACTTCATTGATTGTCAATTAATACAGCACATGCAAATTGAGCGGATGTGAGGGCGGAAGAAAGACATTATTACTCCACTGTGCGCATGCGAGTAGTTAAATCATGGGTTGCTAGTAGTACTTCCATTGGTCTCCTTCGTAGTTTGTGCCAATTTTTGACAGTAACATAATATTTACGCATTTGAGCAGTGTAGTACTTGAAATTTATGTTCCGCTAAACTCATCGGGAGCCGTTTCGGGCCTCGAAACCAAAACCATCAATTAATCCTTGTTCCCATCACATTCGAAAGCATGCTCGCACCTACTAGTACGTACCAAACCTGAACATGTTCCTAGTATGCACGTATTGGTACTAGTGCTTTTACTTAGGTTATAAAAAGGGGAACTGCCTAACCGAAAATTACTCTACCTTTCCTCCTCATAAGTGCTTCTTCTTTGTCCGTCATTGCCATGGCCGGTGAGCAGAGCTCTAGGTCGAGAACTACTCGTAACAAGGGAGCGGCAACCAAGGCTGTGGAAAAAAAGGGAGGGCTCGCCGCCACGCGGAGACCTCGAAATATCTCTCACGAGCAGGCGATGGCTCCCAGGAGCGCCCTAGCCGCGGAGGCGAACATGCCGAGCCGGCGGAGCTGGAGTCGTTATCCCTCGATGGCATGCCCGATCAGCTCAATAAGCACCTCAATAAGCACCTCAATAAGCAGAAGGAGTTCATCCAAGGCTTGATGGAGTTGCTGAAGGCGAGCCTCGATGACATGCCCGCTGAGCTCAATCAACAGGGGGAGTTGACCGCCGGCTTGGTGATGCTGCTGAAGAAGAGCATTGCCTCAAAGAAGAAGGCGACCAGCAAAATCCAGCGACTTCAGGAGGACAAGGCGAAGCTCTGCCACGAGATCGACCTGTTGAAGGAGAAGAACGCCGGCTGGAAGAAGCTGCATGAGAATAGTAGTTCCTCCATGAAGATGCTGTAGGCCCTCGTCATGGAACAGAAGGAGGAGTTGGCGAAGCTCCGCATCGAGCACCCGGCTGCTGTCAAGGTACGTAATGCGGCCGTGGAACAGATGATGAAGGCTCGCGTTGAGAAATCCCGCATCATGGAAAGAATGAAGAAGATGGCGGAGGAGATGGAGGTCGTGGAGGAGATGAAGAAGCAGTTACGACTCCGCGGCGAATTAGATCATTTGGGGTGATAATCTTCCTTCTTCTTTTGCTCATGTGTTTCATCTTTTGCTTCGGGTGTTTCGCCGCACGTGTCACGTTCTCTGTGAGGCATGAATAGAACAATGTTTTTTTTGACGGAATGAATAGAACAATGCTAACAATGAGATGACTAGCAAATTAGATCATTTTTTATCGCCATATGGCACTGGGCTGCCATGTTTCGTGCTCCTCCGTCGCAGTACTACTCCTGTGGAAAACTTGAGTATACCGCACGGTTCTTTGCTCCTCCTCGATCAGGTCGTCGGCGCATTTATACGAGCAGTCAAATCACAAGGCCCCGCCTTCTAGCAGTAATGAGCCGTCAAATCACAAAGGCCATCGCCTCTCGTGAAACCGAGCAAGCTAGACTGCCCCGCCCTCTAGCCTTTTAAAAAATGTATACTTTTGTACAACAGTAGTATCGATGGATTGCGCCATGGAGCAAAACTTGAAATTAAAAAAAAGGTGGTACATATAGAGAGCGCTCGTCGCCAAATTATGCATATAGTACTATTAAAAAGGCTAGTCACAATAATGGTGTCCAGCACAATCCACCCCTCAAATAAAACTAAGAGGGTGCTTGGATACGTTTTAGTCCCATGACTAAAAGTAGTGGGACTAAAACATGCTAGCCTCACCCATGCTTGGATCCAAATACTAAAAAGGCTAAAATCAAGTTAATGAGCATTTATTATCCTCCAAACCCTCCAATCTAGAACTCGCCTGTGTTAAAGGAGAGGAGTTAAATGAGTAGAGAGAGGACTAATCCACATTTTAGTAGAGGTACCCCTGACTAAAAAAATTAGTCTCAAGACTAGTTTTAGCCCCTCTTTAGTCAGGGGTGCTTGGAACTTTAGCCTCTTAAAGAGACTATTTTTAGTCAGACTAAAATATGTCCCTTGGATCCAAGAACCCTCTAAGCATCCCGGAGTTATTTGACAAAACTAAGCACCCTGAAATTCTTTGACAACTAAATTGTTGGCTATATGATGTTGGCCATATATATTGTACGTATATAATGTGAAGAAACGAGTGGTAGTACTACCAACTAAAAGATGAAATGTAATAAATACTAGTATGTACGTACTGAAGAGTTAAAGTAACAAGAAGAAACATAACATAGTTCTGCTGGGGGCTCAGCACAACACACCCCTCAAATTAAATTAAGCATACCTGAAATTAAACTTTGCAACTATTCCGGTAGACACTGCATTAGAACCACCATGAACAACGACACTGCCACCTTACTCGGAGTCCTCGTCCACATCCTCGACTTCGTCCTTGTCCCTCTTCCTCTTGGCCGATACTTCTTTGCTTGAACCGCACACTTGGCTATTGCTCTTCATCCAACCCTTGTAGATATTGAAGCAAAGGTAGCCATCCACGGCAGCGTAGTGGATGTGGTCTATATCTAGTACATTCCACTGCCATGCATGACGATGAAACGTGTATGGAGGTTTCTCCAGTTTACCGTACGAAGGATGAACCATGGCTCCTGCCAGGGTCAGCATTGAAGGCTGACGAGAGGACACCAGCCGATTCTTTTGGAGGTCGAAGGAGTTGCCTACAACGAGACCTATCCGACGCCGGACATCCCTGTCGTTCTTAAAGTCTACCGTAACGAATTTGACTAGGTTGCTCTCGAGGAAGTCCTTAAAATCCTGGCACTCAACGTCGGCATGGCATATGTGGTAGACTAAGCATAAGCCATGCATGCAAACCTGGATCACAGCGGGCTTCTTCCTCTCTTCATCCTTTAGATCCTTCTCTGGTCCCAGGACTATGGTGTACTCAACATCTAGCCCAGCGACCCACTCATCATCTGAGTTTTCGAACATGCGTCTAAAGCGAGAAAGGCATCCTTTCACCGTCGCGGAAGAACGGGTGTAGATGACGTCGAACTCATCACCGGTGATGGTTCTAACCTTGTACTCACCGCCGACCGTGGAGATTTGGGACGCCATGGATTTGGGAGGAGGGTTAGGATTAGTGGAACTGCCGTAATGTGAATGGACGGGACGACTAGGAGCGAACCGCCGTAGTATTGAAGGACGCGCGGGGACAAGTAGGAGCGAACTGCCAGCGTGTGAACGGCAGGGTAGTGGCTTTCCATTCTCCCATGTACGGGCTTCCGAGAGCCCTTGGATCTGAGATCGAATAGTTGCATGGCGTGATTCTAGACCTATGGGTGAATATCCTATCCTGAGGGTTATTCTGCAAATTTTCAGCAACTTAGCATGCGACCATTTGATCTCAGATCCAAGGGCTGCCAGCAGCCCGTATCATGGTCACGCCTACCACGACCGTCGCGTCGCTCGCGCCCTTGGAGATTTAACACGGTGCGTTAGGCTATCTGATGTTGGCATGTCATACATAGTCATCACTTAGTCACTCATACTACAACAAGGTTGGCTATAAGGTTGGCTATAAGTGTATTTTTTTCCTCCTCTCTATCTCTTTCTTCGTACTCCCTCCGTCCCATAATATAAGAATGTTTTTGACACTAGTGTAGTGCCAAAAACGTTCTTATATTATGGGACACAGGGAGTACTAGTATTTATTGCATTTGCCAAGGAGTGACCTCTTCCAATGAAATGGTGTTGCTAAGTTTGCTTCATTTAATTAGCTATAGACTCAAAATTGTCTTTTCACCTAGGTACACGCGCTTAGCACCGTTTCTTCCTTGGGTCACCAAACTAGTCTCTCTCTTCTTGATTAAGTTGCCACATCAGACTTTATGCCTATGTGGCAAGCTTAAGCACCTGTAGGAGCAAGTAAAAGTAAGTATAATAGTGCGCTTTACATGGCATTTTTGCATATGTGGAGGAAAGAGAGGCAAGGAAAAAGTGGAGAAGTGGGCTCTCATGCAAGAGCCAGCCTCTACTACATGGTGGAGCATTGGGAGAGGCACCTGTATGGAGGTGGTCAGGAATCGGGAGACTCACGCCGGTCGTAGCACTGCAGTTAAAATGATAATGGCATGTCAAATCACGGGGCCCCACCTGTCCAGCAGTAACTCGCTGTCAAATCACACAGCCCTACGTTTGCGGTAGCCTACTCCCTCGTCTTCTCGCGTCTCTATCGAACCGACTAGGCGGAACTGCCCCGCCGCCTACCGCGCAGGAAAAGCCCCGCCCTCGACTTTTAAATAGTATACAGTATACTAATTTTGTATCCATGGATTGCGCCCGCGCCATGGAGCAAAGCGTCTAGAAAATGGAGGAGAGAGGGTGGTCTTGCAATAGAGAAGAGGGAGAGGCGAGATGGTGGTTTTGGAATGGAGATGATGGAGAGGAGAGGAGGTGGTTTTGCAATGGAGAAGATCAGAAGAGGGAGAGGCGCGATGGTGGTTTTGGAATGGAGATGATGGAGAGGAGAGGAGGTGGTTTTGCAATGGAGAAGAGGGATAGGAGCGTGCGGCAGCGATTTAGGATTGGATGAGAGGGCCGGCGCGTTGTGACTGGATCAAAATCAATTTACCCTTCAATTAAGAAAGCGACCCCACATTAACTAGTCTCCCTTTTATTCTAGGTTATAATTGACCATGATTTTCGCACATAAAATATATGTTATACGTTGCAAAAATAATATAATTTGAAAGTACATTCAGATACAAACCAAACGATATAATTTTTGGTGACATGCAATCACATTTTGCTTGTCAAATACAGTACGTGGTCAAACTTTGACCCAAAATACGCAAAACAACAAAAAAATACTTCCAAGACCAGCGCCGCTCTTCCGCTCTTCTCCTCTTAAACCATCGCCGCTCCTCTCTTCCATTTCAAAACCACCGCCCCTCCTCTCCTGATCCAGTGCAAAACCAGCGTCACTCCTCTCCCGTTCTAATCCAAAACCAACATTGCTCCTCTCCTCTTCCATTCAAAAACCACCGCCGGCGAGTGAAGGTGCTATGGAGAAGTAGATCGATGGAGGAGTACAACTGATATGTGAGGATGGCGACCCTGCAAAGCTAGCTAGGATGTTGGAGATACAGTCTTGGTTTAACAACGAGGACCAACTAGCGGCGACGGTGACATCCATGGCCAAATATCTGCAACAGAGCGAAAAGGCGGCGATACTCCCGGAGGGAGTCGCGCCAGAGTACATAGAGCTGCTCCTCTGGGCCATGGAGCAAACAGATTCACCGAAACCGATCGTGAGGGAGCGGTGGTGGGAGTATCGATCCCAGATGCAGCATCCACCAGAGATTGAAGGATCGAGCATCTACAGGGTGCTGTTTGTGAGGGTGTCCTGCCAGAGCAAGCCGGTGGAGTCTTCGTCGACCGAACCCAACTGCAAGAGGAGAAAAGCAGTTGGCCCGATGACACATCCCCGCCATCGTCTCCCTCGCCGTTCACATCGTCTCACGGGGTGGCTGTCTGCCGCCGAGGAATAGGTGGGGGCTGCCCCCCCCCCAGCCCAATAGTCGGGCAGGTTGTGAATTGTCAGGAGGAGCTTAGGGTCAGTATTTACAGGTTGTGAATTGTGTTTTGTGTTGTGTATTTTGAGAGTACTTTCAGATATGAATGTCTTTTGAATTTCAGATTTGCAGTATTGAGCATATGAAGTATTTTATGAATTCTAGATATCTATTTTTAGCACTTAAAAAAATGTAGTTTCATAGGAGTATAAAAGTGCAGACAATGTGATTCTCAGAGAAGAAACTGCAAGTTTTAGTTTCAGATAAGAAACTGCAAGTTTAGTTTGAGATAAGAAGGTGCAACTTTCAGAGGCAGAGAATTTATATTAACACGGCCTTTTCAAATAGGGTTAACATCATGTTGGAAGTTTTATTCATGGTCGAAAATGGAACTACCAGCCAGTTAACATCATGCTGATCAACATTCATGCATAGCACATCTTCATATGATGCACAGTCAAAATGCCCACACAATGTCGAGTGTGCGAAACATAGAGAAAACGAGGGACGAAGTTTTGGCAAGTGTTGGACGTGGTTTTGGGCTGTCCCGTCTAGGCTTTCATTTTTAACATGCGCAGCCCACGACCTCGGATGGGAGGTTCGTAGGCCTGTTTGTATTTTCATAGGGTCGTCATGTATCGACCGGCCTATGGACCTCCCATCCGTGGTTTTATTTTTGGCAGCCCAATTTATGTATTTTTTTTGAAGAAAACGCAGAGGTCTGTTCTATTTTTCTATATAAGAATAGGAACGCCAGGTCCAACTTATGTTTCCCTTCTAACTATATTATATATATTTAAATTATTTTATATGTTGACTGTTTAGTTCACATAATTGGCACATAGATGACCGCCCTTGCGATCCCCTTCGCCCCCCCCCCCACCACCTCCACCCTCGCCGCCGCCCCCGCCACTACCTCCACCCTCGCCGCCGCCCCCGTCACTACCTCCACCCTCGCCGCCGCCATAGATCTCGTCGCCACCCCCCGCCTCCTGACTCCGGGCGCGCCTGCCCTCCTCGGCAAGTCCACTCGCGCGTCCCATGGAGTCGCCGGCCATATCCACGGGGGAATGGCTGGAAGACAGGCAGATGTACAAGACGCATCTCCCACATGTCTAGAAAGCCTTCCCGCGGATGCTCCAGCCGCTCAATTCCGTCGCGCCGGTGGTGCTGCGGGAGACTCGAGGGAGGAGATGGAGGGAGCGGGCGATGCAGATCCGTGACGACGCTCTCTCCTAGACCCAGTGCAGGCACAAATGGAGGGAAACAGAGGAGGAAGCTATGAGGGAGGAAGATGAGGAGGGACCGAATCCATTCTCTCACTCGCGCATGTATGCTCGGATGTTCAAGGATCATGTGGATTAGGAGCTGCTGAATCTAGCCTTGCGGATCTACTTCGAAGGATATTTCTCGGAGAAGCAGAGGATGCCCCACCCCAGGGAGTCGCCGATTACGTTTGTTCGATGGGAGAAAGGAGAAGTGAATTCAGGAGATCCATGCCGTGCTGCGAGATGGGAATGCTTGACTGGACTCATGCTCACCAGCACGCCACCGGAGCCGGAGCAGGTGGATCCCCTACCTTACCTCTCCCCCAAACCTGCAGAAGATTGAAATTAGGCTTGCAATCTGCTTCAATTGTGTGACGCCCGGGTAATTAAGCTACAATGAAACTCTGCTAATGATGCCATGTCACCTCGGTTACTGTCGATAAACTCGCGTTAGTTTAAAACCGATTCAAAATCAAGCAAACAATAAAAAATTTGAAATATTAATACTAAAATGTTCATCATGTGGCAAATAATCCCTAACTAGTTTTGGTGCTGGAACCAACCTTTTTCAAAGTGTTTAAATGCCCTAAAAATAATTAAAACCAGTGGCTAAAATAATAATTTAATTGCTTTTGAAATATATAGAAATATTAAACTAATTTATTTTGGGTTCAAACTAGGTTTGGCAGTGTCTTATTTTGATGATACTAATTTAGGTGCTAACTTAGTATTTTAAAGAAACTAAAAATATCAGAAACTAAAATGAAAACAGAAAAGCAAACTAAGAGAAAACAAAACAAAGAAAAGAAAAGAAAGTACCCCCCCCCACACCGGGCTCCGGCCCAGCAGGCCACCAGCCCAACCTGGCAAAGGCCAACCGGCCAGCCCACCCCCGCTCCCTTATCCACCCACCTACTAAAACCCTAACCGACCCCCCACTCACCCACGTCCCACCCCCTCTCCTCTTGATCCCATCTGGATCGGGGTGGGGCTCGACCCCACCGCCCCTGGACATAGCCCCCACCGCTCGACGCCATCGCTAGAGGCCACCTCGCCGAGCCTTCCCCACGGGTTGCTTCCCCTGCCTGCGACGTCCCAGTCTTCCTCCTCGAGCCCCTCTGCCCAATACCCTACGACCCATCGTGAGCCTCGCTCCCTCCCCTTTGCCCTCCGCCCTCGCGCATCGCTAGCTGTGCCGCGGCCACGTCGCCCGCTCCCGCCCCGTGTGTGCTCGCTGTTGTCTGCTGCCGCGCGCGCGCGTGCACGGGCCCAAACTGTCACGCCCTCACCCTGCCTGCCGACGCTCGTTCCGACCGCCGCTCCTCTGCTGCCCACCCTGCCGCAGCTCCGCGCTTTCCGCGGCCCCTCCTCCCCCGTGCCGCGCCGGGGCCTCACCCCTCACCCCGACCTCACCTCGCCTCGCCCGCGCCTGACCCTGACCGCGTCCGCTCCAGTTCCCGCTCGCCGCTCACCCGCGTGCGTGGTCCCGCCTCGCTGACGCTGCGGTGGCCTCGCCGGCCCACACGCCCGTCGACTCGCCCCTCTCGCTCACCTGCGACACCGCACCCTCCCTCTGCCGCGCACAGCTCGGCTCCCTCAGCTCCGCCCCGCCTCTACAACCCCAACGCCACCTGCCGGCCGACCGGCCGCGTCCCACTCCGTCCATGGCCTCACCTAGTGCCCCCTGCTCCGCCTCTTGCCGCCCCCACCGGCCGTCTCCCACGTCGTCCTCTCGCACATCGGCGCCCTGCCGCGCCCCTGAATTCGGGCGGCGCCCGCGCCCTGCACCCAGCACCCGCAAGGCCCCCCTGGGCTAATGACATGTGGGGCCTAGCCCCCAGAATGATTTTTTTAAAAGAAAAGGATTTAAAAATATAAAAATAAATAAAAATAAATTTAATTAATTAATTAACTTAATTAATCCTGTTTAATTAACTTAATTAATTAACTAACCTAACTAATCTGATAATTAAACTAATTAATTTGGTTAATTAGTTAGCAGAGTATGACAACTGGTCCCCACCTGCCTTATTTGACTAGTCCACAGTCAAACCAGTTGACTATTGACTGGGATGTTAACTTGGTCAACTGGGCCCTCTGGACCCACCAGTCAGCCTCTTGGTGGGTTTACTTTTGGGTACACTTAGCAAATTCTGTTTTTAATTTCGAATTAATAATAAATCCAGGAATTTTAGAAAAACTTTAGAAAATCATAGAAAATAATCCATAACTCGGATGAAAATACTTTGTACATGAAAGTTGCTCATAACGACGAGACGAATCCGGATACGCAGCCCGTTCGTCCGCCACACATCCCTAGCATAGAGAACACGTAACTTTCCCCCTCCGATTCATCTATCCGTAAACGCGAAACACTGGGGATCTTTTCCTGGATGTTTCCCCCTTCACCGGTACCACCTCATACCGCGTTAGGGCACCCCTAGCACCGCTACTTGTCATGTCATGCATCGCTATGCATCTGCTTGCTTAATATTTATTGTTTCTTCCCCCTCTTCTCTCGCTAGACACCGAGACCGACGCCGCTGCTACCCAGTACGACTACGGTGTTGACGACCCCTCTCTCTTGCCAGAGCAACCAGGAAAGCCCCCCCTTTGATCACCAGATATCGCCTATTCTTCTCTCTACTGCTTGCATTAGATTAGTATAGCATGTTACTGCTTTCCGTTAATCCTATCCTGATGCATAGCTTGTCCTTGCTACTACTGTTGTTACCTTTACCTGCAATCCTAATGCTTAGTATAGGATGCTAGTTTATCATCAGTGGCCCTACATTCTTGTCTGTCTGCCATGCTATACTATCGGGCCGTGATCACTCGGGAGGTGATCATGGGTATATAATATATACTTTATACATGATACATGTGATGACTAAAGTCGGGTTGGCTCGAGGAGTACCCGCGGTTGATTCACGAATTGGGGGCTGGAAGGACATACTTTCCCGACGGCCCTCTGTGTGGATCTTTGTGGCGAAGCGACAGGGAAGGTTGAGACCACCTAGGAGAGAGGTGGGCCTGGCCCTGGTCGGCGCTCGCGGTTATTTCAAAATAACATGCTTAACGAGATCTTGGTATTTGATCTGAGTCTAGCTACTGGCCTATACGCACTAACCATCTACGCGGGGACAGTTATGGGCACTCGATGTCGTGGTATCAGCCGAAGCCTTTGTGACGTCAGCGACTGAGCAGCGCGTGTCGGGTTGGACTGAAACACCTGCTCTTGTATAAGGGAGGCTAGGTCTGCTCACCAGCCACGTACGCAACATGCAAGTGTGCAATGGGCGATGGGCCCAGAGCCCTGCGCCATAGGATTTAGACCGGCGTGCTGACCTCTCTGTTGTGCCTAGGTAGGGCTGCGACGTGTTGATCTTCCGACGCCAGGCATGACCCAGGAAAGGGTGTCCGGCCAAATGGGATCGAGCGTGTTGGGTTATGTGGTGCACCCCTTCAGGGAAGTTAATCTATTCGAATAGCCGTGATCTTCGATAACAGGACGACTTGGAGTTGTACCTTGGCCTCATGACAACTAGAACAGGATACTTAATAAAACACACTCTTCCAAGTGCCAGATACAACCGGTGATCGCTCTCTCACAGGGCGACGAGGGGAGGATCATCGGTTAGGATTATGCTACACGATGCTACTTGGTGAACTTACCATCTACTCTCTTCTCCTGCTGCAAGATGGAGGTTACCAGAAGCGTAGTCTTCGAAAGGATTAGCTATCCCCCCTTATTCCGGCATTCTGCAGTTCAGTCCACATATCATACCCTTATTCCATTTGATACCAATGCATACATATGTAGTGTAGCTCCTTGCTTGCGAGTACTTTGGATGAGTACTCACGGTTGCTTTTCTCCCCCCTTTTCCCCTTTGCTATACCCGATTGCTGCAACCAGTCGTTGGAGTCTAGGAGCCAGACGCCACTATCGATGACGACTACTACTACTCGGGAGGTGCCTACTAGTACGTGCAACCCGCTGACGACGACCAGGAGCAGTTTAGGAGGATCCCAGGCAGGAGGCCTGCGCCTCTTTCGATCTGTATCCCAGTTTGTGCTAGCCTTCTTAAGGCAAACGTGTTTAACTTATGTCTGTACTCAGATATTGTTGCTTCCGCTGACTCGTCTATGATCGAGCTCTTGTATTAAAGCCCTCGAGGCCCCTGGCTTGTAATATGATGCTTGTATGACTTATTTTTATTTGTAGAGTTGTGTTGTGATATCTTCCCGTGAGTCCCTGATCTTGATCGTACACATTTGCGTGTATGATTAGTGTATGATTGAATCGGGGGCGTCACAAGTTGGTATCAGAGCCGACTGCCTGTAAGGAATCCCCCTTCCACACTCCTTGGCCAAAGTCGAGTCTAGACATTACCAAACTTTTTACTAACATGGTTGTGTGTCTTTCGGGCCCACGTCGCCATTGGGTGGTATTAGGATCTTTTACTCCTCGTCTATACTCTGGGACTCTGATCTCTCTTCTATTCGGGTTAAATGATTTTTACTAACTCTGACTCTAGGTTCTCGTAACTACTTCCTCTCGGAGAACCCTTTCATTACGGATGATCGACTGATTCAACAGAAGATTCTGACAATACTCTCCGATATTTTCTCGAGACCTTGTGCCTGTTGCTTTTGCAATTCCCTACCACCGAAAAATCCCTATGGATAAATACTTACACCTGTCATTCTTACTTTTATTCCCAGTTGGTCTTGTTATTACAAGATACCCCGAAATACTCGTCGTTGTTTTGATAATCCTTTGAGCTTACTGCCTTGTTGTTCTTTGTCACCTGAATACCCCTACGGATAATTCTCGCACTTATCGAGTATCCGCTCATCCCCCAGTTGTTCATGTGTTTCACAATGGTCATCGAAATACTATTCGATCCTCCAAAAATCCTTAATTATATTGTTAAATTGATGCTATTTTCTTTTTCACTTAGAGATCGTGCTAAAGCTTGGTTTTCGTTTTTGCCTAAAAATAGTATTGATTCATGGAATAAGTGCAAAGATGCTTTTATCTCTAAGTATTTTCCTCCCGCTAAGATCATCTCTCTTAGAAACGATATTATGAATTTTAAGCAACTTGATCATGAACATGTTGCACAAGCTTGGGAGAGAATGAAACTAATGATACGTAATTGCCCTACTCATGGTTTAAATTTGTGGATGATTATACAAAAAATTTATGTCGGATTGAATTTTGCTTCTAGAAATCTTTTAGATTCGGCCGCTTGAGGCACTTTTATGGAAATCACTTTAGGAGAAGCTACTAAACTGCTAGATAATATTATGGTTAATTATTCTCAATGGCATACTGAAAGATCTACTAATAAAAAGGCGCATGCGATAGAAGAAATTAATGTTTTGAGTGGAAAGATGGATGAACTTATGAAATTATTTGCTAATAAGAATGTTTCTTCTGATCCTAATGATATGCCCTTGTCTACTTTGATTGAGAATAATAATGAATCTATGGATGTGAATTTTGTTGGTAGGAACAATTTTGGTAACAACGCGTATAGAGGAAATTTCAACCGTTGGCCTTATCCTAGTAATCCCTCTAATAATTATGGTAATTCCCACAACAATTCTTATGGAAATTATAATAAGATGCCCTCTGATTTGGAATCTAATATTAAATAATTTATTACTTCACAAAAATGCTTTGATTGAAGAAAAATTGCTTAAGATTGATGATGTAACACCCACGATGCGGCTATATCTCCCATGTGTCGGAGCACGACTTAGAGGCATAACCGCATTGTAGGCATGTCGCAAGAGGGGTAATCTTTACACATCCCATGTACTGAATAAGAAAGAGGTATAGAGTTGGCTTACAATCGCCACCTCACACAATACATAAATATAGCATTACATCATCCAGAATACAATCAAGGTCCGACTACGGAACCAAAATGGAGACAACCCCAAATGCATAAGATCCCCGATTGCCCCAACTGGGCTCCACTACTGATCGTCTAGAAAGGAAACATAGTAACATCTTGAGTCCTCGTCGAACTCCCACTTGAGTTCAGTCGCATCCCCTGGAATGGCATCATCGGCACCTGCATCTGGTTTTGGAAGTAATCTGTGAGTCACGGGGACTCAGCAATCTCACACCCTCGCGATCAAGACTATTTAAGCTCATGGGTAGGAAAAGATAGTGAGGTGGAGCTGCAGCAAGCACTAGCATATATGGTGGCTAACATACGCAAATGAGAGCGAGAAGAGGAGCAAAGCACGATCGATAAACTATGATCAAGAAGTGATCCTAGAACTACTGACGTTCAAGCATAACACGAGACCGTGTTCTCTTCCCGGACTCCGCCGAAAAGAGACCATCACGGCTACACACGCTGTTGATTCATTTTAATTAAGTTAAGTTTCAGGTTCTCTACAACCGGGTATTAAAAAATTCCCATCTGCCCATAACCGCGGGCACGGCTTTTGAAAGTTCATAAACCTGCAAGGGTGTCCCAACTTAGCCCATCAAAAGCTCTCACGGTCAACGAAGGATATTCCTTCTCCCAGGACGACCCGATCAGATTCGGAATCCCGGTTCCAAGACATCTCGACAATGGTAAAACAAGACCAGCAAAGCCACCCGGATGTGCCGACAAATCCCGATAGGAGCTGCACATATCTTGTTCTCAGGGCACACCGGATTGTCCAAACTTCCAGTAGGCCAACCCAGAGTTTCCCCTGGTAGCCACCGGCGGCTGACCAGTTGGACCAACACTCAGAGGATCACTGGCCCGGGGGTTTAAAAAAAATGACCCTTGAGTCCGCGGAACCCAAGGGAAAAAGGCTTAGGTGGCAAATGGAAAAACCAAGGTTGGGCCTTGCTGGAGGAGTTTTATTCAAGGCGAACTGTCAAGGGGTTCCCATTATAACCCAACCGCGTAAGGAACGCAAAATCAAGGAACATAACACCGGTATGACGGAAATTAGGGCGGCAAGAGTGGAACAAAACACCAGGCATAAGGCCGAGCCTTCCACCCTTTACCAAGTATATAGGTGCATTAAAGTAAACAAGATATAATAGTGATATCCCAACAATAAACATGTTCCAACAAGGAACAAACTCCAATCTTCACCTGCATCTAGCAACGCTATAAGAGGGGCTGAGCAAAGCAGTAACATAGCCAAACAACAGTTTGCTAGGACAAGGTGGGTTAGGGGTTTGACATGGCAATATGGGAGGCATGATATAGCAAGTGGTAGGTATCGCGGCATAGGCATAGCAATAGAGCGAGCAACTAGCAAGCAAAGATAGAAGTGATTTCGAGGGTATGGTCATCTTGCTTGCAAAGTTCTCCGAGTTGATGTAAGCTTGATCCTCGTAAGCGTACTCAACTGGTTCCTCGATCACGTACTCGTCTCCCGGCTCTACCCAAGGCAAGAACACAAGCAAAAGAAACCACAATCAACCATGGTGCAATGCGCAATCAACATGATGCAAAACATGGCATGATATGCGGGATGTAATACGCAATGCATATGCGTGCTCCGAAAGGAAAAGATTGAACCAGGCATCAACTTGGCAAACCAAGAGTGCCTCTGGAAAGATGAGTTGATTTCTATCGAAATCGATATAAAGATCACCGGAATCGGATGCACGGTTTGCAAATGGCAAGCAAAACAATAATGGCACAATCCTGCGATTAACAGCACGATGCCATCTAAAATGCAACAAGAAACTAAGCTACTGCACTCTAACATAACAACAAAGCACATGGCTGGGATCTACTCAAGATGCTTGACAAAAGATGAACACTGAGATATGGCTAAATCACACAATAGTAGGTTCAAACAAGCATGTCAAAAGTGCAAAAGATATCAGCTTCACAGACTTGGTGAAAATAACAACATGCCAGGAATTAACATCAGGAAGCAATGTTTGGAGCAAGATATCAACATGCTACAGGATAAGGACATAGCAAAGCAAGGCACGGCATGAATCTACTCGAATCATATAACAAAAGTCCCTTACTGACCATAAGCCAAAAAGGACCAGAAGATATGATGGCACCCACGTAAACATAGCAAGTTTCGTTAACAGATTCAGACATAGCAGAAAACTGGACATGGCATAAACAGAGTTACATAGGCATGTTTGCGAGCTCGATGCACTCACCACAAGGCATTGCATTACAAACTAAGCATACACCCAGCAAGAAGACATGATCAAGTAGCTAACCATGGCAAGAACAATCTTGTAGCATGCATGGATCAACTACAACAACCTCGGCAAAATTGATTAACACGTAAACAATCTGCCAGGAACATTTTATAGAAAAAGTAGGGCAAGATTGAGTCATGCTAGGGTACTCCATAAATGCAAACAAAGACATGGATGGATAGAGCACAACCATATGCTCAAATAATCCTTACTGAACATGCTCAAAAGAGGCATGGATCACTCTGTAACAACATGAATACATGGCATAAAAATAACATCAAGGAAATGACTTAGAAGAATTCTAAGTCCCTGAAATCAGCAACATCACGAGAGCTACTTTGCATGCTTGTGCTAGTCACAACATTGATCACAAAAAATACATGGCATACACCCCTGTAAAGATGGCATGGCATAGCCCAAAACACATGTAGGGCTCAAGTTCATAGGAGGCACACAATAATCATGGCAAAAATGACAAATGCTCATAATCTGATAAGAAACAAAAACTAACATTTTATAGCACTCTTGCAACAGAATTTTAGGCATCAAGATAGACTCAAACAAGCATGGTGCAATGGAATGAAATGAAGAGGACATCCTAACGAACAATTTGATATCTCACACGCTCAAAACGGAGCTACAGATGATGAGATATGGTGTGATGAACATGGCTAAAAAATATGCAGAAAAAGACTTAGTGAAGAAAAAGAGGTCAACCCTAGATATTTTGGATCCAGATCTAAGCACGCGGTTCCCGATGATCGTCGGAGGCTTGCGGGAAAAAGGACGAGGACGGCGGCCGACGAGGTTGGGGTCGCCGGATCCGGCCCTCCCGCGGCCGGATCCGGCTGTAGGTGGAGGAGGAAGGTGCGGGGCGGCGGCCGGAGTTGCGGGCGGCGGCGGCGTGGCATGCAAGAGATGCGGGCGGAGCGGTGGCAGGGCTCTCCGGCGATGCACCGGCGACGGAGGCGGCTGGGCGCGCGGGCGGCTCAGGCGACCGCGGGCCACGCGCGGACCGTGCGGGCCGGCTGTGGGCCGCGGCTGTTGGAGGTGGTGCAGGGACAGGTGGCGGTGTGTGATTCATCCGGGCGCGGCGGCGATTTTCGTCCGGTGCGGACCGGACGTCTCCGGCGGCGGCGGGGATGGATATAGGGTTTTTGGACCGTGAATTGCACGGGGAGAGCACATATTTATAGGTAGAGGGAGCTAGGAGAGTCCAAATGAGGTGCGGTTTTCGGCCACGTGATCGTTATCAAACGACCGAGAGGATGGAGGGGGTTTGGATGGGTTTTGGGCCACTTTTGAGGGGTGTTGGGCTGCACCATACACGAGGCCTTTACGGTTCCTCGGTTAACCGTTGGAGTATCAAACGAAGTCCAAATGGCACGAAACTTGACAAGCGGTCTGCCGGTGGTGTACCAAGGCCGCTTGGCAAGTCTTGGTCCAATCCGAGAACATTTAACACTTGCACACGAAAAGAGGCAAAAGGGGACGCCGGAGGACATAGGATTGCTGGAATGCAAAACGGACAACAGGGAAAATGCTCGGATACATTAGACGAACACGTATGCGAATGCGATGGACATGATGACATGATATGAGATGCATGACATGGACAAAATGCAAAACGAATACAAAACCCAACCACGAGGGAATATCATAACTTAGTGCCGAAAATGGCAAGAGTTGGAATACAAATATGGCATGTTACATACGGGGCGTTACAGATGAGTTGGCTAGGAAAGCTGATAGAATTTCTCTTGATGTTGATTCTTTGAAACTTAGATATATTCCACCTAAGCATGATATCAACGAGTCTCTCAAAGCCATGAGAATTTCCATTGATGAGTGCAAAGAAAGAACCGCTAGGATGCGTGCTAAGAAAGATGCCTTTATAAGAGCGTGTTCTTCTAGTTCCTATGAAAATAATGAAGAAGATATAAAAGTTATTGATGTGTCCCCTATTAAATATTTGTTTTGCAATATGAATCTTGATAATGATGGGACTGAATATGATCCACCTTTACCTAGAAGGCTTTCCAGGAATTCGGAATTTTTTGATCTTGATGCTAAAATTGATAAAAGTGGGATTGAAGAAATTAAAACCCTAGATGTTGCTAAACCCACTATTATGGATTTCAAGGAATTTAACTATGAAAATTGCTCTTTGATTGATTGTATTTCCTTGTTACAATCCGTGCTAAATTCTTCTCATGCTTACAGTCAAAATAAAGCTTTTACTAAACATATCGTTGATTCCTTGATGCAATCTTATGAAGAAAAACTTGAATTGGAAGTTTCTATCCCTAGAAAACTTTATGATGAGTGGGAACCAACTATTAAAATTAAAATTAAAGATCATGAATGCTATGCTTTATGTGATTTGGGTGCTAGTGTTGCCGCGATTCCAAAGACTTTGTGTGATTTGTTAGGTTTCCGTGATTTTGATGATTGCTCTTTAAACTTGCACCTTGTGGATTCCACTATTAAGAAACCTATGGGAAGAATTAATGATGTTCTTATTTTTGCAAATAGGAATTATGTGCCCATAGATTTTATTGTTCTTGACATAGATTGGAATCCTTCATGTCCTATTATTCTTGGTAGACCTTTCCTTAGAACGATTGGTGCAATTATTGATATGAAGGAAGGAAATATTATATTCCAATTTCCATTAAGTAAAGGCATGGAACACTTTCCTAGAAATAAAATTAAATTACCTTATAAATCTATTATGAGAGCCACTTAAGGATTGCCTACCAAAGATGGCAATACCTAGATCTATCCTTGCTTGTTATGCCTAGCTTAAACGATAGCGCTTGTTGGGAGGCAACCCAATTTTATTTTTATTCCTTGATTTTTGCTCCTGTTTAGTAATAAATAATTTATCTAGCCTCTATTTTGGTTGTGTTTTTTGTTTTTAATTAGTGTTTGTGCTAAGTAGAACCGTTGGGAAGACTTGGGGACAGTCTTGTTACACTTGCTGTAAAAAACAGAAACTTTAGCACTCACAAGAACTACTGCAATTTTTATTTGGAAAGTGCTATTTAGTTAATTATTTTTGAAGATGATTAATAGATAAATTTCTCATGTATGTAAATTTATTTTAGAATTTTTGGGGTTCCAGATCTTGCACTAGCTACAGATTACTACAGATTGTTCTATTTTTGACCGATTCTGTTTTTTCGTGTGGTGTTTGCTTATTTTGATGAATCTATGGCTAGTAAAATAGTTTATAAACCATATAGAAGTTGGAATACAGTAGTTATAACACCAATATAAATAAATAATGATTTAATTACAGTACCTTGAAGTGGTCTTTTGTTTTCTTTCGCTAACGGAGCTCACAAGATTTTCTACTTTGAGTTTTGTGTTGTGAAGTTTTCTAGTTTTGGGTAAAGATTTGATGGATTATGGAACAAGGAGTGGCAAGAGCCTAAGCTTGTGGATGCCCATGTCACTCCCAAGATAATCTAAGGACACCTAAAAGCCAAAGCTTGGGGATGCCCCGGAAGGCATCCCCTCTTTCGTCTACTTCTATCGGTAACTTTACTTGGAGCTATATTTTTATTCGCCACATGATATGTGTTTTGCTTGGAGCGTCTTGTATGATTTGAGTCTTTACTTTTTAGTTTACCACAATCATCCTTGATGTACAAACCTTTTGATAGAGCCATACATGATTTGGAATTTGCTAGAATACTCTATGTGCTCCGCTTATATCTTTTGACTTATATAGTTTTGCTCTAGTACTTCACTTATATCTTTTAGAGCACAGTGGTGGATTTGTTTTATAGAAACTACTGATTTCTCATGCTTCACTTATATTATTTTGAGAGTCTTAAATAGCATGGTAATTTGCTTAAAATCCTAATATGCTAGGTATTCAAGATTAGTAAAATTTTCTTATGAGTGTTTTGAATACTAAGAAAAGTTTGATGCTTGATGATTGTTTTGAGATATGGAGGTAATAATATTAAAGTCATGCTAGTTGAGTAGTTGTGAAATTGAGAAATGCTTGTGCTGAAGTTTGCAAGTCCCGTAGCATGCACGTATGGCAAACGTTATGTAACAAATTTGAAACATGAGGTGTTATTTGATTGTCCTCCTTATGAGTGCCTGTCGGGGACGAGCGATGGTCTTTTCCTACCAATCTATCCCCCTAGGAGCATGCGCATAGTGCCGAGGTTTTTGATGACTTGTAGATTTTTGCAATAAGTATGTGAGTTCTTTATGACTAATGTTGAGTCCATGGATTATACGCACTCTCACCTTTCCATCCTTGCTAGCCTCTTCGGTACCGTGCATTGCCCTTTCTCACATTGAGAGTTGGCGCAAACTTCGCCGGTGCATCCAAACCCCGTGATATGATACGCTCTTTCACAAATAAACCACCTTATATCTTCCTCAAAACAGCCACCATACCTACTTATTATGGCATTTCCACAGCCATTCCGAGATATATTGCCATGCAACTTTCCACCGTTCTGTTTATCATGACACATTCATTATTGTCATATTGCTTAGCATGATCATGTAGTTGACATAGTATTTGTGGCAAAGCCACCGTTCATAATTCTTTCATACATGTCACTCTTGGTCCATTACATATCCCGGTACACCACCGGAGGCATTCATATAGAGTCATCTTTTGTCTAGTATCGAGTTGTAATCATTGAGTTGTAAATAAATAGAAGTGTGATGATCATCATTTTCTAGAGCATTGTCCCAAGTGAGGAATTATAAAAAAAGAGAAAGGCCATAAAAAAGAGAAAGGCCATAAAAAAGAGAGAGAAAGGCCATAAAAAAGAGAAAGGCCATAAAAAGAGAGAGAAAGGCCATAAAAAAGAGAAGGCCAAAAAATGAGAGAAAAAGAGAGAAGGGACAATGTTACTATCCTTTGCCACACTTGTGCTTCAAAGTAGCACCATAATCTTCATGATAGAGAGTCTCTTGTTTTGTCATTTTCATATACTAGTGGGAATTTTCATTATAGAACTTGGCTTGTATATTCCAACAATGGGCCTCCTCAAGTGCCCTAGGTCTTCATGAGCAAGCAAGTTGGATGCACACCCACTTAGTGTCTTTTGTTGAGCTTTCATACATTTATAGCTCTAGTGCATCCGTTGCATGGCAATCCCTATTCCTTGCATCAACATCAATCGGTGGGAATCTCCATAGCCGATTGATTAGCCTCGTTGATGTGAGACTTTCTCCTTTTTGTCTTCTCCACATAACCCCCCTCATTATATTTGATTCCACCCATAGTGCTATGTCCATGGCTCGCTCTCATATATTGCGTGAAAGTTTATAGGTTTGAGATTACTAAAGTATGAAACAATTGCTTGGCTTGTCATCGGGGTTGTGCATGATGAGAGCATTCTTGTGTGACGAAAATGGAGCATGACTAAACTATATGATTTTGTAGAGATGAACTTTCTTTGGCCATGTTATTTTGAGAAGACATAATTGCTTTGTTAGTATGCTTGAAGTATTATTATTTCTATGTCAATATGAACTTTTGTCTTGAATCTTTCGGATCTGAATATTCATACCACAATTAAGAAGAATTGCATTAAAATTATGCCAAGTAGCACTCCACATCAAAAATTCTGTATTTATCATTTACCTACTCGAGGACGAGCAGGAATTAAGCTTGGGGATGCTTGATACGTCTCCAACGTATCTATAATTTTTGATTGCTCCATGCTATATTATCTACTATTTTGGACATTATTGGGCTTTATTATCCACTTTTATATTATTTTTGGGACTAACCTATTAACCGGAGGCCCAGCCCAGAATTGCTGTTTTTTGCCTGTTTTAGGGTTTCGAAGAAAAGGAATATCAAACGGAGTCCAAACGGAATGAAACCTTCGGGAACGTGATTTTCTCAACGAACAAGACCCAGGAGACTTGGACCCTACGTCAAGACACAAAAGAGGAGGCCACGAGGTAGGGGGCGCGCCTACCCCCCCAGGCGCGCCCTCCACCCTCGTGGGCCCCCTGTTGCTCCACCGACGTACTCCTTCCTCCTATATAAACCTACGTACCCCCAAACGATCAGATACGGAGCCAAAAAACTAATTCCACCGCCGCAACTTTCTGTATCCACGAGATCCTATCTTGGGGCCTGTTCCGGAGCTCCGCCGGAGGGGGCATCGATCACGGAGGGCTTCTACATCAACACCATAGCCCCTCCGATGAAGTGTGAGTAGTTTACCTCAGACCTACATGTCCATAGTTATTAGCTAGATGGCTTCTTCTCTCTTTTTGGATCTCAATACAATGTTCTCCCCCTCTCTTGTGGAGAACTATTCAATGTAATCTTCTTTTTGCGGTGTGTTTGTTGAGACCGATGAATTGTGGGTTTATGATCAAGTCTATCTATGAACAATATTTGAATCTTCTTTGAATTCTTTTATGTATGATTGGTTATCTTTGCAAGTCTCTTTGAATTATCAGTTTGGTTTGGCCTACTAGATTGATCTTTATTGCAATGGGAGAAGTGCTTAGCTTTGGGTTCAATCTTGCGGTGTCCTTTCCCGGTGACAGTAGGGGCAGCAAGGCATGTATTGTATTGTTGCCATCGAGGATAACAAGATGGGGTTTTCATCATATTGCACGAGTTTATCCCTCTACATCATGTCATATTGCTTAAGGCGTTACTCTGTTTTTAACTTAATACTCTAGATGCATGCTGGATAGCGGTCGATGAGTGGAGTAATAGTAGTAGATGCAGGCAGGAGTCAGCCTACTTGTCTCAGACGTGATGCCTATATACATGATCATATCTAGATATTCTCATAACTATGCTCAATTCTGTCAATTGCTCAACAGTAATTTGTCCACCCACTGTAGGATACTTATGCTCTCGAGAGAAGCCACTAGTGAAACTTATGGCCCCCGAGTCTATCTTTATCATATTAATCTCCTACTACTTAGTTATTTCCTTTGCTTTTTTACTTTGCCTTTATTTTACTTTGCATGTTTATCACAAAAATACCAAAAATATTATCTTATCATATCTATCAGATCTCACTCTCGTAATTGGCCGTGTAGGGATTGACAACCCCTATTCGCGTTGGTTCCAAGGATTTATTTGTTTTGTGCAGGTACGAGGGACTCGCGCGTAGCCTCCTACTGGATATATACCTTGGTTCTCAAAAACTGAGGGAAATACTTATGCTACTTTGCTGCATCATCCCTTCCTCTTCGGGGAAACCAACGCAGTGCTCAAGTGGTAGCAGTAAGCAGTACACTCCCTCAACTATCTCAGTTTACTTATTCCATACAAAGCAGTACAAGCAGTACAATACGCCTCCAAAAATGATGCAGTGATGTTGATTCAGTTCGTCGTGGGGGAAAATGCAGTGCACTTGCTCAGTTATGCAGTACGCTTGCTCAGTTATGCAGTACGCTTGTATAGGTTCATTACGGACAATGATGCAGTGTGGTTGCTTCAGTTCACCTTACGGGGTGATGCAGTGAGCGTGCATTAGTTCACAGTACCCTTTCAAACACATTGCAGTTCGCATGATTCAGTTCATTTAACCTGACAATGCAGCTTGGTCATTTTGTGCAGTAAATGATGTTCAGCAGATACAAAATGCCACGTATAATTGACAACATTGAGAACAATAACTTTTAGAAGAGTAAAGCTTCTTCTGAAAGATATACTGGCTGGGTTACTCCTGAGATTCCTCGAGGATTCTTCACGACAACAAACAAGGTGCAATACTCTTCGGAAGAGGATTTTTACCAGGAAGAAGAGGTAGTCGAAGATGATGATGATGTCACCTTCGTGTGGGAGGGCACTCACCAACGGGATGATGAAGATGATGACAATGAAGATGAGCCACTAACAGTTCTCAACCCAGAGTATAAGCACGAGTTCACTACATTTGGACAGCACATCCGAATAGACAATGATGATGGATTTGAACATTGTGTTGCAGCAGATGATGATTATGACTATGATGATGTGCCGCCGCTCCAAAATTTTCAAACCAATCCACTGAGACATTGTCACAACACTGGATTACCACCACGTCTACCTGCTGTACCCCAAAACGGAGCTCAGTGTCCACCTGCTGCACCAAAAAACAGAGCTCCATGTAGACCTGCTGCATCAACTTTGACACTACGACCACCAAGGGTGTCTTGGTCAAAAGTCAACGGCAGGTACAATTCCTCCTCACTACTGCCGCCGTGAGATCCTCAACTTAGGAACCCCGCCGTATCCAATACAACCCAGCAAACTGCAAACACCATTGGGTGAACGATTCTACACACATGTAAGTTTATGTTCTGAAAAAATAATAATATCTGCAGTCCATTCAGATAACATTGTAGTGCACACTGATATTTCTTGTGAGGTTTGACCTAACATCTAATATAGTTTATTCTTCTAAAAACTTAGGAACATTGCAATGATTTATTAAACTCGTATGCACTTCTCGTATTTAAAAACAGAACAGAACAATTTATCTCATAGAGCATTGTACTTAATGCAAGATAAAACATGCCGCTGAACCTCATACCTGCCGCTGGATTGAAGTTCACCACGTACGACAAGGCATGAGACTTTTACAACAATTATGCAAGATGTGCATGGTTTGGCATACGCAAGAGGGCAAAACACATGACAAATGCCTACATTGTCTGCTCAAGAGAAGGGACACACAAGTAGATTGTGTCAGATTATCACCGGAAACGTCAGAAGACATCAAAAAGGATTGACTGCAAAGGAAAAAATTAGAGTAAAAAAGAGGAAGGATGGAAAATTTATGATAGAAATGGCTGAACTCAACTGCAATCACAAGATGCTGGAAAGCCCCGGGATGCTTTTGCACATGCGATCGCACAAAAGAGACGATCCTTTGGTTGACCAGTTAGTGAAAGACATGCAACTGGACAACCACACACATGCTCAGATGATGTCTATGTTGTCGCGTATGTCTGGTGGTCAGCAGTACATGGTACATACTAGTCGCGACTGGGTAAACAAGTAAGCACGTCACAGAGCATATCACTTGAGCATTCTGTCAGTAATTATTTCCTATTTGTTGAGATGAGTTTGCATTGCATTTGAAATGCAGGAAGCAAAAGTTTGCCACAGAAGAGTCCCAAGATGACGTCAAGAAACTTCTGGATTTCTTCGAGAAGATGCAGAAGATAAACCCAAAGTTCTTCTATGATTATGACATTGATGCAGATAACCGTGTAAGAAACATCTTTTGGGCCAACACAAGTTGCAAAGGACCATATGAAGATTTTGGAGACTGCGTTACATTTGACACGACATATAAAACTAACAAATTCCACATGCTGCTGGGAGTCTTTGTGGGAGTGAACCATCATCTAGAGAGCACCATATTTGTTGTTTCCCTCATGCGACATGAAACAATACCGTCGTTCGAGTGGGTTTTCAAAACATTTCTGACGTGTATGAACAACAAGCCGCCAATCTGCATGCTCACAGGTACAAAAAAACAACACTTGTATACTTACGTTTGTTTGGTACACTTATATTTCTTCCATCTATCTTACACACACATAAACAACTTAATAAAAAAACTATTTGTGCCTTCTCAGGCCAGTGTTCTTCGATGAAGGCAGCATGAAAAACTATCCTCCTAGATACACTATACAAGTTGTGTGAGTGGCATATCATGAAGAAGTACAAAGACCACCTCACCTTGTAGTATAAGGCGCACGAGAAACTCAAGGATGACCTCAATGCGGTGCTGAACCACCCACTAATGCCATCAGAATTTGAACGAGCATGGAAGGACCTCATTCAGAAATACAACTTGCAAAACGACGAAGTGATGAATTCGCTGTGGGATGACAGGCACGAGTGGATCTCGGCTTACTACAAGGAAATTTTCTGTGCTCGGATGACTTCCACATAGAGAAGCGAGAGCATGAACCGCATACTGAAGAAAAACTTTGTCAAAGAGAAGCACGATCTCCATCTCTTTGCTCAGCAGGTGGACAAGTGCATTCAGACCAGGAAGGTCGTCGAGCACGCAGAGATAGTAGCAAATGAGGTAAACAAAATGTCCATAAAAAACTGCTAAAAATATAAGTACAAAAACAAACAAAATTTTCATTTCTCTGGTTCGTAACGCTGCATTTATGATCATGCAGTCATAGGTAAAGACAACAACCCAGTTTGGGTTCGAAGTTCAGCTATCAAAAGTTTATACAAGGGCAGTGTTTGCAGATTTCAAAGAAACATTCTACCGTAGCACTGCATTCAAAGCAGAACGGTGCCCTGAGAACCCGATAAAGTATCTCGTACACCACTACAACAGATCAGATGCATTTGACCGGGCAAGGCATAATTTCCAAGTGGTCGCCGATGAATAGAAAGGTGTCTACGAATATGAGTGCAAACTCTGGACACACACAGGTGCGACTCACTAGCAAAAAAAATCCTAATTTCTGATAGTCATGCACTGAAGCTCTCTTACTGAACTTTAAAAGTCCACATGCACGAGTAATTCACAAAACCAAGTGAAGTTCACTTCCTTAAAATGAACAAATAACAAAAAAATTCTTTATTAATTTCATCAGTTCACTTACAAAACAAAGAAATCACGTGTTGTTTGCAGGGCTCTTTTGCGTGCATGTGTTATGCATGCTTTCTCATTTGATAGTACTCAAGATTCCTGAGGTGTACATCATGAAGAGATACAACCAGAACGCAAGATCAAATGCAACGTTTGATAGAAGAGACTACGAACAAACAACATCAGATGGAAGCTCGCTTTTTTGCCGTAGAAAATTACTGACTGAAACAACAATGGACCTTGCAAACAGAATGACAAGGTTCGATGCTGGGTGCCACAGAGTGTTGTCTGGTATGAGGGCACTGATCGAGGAAGTTGATGTGCTCAACGAAGAAGAAGAAGAAGAAGAAGCAGAAAAACTAAAGCAAGCAGAGAAATCCCAACATAACAATAATACCAAAAAACTAAAGCAAGTAGAAAATACCGAACATAGCGCAACTAGTGCTATCAAAAAAGAAACAATTCTTCCACCTCCTGTCTCGAACACAAGAGGAAGGAAGAAAGGGGGTGACGCAACCCAGAAAAAGGTTGCATGCAAGGAGAAAAATGACGACAAAAACAGTAAGCCACAGCCTGAGCTGGATAGTGATGGTCACCCACTGGGAATAAGAAGGTGCAAGACATGTAATGAAATCAGCGGCCATAATTCTAGGACACGTACAAAAAGAAATGAACAAGAAAACCGAGGACATAGCGATGCACAACCAAACAGATATTCCACTCACAACACTAAGAAATGGACGAAACCGAGATGTTGTAGCATCTGCAAAAAGAGGAAGATACACAATTCAAGAACCTGCCCCAAAAGAACAAGATCAGAAAACGAGGAAGACGAAGAAGATGAAATCAAAGAAGAAGATGGTGACACAACTGAAGAAGAAATGGCTTATGAAGAAGCAGATGAAGAGGAGGAGGAAGAACAAGAGAGTGAAGAGGACGAAGAACATGAAGGAATTGAAGGAGTGGCTTATGAAGAAGCAGATGAAGAAGAGGAGGAAGAGGAAGAAGAGAGTGAAGAGGATGAAGAACATGAAGAAACACTGCCCATAAGACCACCACAAGGTAATGCTGCTGTACAGAAACAACCAAGAATGACACCATGTTCAAAAAACATGGTAGGAGCACAAAAGGATGAAGTTCAAAGCGCTGGAAAACGAAAGCCGCCATCAACCATCACACGAGGAGCAAAGAAGGATGCAGTTCATAGCGCTAAAAAACAAAAGCCACCATCAACCAGCACGCGAGGAGCAAAGAAGGTTGCAGTTCACAGTGCTGAAAAACAAAAGCCGCCATCGACCAGCACGCGAGGAGCTACAAACACAACAGTGGAAAGACAAGAACCAGCAACACCGCCATGGAAAACAAAATAAAGTGCAACATTAGACACACTCCAATTACCGCGAAGAAGCAGCAGGTTAACGACCAAATAGATGAAGTTCAATAAATTAATCATATACATAGCAGTTTGCTTATCTATATGACTTATGTATTAGTTTAAATTTTGTGTAAACACAAATTTCCCGCTGACTATGAGTTCTTCAACTAAACCATATCAAGAGAAATGATGTATAGAGTAAACCATATATATATATAGTAGTCTAGAGTAAACATTGACACATTTTGATCCACAACCTATGAAAAAGTGCAGTTAAATCACTAGCAGCACGAAGTTCTGAATAATAATTCAAGCGGTTCAGATCACAAAAGTACTTATTACAAAACACATCAAAAGATGAAGCGTTCGACATGCAAAAGTACTTATTACAAATCAACCTCATAACCTTAACCAATCACGTCAAACGTGATTCTAACCATATGATCCTCGAGTTCAAAGAAGTTGAGGACAACAACTAGCTTAGACTTCAGGCCACTATCAATGACAAATTCCTTCCAGCCTTTCTGCAGATACAGCCGCCCGTTAACGCCTACACGGTACTTGGCTGGTTTCAAGTGTCCATTGCCAAGAACAAGTTGGAGAATTCCCTTCTTCTTGAGCCGGTGATACCTAACAGCTCGTTGGGAGATTTTCTGCAAAAAATAATAAAAATGTTTGGCGACGAAACTAGCAATACAATTCTCATACTTTGCACAAAGAAGTAAAAACCTACAAACAGTACAAACACGAGCTAGATGTAGTGCACAACAGTCAAACAAGCAGTACAGATAAAATGCAATCTAATATGCAGTACGAACTTGCGAACTTGCAGTACACTTCTAACTATCATGGAGTTCTTGAGACTAGCTGCATGTAGTACACACCGTACAAGTGGGGAAAATTGTGGAAACTAGTAGTGCTCATCTAATATCTAAGCAGTTCACATATTGTAAGCATACTAAAACACGAGCTCCATGCACACAAGCAAAAAAACAAGATATAAGTACACAGTGCAGTACACTTCAATAAAACAAAATAAATCCGTTCCTAAAATACTAGAAGTTCAGACTAGTATCGAATTACACCAAAAAATATTAAACGCAAAGAAAAAAATCAAATTAAGCGAAAATACCATCTTGTAGTGAGTCTCCACATCTGTTGGCGTAAGCTGATGGACAAAAAGACTTGTGCAGCCAAGGCCACGGCGAAGCAGGGCGGAATAGAATGCAACAACGTTGATGTGGCCCATATTCAATTCTTCCATGAATATTGTTCCATATGTAAGCTGCTCTGCTTGCCCAGCTGGGCACAAGACCTTGCCCCCATGACGAGCACGACGGGCCTGCGAGTAAGCTGAGCAATCGCAGTGCATCAGCACACCACAACCATGGCTGTAACAGGAGAGATTCGCGCAGGGGCCTGGAGCCATCGCAACAAAAACCTAGAAAATGAAAAAATAAAGAGAGGCTGGAGAAAGGAGAGAAGTTGTGTCTAGAGGAGAAGTGAACTGCAAAGGAAGGGTAGAAGTTGGCCTACATTTATAGAAGAGGAATGCAAAAAGGTCAAAACTAAATATTAAAGGGGAGTTAATGAAAAATATGTTACCAAGAATGAAGGACAATCAATTAAGGCTTATGTTACCAAAGAAAAAGGACCCCAAAAAGGTGTACTTTGACTGCAGCAGTTCCCATGAACTAATCGCAGATCATTAAATAATTATTTCTCAAAAATTATAAGTCGTAGACCATTCTAAATAAAAGTGAATGCAGTTCTCGAAAGTAATATCAGGAAGTTCACAATATGTGTGAATGAAGTGCGGTACATGATCAAAATGAAGTACGAGAGAAGCACTTTCATGTAGTGCACAACGCAGAATTAGTGCACCTGATGCAGTCCTTAAATGTAAGTCATGCAGTCCGCAGCGTTGGTACAAGCAGTCACAACTTTCGCACACAAAAAGATGCACGTAGTGCAAAATGTGTACAACTGCAACACATGACTATGACAAATGTAGTGCACACAGACACAACAAATGTAGTGCACACCCGTACACTAGAAAAAAAGGATATGTAAGAGGAAAACAATAAAGAAAAATGCCACCAGCATGCAGTGTACAAAAATGTAGCGCAAAAATGTGTAGTGCGGAATGTGTGCACATGCGGTACAGAAACCTGATGAATGCAGTGCAACATGATTTACTAGGCAGTGCATGCCCCTACATTGGAAAAAATATCTAAGAGAGTTAATATTAAAAAAATTGACGACCCAGGTGCAACCGGTCCCAGCCAGTCTCGTGGTAGATCTACGGCCACAGCAGGCGTGTCGTTCTGAGCCATGATGCGTGGGGCCGGGTACACATGGGCCCACAGGTCAGGAAGCATAGAGCAGCGAGCACTATGTATAACCGCCCAAATAAGTAACCAGAGGAGTTCGATACTGCTGCCTCATCAGCGCTTATAAACAGGTCGAGCGCGCCCTCCGCGGGCGAGGTGGGATTAAACATTAGGGCGCACACACAGCGCACCGGGAACCAGCCGTGCCGACAGGACGACTTGGGCCGAATACGTCTTCACTCCCCAAACACAGGCCCAATGCGCTGGAGTAGTTAAAATAACACGGCCCACTAAAAAACAATAAGTACAAAAATAAGACATCAAAGAGAAATGAGAAAACATTTTTAAATGAATAACAGCAACAACAAAAAATGTGCGTGGGCACTACTAGAAACTACAGTTCGCTCTAATAAATAAAACACAAGAAGCCTGAAGTCAACGTACAAATGCAGTCCGCGACGTATAACAATACAGTTCGTCACGTGGAAGCATGAAGTATTCTTATTTCTGAAATGCAGTTCTCTTTCTACTGCATTGCAGTATGGCTAAAATGAAGAATAGAGCCCTTTTAGTTAAGCAAAGCAGTATGATAACCCTACCCTCCATCCACACAAAAGTTGCATCACCATCACATATAAAAAGAGAGAAAAAATAAAGAACTCCATCAAAAACTAAATGTGCGTACATCTGTATGGATCATGATCCGATATAATTTAGTGTACGAAGAATAAATTTAACTTGCATGCAGTACACTATGTGGACATACGCATTTCTGCCATGATAGCAAAGAAGTGCACTTACTAGGAAAATTCACCAAAACACAAATCATCACATTTTCTGACAGTTGCGTGCATACCTGAACTTGTCAAGAAAAAAGAGGGGACGACATTCCGGATTTCCAACGCACTAAGAGAACCTCCTCATAGCAAAATCTCTCTGCAGTTGCCACGTAACTAGAAACACAGCCCCACCACGCTACCACCCCGCTCCACCACCACCACACAGAAACACAACTGCTTCGTCCCCCAAAAAAACCCATTGCATCTTCTTCTCCACACTTCCTTTCACTAACCTCCCTCTCCAGAACAAACACGAGAGAGCAGAGGAGAGTCATGGCGGATGCACCTCTGTACAAGCAGCGGCGCAGGTACACCAAGGACCTCCATGACGTCGACCTCCATGGCAACCACAAGCTCCACGTCGTTTGCACAAGCAAGGGTCAAGACGTGGACAAGATGTTGTCCACGCTTAGGAGGAAGCTCGGCGGAATGCCCATCAAACTAGTCGACGTTGATGTCGAGTACACGCACTACGTGAAGCCACAGCGGGTAGCAGTGCTCCAGCTATGCATAAAAAAAGAATGCCTTGTCTACCACATCTCTGCAGCTAAAGACAGGTCAGAATAACTATCAATTTGTACTATTGCTTGTCAATATTGATTTTAAATTTTCTTCATCACAATTGCCATTATTTAAACTTTGGTTCTCATTTTTAAAAAGCATGGCATAGGAATTCATTGGCAGTTTTCATCTGGCTCCATGTAACTCATGTGTTCAACTCTTGAATTATATGATCTAGTGATACACACAGTTTTATTTTGTTTTACCAAATACAAATTAATTGCCTGAACAATAGAAAACTACACCATTACTATATAAAACATGTATGAAATTCAATTCAAGAATACAAACATGCACAAACATGCATTGTTTATGCAATCTATTATCAGATTTACTAGTTATGCTATACAAAGTATTATCAGCTACTCACTACAACAGATTTAGGTATTCATATTGCACTTCAATTAAAAAAAACATTGCTGGTTCTAAAAAATAATCTATATTCAGTCCATACAAACATCTCGCATGCCAATGGAACTAGACAAATTCCTCATGAATGGTGAGTACACCTTTGTCAGATTCGCCATTGAAGGAGACAAAAGCAAGCTAAAGCTATCTGGCTTGGAGATCAACTCCGAGACTACATTGATATTCAGGTGGAATGGAGAGACCCATACAATAAAAAGGAGTTTGACTCTTTGGCTTCTGTTGCCGGCAGGATGATAGATATTCACTACCATGACATGAAGAAAAAAATTAACCGCAAGGAGGACCATACTCTGTCGGGATTTTGCCCGCTGCCAGACAAGCTTATCAAGTATGCAGCAATAGATGCATTCGCAACATATGAGTCATGGAGGATCATCTACGATATCATAATGGTACTGGACAGGGCAAAAAGAGAAAAAGAAGCAAAGAAGAAGAAGAACAAGGCTGTAATCCAATACAGCAACTAGAAATAATCATGGCTATGTTTAGTTTTATTTTACTTTAGTGGTTGTGTTGTTCCTTATTTCATGTCTGCAAGGTTTTGATTATGTCCGTTGGTTCATATCGAATGTTTCTTTTGTAAAAACAATGTCGTTCTAGAATTATCATCAAATTTTATTTCTGCTATTTGCTTATGTATCGTTAGTTAGCTTGTGACCATTTGCTTTTGCTGAACTTAGTTTGCTTGTCATGCAGAATCGCTTGTAACTTAGTTTGCACTAGGTAATGATTGCCGAGTTTGTATTAGAACAAGTATCCAGACAACTTTGAAAAATTTAATGTGTGATACCAAAACATTCTAAACAGATACAAAACATATTCAAAAACAATGTTAAACAAAAAAAATTAAGTACTCTGACTACAGATCATACCTAAAAAGAAAGATGAATGAAGTACACATGTGTCCACATGCAGTCCACAAGAGTAATTATAGAAAAGGACCATTAATATTAATATTTCTAAAAATATATAATCCGCAGACCATTCTAAACAAAGGTGAATACAGTTCATCGATGAAATATAACGTAGTTCACAAAGTGTATACATGAAGTGCAGTACATGCTTAAATGAAGAACGAGAGGGGCTGCAGGCACTTTCGTGCAGTGCGTAACACACAGACTTGGTACACGCAGTGCAGTCCGCAACGTTGGTGCAAGCAGTACAAATGACATCATTTGTACTACCATGAAATATATATACTACAAAAGAAAAAATGCCTCAGATACGGAATTTTTTTGACCACCCGGGTGCAACCAGGACCCAGCCAGTCTAGTAATAGGTCTGCGCCCACAGTAGGCGAGCTGAGCCACGATGCATGGGGCTGGGCACACATGGGCCCATAGGTCAGAGAAATAAGTGCAGCGAGCATCGCCTATAAGCGCCCAAACAAGTAACCAGAGGAGTTCGTTAGAGCTACCTCGCCAGCGCTTATAAATAGGTCAAGCGCGCTCTCAGCGGGTGAGGTGGGACTAAACATTAGGGCCCATAGGGCTCTTAGCGCACCGGGAACTAGACATGCTGACAAGCCCAACGACGCACAACTAGCACGCAACTCCAGTACCCTCCCAACTAAAAAAATCTAGTCCGCTGTGCAGTTCAGTATGGGACATAAAATGTGTTGTTAGACGATTGTTTTTTCCAACCAATCAAGAACACTACCACGGCTAGCCCGCGTCGAACCGCCTCCTCCACTTGGTGAATCTTTTCTCTTGGCTACAATGGCACAATCCCCCGTCACATCCTGGCTTGGTTGACATGTGCACGGGGTGTGACAGGGAGGCGCCGGGGTGTGACGGACTCGCCTACGCATGTGGCGCCGCGGCACGCTGCGTCGCCGCCTGCTTCGGCTCGTTCTAGGCTCGGCCTCGCGGGGGGTGGGGAGGGGGTCATGACCCCCCTCCCACCCCCTACTCAGCCTTGCGCTAACGCACGTAGTGCACTTGGTTGACAGGCGCAGTGCAGACATTTTGTTTTTATAACCCTAGGACGCACGCAACCCTAGAGCCACACCCCTAAGATAGACAGGGAGGCGATGGGGTGTGATGGACTCGCCTACGCATGCGGCGCTGCGGCACGCCGCGTCGCCGCCTGCTCCGGCTCATTCGAGGCTCGTCCTCGCATGGGGGTGGGGAGGGGGGTCAGGACCCCCCTCCCA
Organism: Triticum urartu; assembly: GCF_056163025.1. Taxonomy (NCBI): domain Eukaryota; kingdom Viridiplantae; phylum Streptophyta; class Magnoliopsida; order Poales; family Poaceae; genus Triticum; species Triticum urartu. The sequence goes on along the minus strand of NC_141873.1, from coordinate 147,216,650 downwards.
CCCCGTGCTCGGCATCGCGCTAACACACGCAGTGCGCTTGGTTGACAGGCGCAGTGCGGACATGCTATTTTTTCAACCCTAAGACGCACGCAACCCCAGAGCCACACCCCTAAGATAGACGGGGAGGCGACAGGATGTGATGGACTCGCCTACGCATGCGGCGTGGCAGCACGCCGCGTCGCCACCTGCTCCGGTCGTTCGAGGCTTGGCCTCGGAGGGGGTGGGGAGGGGGTCACGACCACCCCTCCCACCCCCTGCTCGGCCTCACGCTAACGCACGCAATGCGCTTGGTTGATAGGCGCAGTGCGGACATTCTGTTTTTCCAACCCTAGGATGCACGCAACCCTAGAGCAACATCCCTAAGATAGATAGGGAGGTGACGGGGTGTGACGGAATCGCCTACGCATGCGGCAACGCGGAGCCTGCTCCGGCTCGTTCCAGGCTCGACCTCGCAGGGGGGTGGGGAGGGGGGTCATGACCCCCTCCCACCCCCTGCTCGGCCTCGCGCTAACGCACGCAGTGCGCTTGGTTGACAGGCGTAGTGCGGACATTCTGTTTTTCCAACGCTAGGACGCACGCAACCCCAGAGCTACACCCCTAAAATAGACCGGGAGGCGACGTGATAGGGGCTGCATCACGTACAAGCAAAAAAATAACAGATGCAGGATGCAACTCTATACAATGAAGTGCATTTGTTTAGACAAAAGCAGTGCAATATCATAAACAACGCAGTTTCGGAATACATACACAAATACAGGGGCTGCAACAAGTACATGGAATACAAGTGCAGTACATACCTATAGAAAAATAAAAAAATGGGGGGCAACCGCCCCTACCGTACAAGCAAAAAAAATGCAGGACACAAGTCTATACAACAAAGTGCACTTGGTTAGACAAGAACGCAGTGCAGTATCATAAGCAATGCAGATTCGGAATACATACATGAATACAGGGGCTGCAACAAGTACATCAAAAAATACGGGTGCAGTACAAACGTGTAGACAAATGCAGTGCTTTTTGTTAGACGAAGAAGTTCGGCATCACATGCAATGCAGTTTCTGGGACACGTACGATACATATAAGCGTGACAAATGCCAGTTCAAACAGAACGTGGTGGTCAACAAAATAAAAATATATACATATATATATACTGTATGAGTTATTTATATAAAATAAAATACACACAAATTCATCCATATACTCTGCTGCAAAATGCAGACGAAAACACAACAACAGATAAAAAAAGTCTTTTCATACATTATGTACTTTAGACAGCACACCGTACACAACATGAACCCTAGTTCTTGTCCGTACACATGCTTTTACCCAGGAAAAACAATGCCAAATGACCGTTACTGCGTCTGCGACTGCGACAGGGAAGTAAGCACGAGGTTTGCAATCAGATCTCGTAGCTCAGGCGACATGTCTTGATAATACAACATGTTCGAAGGATTGAACAGCAGCTGAAACATGTACTCCGCCTTCCAATCATCAACAACAGGTTGAAAGAAAATTAAAAAAATGCAGACCAGTGATTAAAAAAAGGTTGTCATGAGAACAAAAAGTGAAATAAAAAAGTAACAAGAAAAGAAGAAATAGAGATGGTATTACGTCAGATTTGACAATTTTCTCGACTAGACGTTGGCCGTCATACAATTGCGTCAACCTCAGAGCATAGATTCCGCACTTGTTTGTTCGCTACGCTAGCACAATCGGGTAAGAGGGTTTTTCTGCCAATTTATCCCAGTCAGGGTGGTTCTTAGATTTATACAACTTTTCACCATAAATCACATTTAGCAGCCGAGTCATTCTCCTCATCTGGCAAAAAAGGTAGCACAATGTAAAATAACACATGTCACAGATCAATAACCATTCAGATGAATTGAAAAATACAAAGTTCTTCTCAACACTAGACAGTCCCTCTTTTAAATGCACATGAGGTCATTACCTTTTATCACCTTTTTTACACATATTTGTTTACACAGATTGGGGTGTGTGTGTGTGAAAAATGTAGTTCTGTCACGCATATGTTGCAGTGCACTATATAAACAAGGTGGTGCAGTGCACTATATAAAAAAATGCAGTAGGAGAAACACAAAAAAGCTTTGCGCTTGGCATACCACTTTAGTGCAATATGAGTGGTAGTCAGTCCTATGCCACTTTGTCGTGACATCAGGATGACCAGTGTACTTCCTAGTGTCATGGATATCAATCGTCTGGTGATGCTGGTTCATCGTGTGTAAGGAATAATGACCATCCTTGGAGCACGACATCATAATTTGTCACATCAATAAACAAAATGAAAAATGAAAAGTTCGTTCGACACGTAGCACTAGGACCACTGTTCCAAAAAAAACTAGAAAAAGAAATGCAACAAACTAGAAAATAAATGACAGAAAACAATGGCCTTACCAGTTTTGCGTCCAACAGGTTTACGTCGCCGCTCACAAAAACCTTGAACTGCTTAACTGCATCTTCTAAAGCAAACGGGCTATGCACAACTGGCAACATAGGGTGTCCTTCATCATCTCTCTTCACAAAGGTTTCCATTTGAAGAACATACTGCATAGAAAAAGAACAAAAATAGGAAATAAAAAAAACATGCATGCATGCATGGACATGAAAAAATCAGTACAAGAGAAAAAAATGACACCACACGTTTACCGTGATAAATAAAGGTGAAAGTAGCACACGTTCACTAGAACGATAAACTAAACCCAATTCAGGGTCTTGCTTCCAGTACTTGATGACAAAATCCATGAGATACGAGTCCATTAAAGCTCCTTTGCCAAATGTATTATAGATATAGTCAACATTGTAATTTTCGACATCACCAAATGGACGATTCACCATAAAGAACGAGTTCCTGCAGTAAACATACACAAATGGGATCAATAAAATTAAAATTAAAATTAAAACACACAAAAAGGATGAAGGGCACACACATAAAACTTACTCGTGGTATTTGGTTACAAAATCTTTGCTGAGAACGAGATCCTTTATTTTCCTCGCCTCATCAATAGGTTTGAACCTAGGAGGCTTCAGTTTCTCTATAGAGCATCTCAACTTAAAAGCCCTCTCACCTGCCCTCTTGTTCGAAAATACTTCAGCCTCATCCACAGGAGGATGATTAATTGCTACACTCCTAGTCCTAGTGACGCATGGACATGATGTAACAAAATCATCATCATCAACATCAAATACATCGTGTGGAGAGCTAGGTCGAGAAACACTCCCACCATCAAGTCCAGACGCCACATCTATGTTCAAACCATCTCCAGCCAAAGAACCAGAATTATCTAGAGAGATTTCAATGGCACAATCCTCCATAACCACCTTAGAACCCTGGGACTCAAACAGTGACGTACATCCTTCATGAAGCCCCCATCAAAACCTAAAAATGTGTAGAAAAAAACATGGAAACACTCATCACAAAATACAAAACCAAAAAACATGTAATACATCTCATTAATATAAAAAAATGTAGTTCACTAAAGAAGAGAATGCAGCCCACTTATCTACAACAATGCAGCCTGCTTCTCTAAAACAATGCAGCCCGCTTGTCTATAACAATCCAGCCCACTTATAAAGAACAATGCAGCTCACTTGCCCAAAAAATAAATGCAGCTAACTTGTCTAGAACAAATGTAGCTCACTAACACAATAGAAATATAGACATCCATTCTAAATCACACATTTAACTAAACACACTAGTAAAAAAGCCCTTAAGAAGCAGAAGCAAGCAGTAGACAAAAAATAAATAACGGAGATAAACAAGTTCACTAAAACAACCTTTATCTTCAAAAATTAAAAGTGATGTTAAATCAAGGAAACACTTTCTCGATGTGAGCCAACTATGGAGCATGGCCTTTCTGATGTAGCCCATGTGCTCCACCACAAACTGAGCAACTCGAGCACAATCCCAAGTCTGCAAAAATTGAAACATATAGAATCCACAATCATGCCTGCAATAAAAGAATAAAAAACATCAGTTTCACAAAATGAAATAAAAAACTTGAGCAGTATGGTGGAGAGCGGTTGTAGGAACACACCCATTTGGTTGCATTGGGACAATGACATGTTTCAACACAAATCCATCAAGTGTAGGAGGATTTAGCGGCTCATCAGAACTTGACCTACCTTCTTTCCATGCACGCTTGATATTTTTAAGAATCCTCCTAAATATCCTGATCGCATCAGGGCTTCCAGGTTTATTGAGCGAGCAAAGAAATCCAAACCGCCTTTCTTTCGCATTTAAGGCAACTACACAATAATGACCAACGTCATCCCTCGTCTCTGGCGGATCAAATGTTACAAACAGGACCTGTTGGAAGCACGAAAAATAAATAAAATAATTATAAGAAGAACAAACAGAACACTATAAAAACCAACACACAAAATATGGTTTTTAACACATAAAAACGTTACTCACCATATCTTTTTTATCAACACGCTCCTCGACTTTTCAAGAGAACATCATTTTAACACTCCTGCCTACAGTACCACCATGCCAAATACTTGTCTGCCAAAACAAAACAAAAAATAAATAGTGCTGAAGCAAAACAGGTCGTCACACGAAATAAGAAAAGAAAATCAAAAATAAAAGAAAAATTTCTGCATTCTTACACAAATATGGTACGGGAGAACCATCGTCGGAGATCTCTTAAATTTATCTACCAGCAAAGAAACCCCAAGATCTAGAAGGCATGTAGTGAGCATCCTGTCGCTGTCAAAACCGACGGATCTCGGGTAGGGGGTCCCGGACTATGATTCGAAGGTTGATGGTAACATGAGACAGGGGACACGAAGTTTTACCCAGGTTCGGGCCCTCTTGATGGAGGTAATACCCTACGTCCTGCTTGATTGATATTGATGAATATGAGTATTACAAGAGTTGATCTACCATGAGATCGTAATGGCTAAACCCTAGAAGACTAGCCTGTATGACTAAGATATTGAGTATATCCTTTCCGGACCTCACCCACCGGTTTATATAGACACCGGGGGGATCTAGGGTTACATAGAGTCAGTTACATAAGATGGAGTCTTTATTGTTGTTCGCCAACCTTGCCTTCCACGCCAAGGAGAGTCTTATTCGGACATGGGTACAGTGTTCAGTCTTCATATCTTCACAGCCCATCAGTCCGGCCCATAGATAATAGGCCGGACGCCCATGGACCCCTTAGTCTAGGACTCCCTCAGTAGCCCTTGAACCTGGCTCCAATGACAAGGTATCCGGTGCATAGTGCTGTCTTCGGCATTGCAAGGCGGGTTCCTCCTTCCGAAATCCCGAATAGTGTCCAGACGAATTGATCGTGTCCGGACCTGTAACACACACCGCACAAAACCGTAGAGAGAATATAATAACACACAAGTCCAATCTGCTGACAACTTTAGTAATGCGACATCACGCCTGTCCGATCATAATTTCGAACCATTTTTTGCCCCATGTTTCGAGATGCGGTTGTCATTGGCACATCTTGTTAAAGAAGAGACCGTGTCCCCTTATTGCGGGATTCTCATCAATACGGGTGTGGGTAACCCAACCGCGCCGTTTACACAGCCCTTGGGAGCAGGCGAATTTTAAGGTGAATGGGGGGCATTCAATATTCACCGCCCTTATAAGGAGATAAGATACCCCTTTCTTCTCCCACGCTTTCTTCCTGCCTCTCTGTTCTTGAGCTCCAACGCCCAAGTTCTCATTTCCCTGTCTCGAGAAAGCACTCAACCATGTCCGGATCTGGAGGTCAAGGCAAATGGATGGCCTCCTCTATTAAGGAGGAGCACATCGCCGAGCTTCGGGAGGCCGGTTACTTGGCGAAGGAAATCGCCCACAATCTTCCAGCCCAGGGACAAATCGTCCCCACACCAAAGCCCAACGAGAGGGTAGTGTTCATCCCTCATTTCCTCCGCGGGCTAGGGTTTCCACTCCATCCCTTCGTCCGTGGGATAATGTTCTACTACGGGATAGACTTCCATGATCTATCCCCGAACTCCTTCCTCAATATCTCAGCGTTCAGCGTCGTGTGTGAGGCCTTCCTCCGCATCCACCCCTACTTCGGGTTGTGGCTCAAAATCTTCAACGTGAAGCCCAAGGTGGTGGACGGACAACACGCAGAGTGCTGGGGCGCCATGGTGAGCAAGCTCACCAATGTCTCTTGGCCAAAAGGCACATTCGTGGAATCTGTCAAGGAATGGCAGAAGCTATGGTTCTACATCGCCGAACCCCACGATGCCACCTGGGCGGTGGCGGCCGAATTCAACTCTAGCGCCCCCGTGCGGCTCACCTCCTGGGTCGAGAAGAGCCTAAACTGGTGTTCGTCGGACGAGCTGATTGCGCTACAAAGGCGTATCCAAAGTATGATCGATAGGGACATCAAGCTTGTCGACATAATCCAAGTGATGTTGGTGCGCCGAATCCTTCCCTGCCAGAGCCGAAGCCGTCCTCTATGGGATTTCAACCCGAAGAAACATCATACCCTAGTGAGGCTTTTCGAAACGACTCATGAAGATGCCTGGAAGTTGCTTTTCAAGGGCAATGAGATACCGCCGGCCACTGGTTCGGATTGGGGTCACGACATAAATCACCTCCCCAATGAGGTATGTCGTTTTCAACACATCCCTTACTTGCTTGTTTCAAGGATGATATCTAAGCTTCCATTACCATTGCTTTTTTAGTACTAGTTGAAGAAAGTGAAGCAGATCCGGTGTCCGGCTCCCTTGCTCGCGGAGCCAGTCATCCCGCACTTAGCAAAGATGCTGGTGCCGGAACCTTATAAGGCACCGGAGAAGAAGGCCACAGGAAAGGCCAAGGGGGCCCAGAGCGGTCCCCGCCGCAAGGGTACCTCGGACGTGATGTCCGAAGACAAGGCCCACTCCTCCGCCGCCGAAGACGACGTGGATGAGGAGGAGGAGGAGAGCGACTCTCCCCATGATGGGGGGGGAGGAAGAAGAGGGCGGCCTCCGCAACTCTGGAGGCGGAGGCGCCCAAAAGGGGGAAGGGCTCCCTCGCGGATAACTCCGCATGGGACGTCAATGACAGTCCGGAGAGACGCCCCCGTGCTAAGACTCGGGCCGCATCGTAAGTACTAATACCTTATCCTCCAATGGAGTTTCCCCTCCTCATTGTATTGAGATGATTGGTTATGTTATTGTAGTTTGGCATACAATAGCCCTCTGCGATCCTCGTCAGGAGGCTCGCTGGATTCCAAGGCGACGGCCAGCGACTCCCCGCCTGCCGCACACTCCCCCAAGACCAGGGATGATGCGGAGGTGCTGTCCCAAAGGACTATTCCCGGCGGGGAGAGGCTCAGGAGGCGCCCGAAGGAGAAACCCCCATCACCGGACACCAAGTTGAATCAATCCCCTCGGAGACTGGCGGGGAGGGCCGTATACAATTCAGCCCTTAACCAGACTCCATTCCGGAGACTGAGGCGGCTCCAAAATCCAGCACACACCCTCCTTTGAAAGAAGGGGGGATGCCTATTCCGCCGGTGGCCCCTATCCAACCAGGGGCACCGGATAGTCTGCTGGAAGCACTGCGAGGCGCTTCCATTATGGATGAGCATCATGTCCTTATGGGCATGGTGATTGAAAGGGTTCAGTCCACCAAGAGCGGACTAACCGAGGCCTGTGGCAACCTGCTGACAGGTTTTGAGGTAAGTGACGCCAAAAGGAGAGAATCCCAACGTAGATAGTAGCCTCTAAGACATTGTCCGGTGTTCGGAAAGAAAAAATCGGACAGAGGATCAATCTCCTATGCCAGGAAACTAACTAAATTTTTCTTAAATACAGACATCGTTGCTGGCCGCTGCCTCGCATACTGCCAAAGTCTCCAGACTGAAGCAGAAACTGGTGGAGGCCGAGGGAGATCTAATCCAAGTGAAGAGGCGGCTCGAGAAGAAGCAAGGTAAGCAATATCCTGCTATATATTCAAAAAGAAGAACATGATATGCGATGACCAACATGCCATGATTTGTATAGAAGCGACAACCGAGGTCGAGGCCCTGAGAAAGGCCCTGGCCGAAGCCGAAGGGAAGACTGTCTAACAACAAGCCACCCGTAAGAAGCTCAAGGCCTGGGTCAGCAAGGTCCAGCAGGAGCTCCAGGATGTGGTGAAGAGGTGTGAAACCTTTGAGCGCGAGGCGTCGGCTCGAGAGGCCGAACTTACCAAGGCTCATTAAAGCGCAGAGGCCGCACGGAATGAGGCCCGGGACACTCTCCAGGAGGCGAAGAAGATCGCAGCGGGTAAGGCATTTAACATGCAAAGCAAGTATGCGGAGAGGAAGTGCCTTTTACTAACCCGGATTCGGAGTTGGCCAGGGGCTTTTGTGGATCTGCCGCGCAGTGTATTCGATGCTGCGGAGTTCTTCCAAGCCAGGGAAGGGGATTCTCCAGAGAAGCTGTTCTGGTCGCAGTATGCTGTGCCAGAACATTCGGTGGCCTTTGACGATCAACTAAAACAGTTGGTCGAGCTGCATAGGATGGCCGAACTGGCCACGAAGGATTTAATAATCCGACTATGGCCAGCTGAAGCTATACCTAGCAGTTATTTTGGCCTCGTGAAGTGGGTGGTGGAGGCTTGTCCGCGGCTAGACATCGTCAAGCGATCAGTCTCCATCGAGGGTGCCCGCATGGCCTTCGCTCATTGCAAGATGTGGTGGGCAAAGATGGATACCGTCAAGGTGGCTCGGGGGCCGCCGGAGGGCCAGGAGCACCGCACACCCGAGCGATATTTTGTGACGTCCTGGAGGGATCTCGACTTGTAGCAACGCAGTGCGGGAAGGATGTTATTCTTGAGTAAATACATTCATATTTTGCCTTGTATGATGAAAACAAATCCGCTTTGTAATATAATTTTTATTATGTTTTAATTGTATCCTCATGTGCGGCCGTGTTGTATGAAATCTGAGGGTTGGCCAGTCGTCGGCTTCTGCCCTCAGGTAGGTAGTACGGAGGTGTTCGGGATGGTATCTAAACAATCTTTGATCCAATTATATGGTCCTTGAAGGAGTTTATTAGTGCAACAAACCAGGCAACCAAACTATACGGCTTGAACACCCTCACTTAGCCATAGGAGTTTTATAATAAAACATAGGCGCAGCCTCTGATATACGAACCAGGGTGCTGTCAGCGTCTGATCGGGAAGTACCGATCCTTCGCGTAATGCAGAAAAATCTCCAACTATTTGAGACCTCCGAATAGCTGACCGGCTCTCGCCGCATCATGACAATCAGTTTTTGGCTTTCTCCACTGAGGTGCTCATCCGGTTTAGACCAGGGCACAATCGCAGTAGCTCTCCCTTTACTACCCTAGCCGATGTAGCGGAACGTAGGATAGAAAGCACAGGAGCCGGGCAACCCAACTATTGACCAAAGACATGATTCGGAGCCAATGCATATAATGCTAAATTCGGGGTTCCGAACTATACTTACAGGAAGTGTTCAGACTTTTGTTGCCATAATGTGGGGTGCTATAAAGCCCCTGGCAAACATCAAAACGTACCAAAGTGTACAGGTGCTACCTGATGGGGTTATCCACAGGGAAACGGAAAAATAAAGAAAAGAGAGAAAGAAAACAGAAAAAATGTAAAGGTAAAAAGCTGGGGTCCTATAGCTCCAGCTACAAACTGTTTTCATTATAATGTAATTAGTACGTCAAGGCGCATTTGTACAAGTAGTGCAATAAGCAACAGGCTATTTAAGATGCCGAAACCAGGGAAGAGCTGCATGTGGGTCCTGGAAGACAGGTAGAGTTATCATTAACGGAATCACCTAAAAAGTCCCCGTATGTCTGCGCTCCTCGCCATCTTGATGTGTTTATCCTTCAAGAGGACCGATAACCAGACCACCCGATGGGGTATGTGGAATTAAAACCTGAAACAAAACAAGAAAAAGTGAAAGTATGTGTGTATCCGATGTTGGTTGAGCCGTGCCGTGGATCACAAGCTAGCTATGCCTCCGTCGATGCCCATGGAATTTTGAGTGCATAGTTATGTATGCGCAGCACGCAGGCCACCGCTTGATCAGAACTGAGACGGAGGACAGATTGCTAGTCGAGCTCCTGATGAGCCGAGCTCTCCTGCTGCAGAGTAGTCCGGACCCTCTTAAGGGTGTTCGAGGGCTCGGTAGCCGAATGAAGGTTCTGCTTGAGAAGGCCGCTTTGTACTTCTGTTGCTAGGGCAGCTGTGTGCTCTTTTGTACGGAGAGAGTGTCCCGTATTGCCATTAACTGTTATGACGCCGCGTGGGCCGGGCATCTTGAGCTTGAGATAAGCATAGTGTGGCACTGTGTTGAATCGAGCAAACGCAGTTCGTCCGAGCAGTGCATGATAGCCGCTACGGAATGGGATGATATCGAAGACTAACTCCTCGCTTCGGAAGTTGTCCGGAGATCCGACGACAACCTCTAATGTGATTGAGCCCGTACAATGGGCCTCTACGCCTGGAATGACTCCTTTAAAGGTGGTCTTTGTAGGCTTGATCCTTGATGGGTTAATGCCCATTTTTCGCACTTTATCTTGATAGAGCAGATTGAGGCTGCTACCGCCGTCCATGAGGACACGAGTCAGGTGGAACCCATCAATTATTGGGTCTAAGACCAGTGCGGCTGAGCCTCCGTGACGGATGCTGGTCGGGTGATCCCGGCGATCAAAGGTGATCGGGCATGACGACCATGGATTGAATTCTGGAGCGACTGGCTCTATCGCGTAGACGTCCATAATCACACACTTGCCCTTCCTCTTGGGGATGTGGGTAGCATATATCATGTTCACCGTTTTGAACCGAGGGGGAAACTTCTTCTGTCCCCCTGTGTTCGGTTGTCGTGGCTCTTCGTCATCTTCCTCGCTTTGCGACCCTTTTCCCTGTTCTCAGCGTTTAATTTGCCGGCCTGTTTGAAAACCCAGCACTCTCTATTTGTATGATTAGGAGGCTTGTCGGGGGTGCCGTGAATCTGGCATGGACGATCAAGTATGCGGTCCAAGCTGGATGGGCCCGAATTGTTCTTTTGGAACGGCTTCTTCCGCTGACCGGACTTAGAGCCACTGAATCCGGCGTTGACCGTCGTATCCTCGGTGTTGTCACTGTTGTGTCGGTGCTTGTATCTGTTGTGTCGAGACTTGTCTTTGTTGCTTTTAACTTCAGGGGTGCCGGCGTCGCTTGCATTGTTTTTGTTACGGGCCAACCAACTGTCCTTGCGCACACAAAAGTGGGTCATGAGTGCTGTGAGGGCTGCCATGGATTTTGGCTTTTCTTGGCCGAGGTGGCGAGCGAGCCATTCGTCGCGGATGCTATGCTTAAAAGCTGCTAGAGCTTCGGCGTCAGGACAGTCGACAATTTGGTTCTTTTTGGTTATGAACCTTGTCCAGAATTTCCTGGCGGACTCTCCGGGCTATTGAACTATATGGCTTAAGTCATCAGCGTCCGGAAGTCGAACGTATGTACCTTGGAAGTTATTGAGGAAAGCCTCTTCCAAGTCCTCCCAGCTACCAATGGAATTTTCAGGCAAACTGTTTAGCCAATGCCGAGCTGGCCCTTTGAGTTTTAGAGGGAGGTATTTTCTGGCGTGGAGGTCATCTCTGCGGGCCATATGGATGTGGAGAATGAAGTCCTCGATCCACACCGCGGGGTCCGTGGTTCCATCGTATGATTCTATGTTCACGGGCTTGAATCCTTCGGGGAATTCGTGATCCAGGACCTCATCAGTGAAGCAATGAGGGTGTGCGGGGCCTCTATATCAAGCCGTATCATGAAGCAACTCTGATAAAGTCCGTCTGCGGTGTTCGGCCCTCGCATGACTAGGTTTGTCATGTCCGAATAAGTGGCCGTGGTTACGTGTCGAGGCGCCTCCTCGCAATCCATAGATTGATCTTGTATGTCCTGCTTTATTGTTCAGGTTCTGCCGGAGGTCATATGTATGGCCGTGGGCTAATTTACCTCTGCCTGAGTGATGAGGCGGGGCGGGCTGGTGTTCGGCATGAGTTTCCGTTTTGTCCCGACCACGTGGTGGTCGGTCGGCCGTATTGTGCGATGGTGGTATGTACTCCAGCGTCTCCTCATCGAACTGAGTTAGCAATTTGCGCTTTGGGTAGCTATTGGTTGGGCGCTTGAGGCCATATTCTTCGGCTGCTAGGACATCAGTCCATTTATCATTGAGGAGATCTTGGTCAGCTTGAAGCTGCTGCTGCTTCTCTTTCAGGCTCCTTGCCATGGCTATTAGCTGGCGCTTGAAGTGCTCCTACTCAAGAGGTTCCTCGGGCACAATGAAATATTTGGTGCCGAGGCTCACCTCATCTTCAGAGAGCGGGAGGTAATTATCGTCCTTCGAATCTTCGTGCATGGCCTGTTTAACAGGGCTAACCTGCTCGTCTTCCCATTCGTCTTGTTTGTTTGCTTTATCGACGGGGTCTTCGTTGTCTTCGGCGCCTTCCGGAGTGTCATCTTCTCCTGTGCCGGTGTTGCCGTCTTTACTGCGGTGTGACTTAGAGCGGCGCAGCTGACGCTAGCGTTTGGACTATATTTCGAAAGGTTTATCCTCAACTGGGTCTTCCTTATCGTCGCCGCTTTTCTCCTTTGGTGCATCCACCATGTATACGTCATATGAGGAGGTGGCCGTCCAGCGTCCGGTGAACGGCGGGTTTTGGGCCTCTTCTTCTCCGGCATCGTCGTCCATACCGTCGATGTCCTCAGAGTCATAATCAAGTTCGTCGGTCAAATCCTCGATCGTGGCTATAAAGAAGATGGCGGGTGGGAAGTAAAATCTCCATCGTCAGTCCCTAGTTCGAGCCGGATATAGTTCGGCTGAGAGTCCTCCACCAAGGACAGGTTTTTAATGAGTTTAGCACATCACCCAAAGGCAAGTGCTGGAAGATGTCGGCGGCGCTGAATTTGAAGGTCGATAAACGATCAAGCTCGGAGTCCACGGGCTCGCATGGTTCGGAACCTACAGCTGGAGACGAGTCCGGTGTTCCGGTGGCATAGGCATTGTGTGAGACCAGGTCCATGTGTGGCTCCAACGTGGTGGAGTCTGCGGCCTTCGAGGTAGGGTTAATCCTCCCATCTTTGGATGTCGCGGCCTGCTCTGGCTCTAGGGCCAAAGCGGTTATAGGAGCGATCTCCCGGATGCGGCCCGATGACAGATTTAGGTCATGAACATCAGGGTGACCGGGAGCGGCCACCGCGGTATCGAATCCGGCGAAGATCAAGTCTCCACGGATGTCCGCGACGTAGTTCAAGCTCCCGAATCTGACCAGATGGCCAGGGGCGTAGCTTTCGATCTGCTCCAGATGGCCAAACGAGTTGGCCCACAGTGCGAAGCCGCCAAACACAAAGATCTGCCCGAGAAGGAAAGTTTCTCCGCAGACAGCGCCATTATTGACGATTGAAGGGGCCATCAAACCTTACAGCGACACCACAGAGGAACTCTCAATAAAAGTACCAATGTCGGTGTCAAAACCGGCGGATCTCGGGTAGGGGGTCCCGAACTTTGCGTCTAAGGTTGATGGTAATAGGAGACAGGGGACACGAAGTTCTACCCAGGTTCGGGCCCTCTTGATGGAGGTAATACCCTACATCCTGCTTGACTGATATTGATGAATATGAGTATTACAAGAGTTGATCCACCACGAGATCGTAATGGCTAAACCCTAGAAGTCTAGCCTGTATGACTAAGGTATTGAGTATATCCTTTCCGGACCTCACCCTCCAGTTTATATAGACACCGGGGGGGGATCTAGGGTTACATAGAGTCGGTTACATAAGATTGAATCTTCATTGTTGTTCGCCAAGCTTGTCGTCCATGCCATGGAGAGTCTTATCCGGACACGAGTATAGTCTTCGGTCTTCATATCTTCACAGCCCATCAGTCCGACCCATAGATAATAGGCCAGACACCCGAGGACCCCTTAGTCCAGGACTCCCTCACATCCTTTTATCCCAAAAATATTGACCAACTTCGCCAATGGTAATATCAGCCACCTCAGTTTTAAAAGCAATCATGTCCCTGAATTTTTTATGAAAAACTGAAACATAAGATACTAAAAAAATAACAACAAGGAAAAAGGGTAAAATACTGAAATTAGAAAATACATATGAACAAAGCAATTTCTAAAAAGCCATACTTCTTCTTCTTGTCCTTCTGAGCCCTCGTAACAGCAGTGTACCACTCATTCTATCTTTTCAGAAGAGCTGGATCTATGCTCGAGGTGTCACAACAGGAAGTTCATCATCTATAATAAAAAGATGAAGTTCACTTATCCAAAGAATGAAGTTCAAATATTAAGATAAGTAAATTCTGCTAGCTATTTTGAAAATCATCAACAAAAGATCAAGTTTCACTTATCATTAAACATCTAATACAGCTACCATAGTAATTAAACAAAATGAATGAGAAAAACTTCAACTGCATTGTTCGAAACAATACTCTTTCCTTCAGTGCCAGAGTCTTCATGTTGTTGTTCTTTAGAGCTGACCAAAACATTTACTTGGCTAGGTTGTGACGAATGCACCACAACCTCACTAGACTGCCCTTCTGTAGCAACATCAGCATTTTTTGGATTTACAACAGTCTGGTCAACCGCAACGTCCTTAGATACTTCAGCTAAATGAGGCTCCACTCTGGATACTTTAGGAACATCGTTGGCCACCAGACAAACACGAGAAGCAGCAACACTACCAGTAGGAACGAAATTCTCGAGCGGCTTTTCAATGCCAATATCAGAATCTTTATGCTGACTAGGGGAAACAACATCATGGGATTCCTGAGCTACAGAAGGATCTGCATTGTTGACGGCAACCAATGCAGAAGCATCAACACTGCCACCACCATCAACAGCACAACCGACTGGCTCAGATCAACATGAACTTCTATGTTTTCTTCTCCAGGTTGTGAAAAGTTTAAAAAAGACACAATAACACAAATGAGCATGGGGATAATTAACACAACAACACACATGTCACTTATGTCAAAGACTGCAGACAAACATACGCAGAACAACTGCAGTCCACATATGCAAAACAACTGCAACCCACATGTGTCAAAACAACTACAACTGCAACCCACATATATGTAAAAAGAACTACAGTTCACTTTGTCAAACGCTAAAGTTCAGTTATGTTAAATACTGAAGCTTACGTATGTAAAAGACTATTGACCACGCATGCAAAAATAACTGCAGTTCACTTATGTCAAAGACTGAAGCTCACACATATAAAACTATTGCAGCTCACATATGTAAATGAAATACATATGAGTGAACATAACAGCGTACATCAAGTTTATAACAACAACAAAAAATTAGATTACAACCCACTAACAAAAAAAGTAATTCAACTATACCTTATCAGCTACAACATCCAGAGGGGACGATGCATCGGCCAAGACCTCATCCTTCCCATAGCCATTGTAGGAATCTTTGTGCACCATCACAAGCAGCAACTCCAGTCTACAGGCATAGAACAAACCAAAAACGAAAGTAAGATGGTAACGACCAAAAAATAAAAAAAACTTCAACTATGCACAAGCAGTACATACTTTACAATCGTGAAGTACACAAAAAATACAATAAAATGGAAAGCAAAAAATGCAAGTTCGAGAAGAGGGATGTATGGCAGAACAGACATGGCAGAAGTACTTGTAACTGACCAATTTCATCTTCCCTAGATCCATGGACACCAGAAGATTCCACTCCAGCCTATCACAAAAAACTAAAATAGTGAGGAGTAGTCCACATAATACACAAAAGAGGTTCAAAGGCACAAGAAACCTAGACCATAGATTATCAGAGCCGACACCAGCGTCCTGACGGTTCATTTCATCCAAAATATGCTCATCATCCTTCTCATACCGATCGCATTTTTCTTCCTATGAATGTCTCAACTAAGCATATGAAGACCGAATATTCGTCACTGCAATCTTTAGGCTTTCAATCACGCCACAATCAAAATTGTGAGCAGCAACAATATATTCATCTCATGGGCCATGGCCAACAGGGAAAAAACCGGTAACTGTCCTCAACGTGTCACCAGAGGTTGGCAAATCTTCAGTCAACTTCAAAACCTTCAGAAGAAGCTCATCAATCTCCTCGCGTTTTTTGCCGCCAAGAAATGTTTGTTTAGAAGAGCTTCTATTATCAAACATCTGAGGAGCCATGAAACCACGAGTACACGGTACTTCATCATCACAGGCAGGAAGCTGGCTACAAGTAGGCTCATGAAACCTAGCATGAGTGTTAGGCCCTACATCAGAGCTGCCACATATAACTGCAGCAGGACGGCTGTACACAATATCACCTGACGCCTTCCACTGCAAAAAAGACAAGAAGCGAAGAGAAGTACACATGTGAGTACTAGAAAGTTCAGATTTATAATGACTGCAACTTTTTTAAAAAAAATCTGATATTAAAAACTCAGATACACTAACCGACAGCTTCCCAAATTTGTAAGTTTCCAAGTAAATCTTTCCCTTGACAAGCACATCCTCATTGTATAACTTCATCAGGTCCTTGGTCACCAGGTATGACGCATGTGGCGTCAACGTGTGCATAACTGAAAATTTGTGAAGCTTCAAGCAATCAAGATACATAATCAGGGGGACAATGGCACAACCCTCTGCACAATTCTGCTTGCTGCCTTCTGTTTGCCACCTCACCCCAGCTACCTGCAACTCATCAACAACAAGCTGGCAAAAGTCCATCTACACCATAGCCGCATAATCCATGTTCTCTACCATTGCAGCAACTCTACCCAAACGAACTGTAGGCCCGGGGCACAACAAATTCTGGTAAAGTAGCAGGAAGTACACCTTCACAGCAAGATCAACAGTCACATGATCATCTTCCTCCACCAACACCTTAAGCCTCAAGAAAGTCCTTGACACCTATACTTTTTGAACGGTCAAAGCCAAGCTCATCCTTGAGGGCAGTCAACGAGTCATCATGGCCGCTGGCAGCAGGCGTGGGTGTAGTGTGACGTCCCATATGTAAAAAATATGATGAACTGCATCACGATTGATTCGAAGAACCCTGCCATTCCCAAAGTCCATTATCATGGTGGCATGGTTAATCACTCCCATTAGATAGCACATAAAAATGCATGACACATTTTCCTTTACTGTCAGTTCAAAGACAACACCGGATCCAGCATCCTGAACACGACTACAGTGTGCGTCGTTCAATAAAGCAGCAGCCTTGCAAATAGTGGGAAGTGACAAACGTACGGTCTTGTTAAATCGAGAATCATCTCCCTTGGCATCATATCCAGTTGCATTGCTCTTACTAGACTTCTTCCTCTGTGTAGAGGGAAATGCAGTCCACATTAGAAGATTAGCCATAAAAAGAGACAGAGAAAACACAGATGGAATAACAATGAAGGAAACAAATGCAGTCCACTTCAACAAACCTTTGGAACAACATCTGCCTCCTTACAAGAGTCAACACCAACACCTTCATCGATATCATCACGGGCACACTTGGGTAGACTCTTAGATGAACCATAGTCTTTGCGTCTACTAATATGAACATCCCTCACAAAATCAGCAAGCACAAAGTTGTCATCGTCAGAGTTCGGACCTTCACTGACATGTACTCGCTTGCGCTGAGGATTCTTGCCACCAGCTTCAGCAGTTCTCTTGCCAAGATTCTTGTTCATGCCAACAACACGTGGACTCCGCCGAGGAGTACCACCTTCCTCAGCAATAGAACTCAGCCTCTTCTTCTGCAAAGCAGGCTGCTTCACTTTGACAAATTTGGCACCCTTGGCACCATCTGCAGCTCTCCTGGGCTTCTCCTTCTCCGCACACTCTTTTGAGTCACTTTCAAACCTCAACTTCTTCTTGCTTTGCTCAATTCATAACGAAGATGTTTCGAGGCCATCCACTCCTGTGTAACTTCCTCTGTACCATCAACATACTACGATTGTGTTTCAGACAAGACGGGACGTCTCTAGTCAAAGCTCACACCAACATCACCCTCTGCAAAATAATGGTCAATCAATTGAGTAACCTCCTCAAACCCAGGCGCCCCAGCATGGAAAACAGACACTGCCTCAAAATGAAGTTTAACTATGGTTGTTAAAAAGTGCACAAAAAGAATAAATGCAGTACACTTAGACATATAAATGCAGTGCTCCAATCATAAGCTAAATAAAAATTAATGCATTGTACAAAAAACTTGAATAAAACAACAATGCAGTTCACACACACATATGGTGGAGTTCACATATACAAATAAATGCAGTGCTGCATACACTAACTTCACGTTTGTTCCCAACAAAATGGTGGACTAGATACATCAAGGAAATGCCAATTTGTACAACATCAAGTAAGTAGGATACACAAAATAAACAAAGCATTCGCATACCAGAAGGAGGGGCCACACTTATGGAAGAAGATTCAATTGGCGAATTCACTTGACGTCCTCCCTCACCACCATGATCCTTACCACCAGGACAATGTGAGCCAATTGGTGTATCATTATGACCACTACAATCACCTACTGGATTCAAAAAACAAGAAACAAAAATTACAAAACATCACATGACAAATAATGCAAACGAACGCTGACATCTAACACAGCATAAACAAATATGCAGGATGAATTAGGAAACTATATAAACATCAAACAAAATAAACAAAGCCAAAAATAAGCACTCCACATACCCTGAACTCCTCCTCCCACTCTGCTCGGCAAAGACATGGCGTTTACTTGCAGCACAAGGACGAAGTGACAGATATATGCAACAAAATCGGCGAAATCTGACGAAACCCTAGATCCACCTTGCTCTGCCTACAAAGCACAAACAAGTATTGACTTCAAATCGAGATAAAATCGCCTGCTTACATAAAAAATGCATAAGCAAAAACCGCAACATCAACTACGAGAATCACAAAACTAGACGAGGGGACGAGCAAGACCAAGGCCAAGAGGAACGTCCCCTAAAAAGGGGATGAACGGCGGCGGGGGGGGCGACGGGAATATACGGGAAAGGGCTGCGGGAGCGCAGCGGGAAGGGCTGGCAGAGCGGACGGCGACGCGAAATGCAGGAATAAGAACCTCTTGAGGGCGGCGGTGCCGTGCGCGACGGCGGTTTCTACGAGCGACGACGGTTTTTCTCGAAGGAGAGATGCTTTGGGAGACACTTCAAGAGAGGAGAGGCGATTCTTCTCGGTCTCTCTCCCTGTGAGCGGAGTGCTACCTCTTGAGCACTGCGTTGGTTTTCCCTTGAAGAGGAAAGGGTGATGCAGCAAAGTAGCGTAAGAATTTCCCTCAGTTTTTGAGAACCAAGGTATCAATCTAGTAGGAGGCCACACACGAGTCCCTTGCACCTACACAAACAAATAAATCCTCGCAACCAACGCGATAAGGGGTTGTCAATCCCTACACGATCACTTAAGAGAGTGAGATCTGATAGATATGATAAGATAATATTTTTGGTATTTTTTTATGATAAAGATGCAAAGTAAAATAAAAGGCAATAAAAATAGCTAAGTATTGGAAGATTAATATGATGGAAAATAGACCTGGGGGCCATAGGTTTCACTAGTGGCTTCTCTCAAGAGCATAAGTATTCATTGGTGGGTAAACAAATTACTGTTGAGCAATTGACAGAATTGAGCATAGTTATGAGAATATCTAGGTATGATCATGTATATAGGAATCACGTCCGAGATAAGTAGACCGACTCCCGCCTGCATCTACTACTATTACTCCACACATTGACTGCTATCCAGCATGCATCTAGAGCATTCAGTTCATAAGAATAGAGTAAAGCTTTAAGCAAGATGACATGATGTAGTCGGATAAACTCATGCAATATGATATAAACCCCATCTCGTTATCCTCGATGACAACAATACAATACGTGCCTTGCTACCCCTACTGTCACTGGGAAAGGACACCGCAAGATTGAACCCAAAGCTAAGCACTTCTCCCATTGCAAGAATGATCAATCTAGTAGGCCAAACCAAACTGATAATTCGAAGAGACTTGCAAAGATAACCATTCATACATAAAAGAATTCAGAGAAGATTCAAATATTGTTCATAGATAAACTTGATCATAAACCCACAATTCATCGGTCTCAACAAACACACCGCAAAAGAAGATTACATCGAATAGATCTCCACAAGAGAGGGGGAGAACTTTGTATTGAGATCCAAAAAGAGAGAAGAAGCCATTTAGCTAATAACTATGCACCCGAAGGTCTGAGGTAAACTACTCACACTTCATTGGAGGGGCTATGGTGTTGATGTTGAAGCCCTCCGTGATCGATGCCCCCTCCGACGGAGCTCCGGAAAAGGCCCCATGATGGGATCTCGTGGATACAGAAAGTTATGGCGGTGGAATTAGGGTTTTGGATCCGTATCTAGTAGCTTGGGGTACGTAGGTATATATAGGAGGAAGGAGTATGTCGGTTGAGCAACAGGGGGCCCACGAGGGTGGAGGGCGCGCCCAGGGGGTAGGCGTGCCCCCTACCTCATGGCCTCCTGGTTGATGTCTTGACGTAGGGTCCAAGTCCTCTGGATCACGTTCATTCCGAAAATCATGTTCCCTAAGGTTTCATTCCGTTTGGACTCCGTTTGATATTCTTTTTCTGTGAAACTCTAAAATAGGCAAAAACAACAATTCTCGGCTGGGCCTCCGGTTAATAGGTTAGTCCCAAAAATAATATAGAAGTTTATAATAAAGCCGAATAATGTCCAAAACAGAATATAATATCGCATGGAACAATCAAAAATTATAGATACGTTGGAGACGTATCAAGCATCCCCAAGCTTAATTCCTGCTCGTCCTCGAGTAGGTAAATGATAAAAACAGAATTTTTGATGTGGAATGCTACTTGGCATAATTTCAATGTAAATCTTCTTAATTGTGGTATGAATATTCAGATCTGAAATATTTAAGATAAAAGTTCAATATTGACATAAAAATAATAATACTTCAAGCATACTAACTAAGCAATTATGTCCTCTCAAAATAAAATGGCCAAAGAAAGTTCCTCCCTACAAAATCATATAGTTTAGTCATGCTCCATTTTCGTCACACAAGAATGCTCTCATCATGCACAATCCCGATGACAAGCCAAGCAATTGTTTCATACTTTAGTAATCTCAAACTTTTTCAACCTTCATGCAATACATGAGCGTGAGCCATGGATATAGCACTATGGGTGGAATTGTAGTGACCCGACTTCAGATGGTCAAGTCGCTGTGCTTCAGTGTCATCCCTGGATCGGTAATGCTGACACACACAGTACTCGAAGGATTTATAACAGAGTAGCAATCACACACTTATTACATCGAATGTCTCTAGAGAGAACTCATTACAATAATATGGCTTAAGGCCATCTAGTACGATAACAGCGAAAGGCTTGGAAGATAAAGTGAGTCCATCAACTCCAACGGCATAGATGAGCTGCATGGCAACGACCTAACGAACCTTACTCCTCGTCTGAAAAGTCTGCAACATAATACGTTGCAGCCCGAAAACGGGTCAGCACATGGAATATGCTGGCAAAGTAACACAGTAGAGCAAGAACGGAATAATGCTATCACTACATGCATATTTGGCTGGTGGAAAGCTCTATGGTTACAGTTTTGTGAAAAGCCAATTTTTCCCTACAACAAAGGAATAGATTTTAATTTAACTATCATGGTGGTTGAACAACATTGAGAAGGTTCCTCCAACTCAATCCTAATTAAAGTGATTAACAACCCAACAATATTAGTTAAACATGATGAGATACTTGTGATAACCCAAGTACTAGATACTCAAGAATTGTCCATAACTGGGGACACGGCTAACCATGATTAGATTGTACACTCTGCAAAGGTTTGCGCACTTTTCCCCACAAGACTCGATCGCCTCCGTTGGATTTCTCGCACTACAGGGTGTTTGAGTAATGGATGACCAAGACACAGTCTTTCAGAAACATTAACTATCTACTCCGGACAGACCATACCAAACCTACATCCCACTACCTGCTGATCTGCCTCTTCAAGAGCTTCATGTAACTTAGTCAACTATGCTAGAGTCCATAATAGCTTGTGGCTGCACACGGAAGTTTCTATCATGAATCATCTCAGTTCCCTTTGAGCCTGGGTGGCGGTCCATAGGAAGATCACACGGGTACTCTGGGATTTCCAAAAAAATACAGGCAACACTGGGTACTCCAGGTGCCTCAATCCACCCAGATGTCAATTTAAGTTGCCACCTTAAGTTGAACCATTAATTAAAAAGCTCACATCTGTCATGGATTTCACCCAAACCCAAACCACGTCTACGAGCATAGCATAGCATAGTAGTATATGCAACGCGTAGAGTAACTCCCAAGGGTTTGAATGTAACAGCGCAATAGGTTCTACCTCATCAACTACTTCCCAACCCACAAGTTAATGATATCCTAATCATGCAATGTTTGAGGATTGGAACTAATGCATAAAAACTGGGTGATAAAGGGGTATGATCAAAGTGTTACTTGCCTTGCTGACGATCTGTGAAACCTAGGGACTCGTAGTAGCATGCTTCGCACTGCGGGTGTTCTATCGCAAGCAAACAATAGCATACATAAGTAACAAGCAACGATGCACAAGAAAAACTCAAATAAAAGAGGGTTGACCAGAAGTTTCAACTTAAGAACTCCAGTTCGCAAAAAGAATCAAATCAAACGAAGCAACGAAACTCAAACAGCGAAAGAAAGAAGCTTTGTTTACTAATCTGAAACTAGGTCAAATTTTACAGTAGAAAAAACTTGTTTGAGTTGGTTAAACGGAAAGAGGGTTTCGGGACGAAAATCTAGGCGCTTGAATTGCCAGATTCCGACTAACGAGCAAAAATATAAATAGAAACTAAGATCGGATTAGAAATCGCGATCAGAAAAATCGCGGAAGAAATCCGATAAAGGAAAACTCACGAACAGACTAACGAACGAGCGTTCGTTAGCTGTAACTAACGGGCGAAAAACATTCGTTAGAACAAATGTACGGACGAACGTCCGCTAACTAGAAGAACCGAGAAAAACCGGCGAATCCGAAAAAAACGGATCTAGGGTTTTCTAAAAAAACCGGCGGCAGAGTCCGGTGGCTACCTCCGGCGAGGGGGCTTCGGCGAGGCGGGGCAGCGGCGGGGCGGCGGCGCTCGGCGGCGGCGGCTAGCGCGGGCGGCGGCGGCTGCGGCGGCGGGGCTGGCTGCGGTGGCGGTGGTGTTTGGGGGGCGGGGGTGGCGGCGTATATAAAGGGGGCGGGGCGGCGACTTGGAGGAGGGGGAAAGGCGCGGCGGAGGCGAAGTCCAACTCGGACTCCTGTCCGAGTGGTGGCGGCAGCGGCGCGCGCGCGCAGGAGGCGACGGCTGGGCCGGGCTGGCTCGGCTGGGCCTTAGGCCCAGTCGGGCGCAGGAACTTTTTTTAAAAATAATTTCGCTGACCGGAATAAAATCCTAGAAAAATAAATAAAAATCTAAAAATGCCAAAATGAATTTTCACCATCTAAATTAAATATTTAGAACGAGATGAACATTTTCTTGGCCCTAAAATGCAATTTTAAAAAATGCGCAATTTTTCTAATGCAAACAAAATTGCAATAAAATCCAAATAAAACAAATATTTGATTTTAATATTTTTCCTCCAATATTTCAATTATCTTGGAGAAGTCATATTATCTCCTCTCATATATTTTAGTATGAAATATTTTTGGAGAGAAAATAATTAAAACCAAAAATCCTCGTTTCAAAATTTGATAAAAATCAAATTTGAAAATCGGGAAATCCCCAACTCTCTCCGAGGGTCCTTGAGTTGCTTAGGATTTTTGAGGATCGCGAGACGAAATACGAATAAAATATGATATGCATGGATGACAATGTATAACATTCCAAATTTGAAAATTTGGGATGTTACAAACCTACCCCCCCTTAAGATGAATCTCGCCCTCGAGATTCGGGTTGGCTAGAAAATAGGTGTGGGTGGTCTTTGCGAAGATCATCCTCTTGTTCCCATGTGGCTTCATCCTCGGTATGGTGGCTCCACTGAACTTTACAAAACTTGATAACCTTACTGCGGGTGACTCTGCTGGCAAACTCAAGAATCTTAACTGGTTTCTCCTCATAAGTCAAATCATTGTGCAACTGAATTGCCTCCAGGGGTACTATATGTCTTAGCGGTATATCTGCCATCTCAGCATGACACTTCTTCAGCTGTGAAACGTGAAACACGTCATGAACTCCTGACAATCCCTCAGGTAACTCCAACTTGTAGGTAACTTCTCCCATCCGTTCCAAAATACGATACAGTCCTACAAATCTCGGGGCTAACTTTCCCTTAACTCCAAAACGTTTCACTCCTCGCAAGGGTGATACTCGCAAATATGCTCAGTCTCCAATTTCATAGGTTACCTCCTTGCGTTTTGAGTCAGCATAACTCTTCTGCCTGGACTGAGCAATCTTTAGTCTGTCACGAATCAATTTAACCTTCTCCTCAGACTCTTTGATCAAGTCTGGTCCAAACAACTGTCAGTCTCCTACCTCATCCCACATTAACGGTGTTCTGCACCTTCGTTCATACAGGGCTCCAAACAGTGCCATCTTCAAACTGGCTTGATAGCTATTGTTGTATGAAAACTCTGCGTATGGCAAATTGTCATCCCAACTAGATCCATAATCTAGTGCACAGGCTCTCAACATGTCCTCCAGAATTTGGTTGACTCTCTCTGTTTGTCCATCCGTCTGCGGGTGAAATGCTGTGCTAAACTCCAATCTCGTTCCCAAAGTCTGGTGCAACTGGTGCCAAAACTTTGAGGTAAACTGTGTTCCTTGATCTGATACGATGGTCCTCGGAACTCCATGCAGACATACTATCCTGGACATATATATCTTGGCCAACTTTGCACTTGTATAGGTGGTTTTCACTGGGATGAAGTGAGCTACTTTGGTCAAGCGATCAACTACGACCCATATGGAATCATATCCCGCTTTGGTCCTGGGCAATCCTGTGTTAAAGTCCATGCCTAGTTTATCCCACTTCCATTCGTGTATCGGCATAGGCTGTAACAGTCCTGCTGGCTTCTGATGCTCTACCTTCACGCGCTGACATACATCACACACGGCTACATACTCGGCAATATCCTTCTTCATACTGGTCCACCAGAAACGTTCCTTCAAATCCAAATACATCTTGGTGTTTTTGGGGTGTATCGAGTATGGTGAGTCATGGGCCTCTTGAAGTATTAACTTCCTGATCTCCTGGTTATTGGGCACATAAACTCGGTCCTCAAACCACAAGGTATCATGCTCATCCTCATGAAAACCTTTGGCCTTTCCTTTGCTCATCTTCTCCCTTATCTCGGCAATCTCCTTGTCATCCTTCTGAGCTTCCCGAATTTTGTCCAGCAATGTCGACTGGACCTCCATTGTTGCAATAAATCCTCTAGGAACAATCTCCAATCGAAGTTCCATGATGTCCTCTGCTAATTCCTTCGGCAGTCCCTTGCTTTCAAGGATATTAGCATAACTCTTCCGGCTCAAAGCGTCTGCTACGACATTGGCATTTCCTGGATGATAGTGTAGCTTCATGTCATAATACTTTATAAGCTCCAACCATCTCCTCTGTCAAAGGTTCAGCTCCTTCTGGGTGAAAATGTACTTCAAAGTCTTATGGTCCGTGTACACATCACAACGGTTTCCAATAAGGTAATGTCTCCAGGTCTTCAATGCATGCACTACGGCTGCTAACTCCAAATCATGCGTGGCATAGTTCAACTCATGAGGTTTTAGTTGTCGTGAGGCATACGAAACAACTCTCCCGTCCTGCATAAGCACACATCCAAGTCCTAAGCGTGAGGCATCGTAGTACACTTGGAACTCCTTATGTATATCTGGCAGTGTTAGCACTGGCGCTGTAGTCAAACGTTTCTTCAACTCCTGGAAACTTGCCTCGCAATCTTCTGTCCATTTAAACTTAGTATCCTTCTTTAACAGTTCAATCGTTGGCTTTGCAATCTTGGAAAAGTTCTCAACGAATCTCCGGTAGTATCCTGCGAGTCCAAGAAAACTGCGGATCTCGCTAACTGAAGTGGGTGCCAACCATTCAGTGACTGACTGAATTTTGCTGGGGTCTACTGCTATACCTTCTCCCGATATAACATGTCCAAGGAACCCGACTTCCTTCAACCAAAATTCGCATTTGCTAAACTTAGCATACAACTGGTGTTCCCTGAGTTTCTCGAGAACTAAGCGCATATGCTCCTTGTGCTCCTCCTCGTTATTCGAGTATACCATAATATCATCAATAAACACCACAACAAACTTGTCCAAATACTCCATGAACACCTTGTTCATCATGCTCATGAAATAGGCAGGGGCGTTAGTCAGTCCAAATGACATGACCGTGTACTCGTATAATCCATATCGTGTTGTGAACGATGTCTTCGGTATATCCTTCTCTCGTATCTTCAACTGATGATACCCCGATCACAAATCGATCTTCAAAAAAACTTTAGCTCCTTGCAACTAATCAAATAGATCGTTGATCATCGGCAGTGGGTACTTGTTCTTAATAGTCACTTCATTTAATGCTCGATAATCAACAACCATCCTCAGGGATTTATCCTTCTTCTCAACCAAAAGTATTGGGGCTCCCCAAGGTGATGAACTTCTTCGGATGTATCCTTTCTCCAATAACTCCTTGATCTGTTTCTTAATTTCTTCCACATCATTTGCAGGCATCCGATAGAGTCTCTTGGATATTGGTCCTGTACCTGGCAGTAGCTCTATCAAAAACTCAATGTCTCTATCCGGTGGCATGCCTAGTAACTCCTCTGGAAAAACATCTGGGTAATCCTTCACCACAGGCACTTCCTCCTGAACAACTCCCGTAAGGGCATTCACTTGACTCCTCCTAGGCACATGCCTAGATACATACTTAATCCTTTTTCCTTCCGGGGTGGTGAGATAAATCGACTTACTAGCACAGTCAATGCTTCCTCCAAATTTTGACATCCAGTCCATAACCAATATCACATCCAATCCTTGTGACTCCAAGATAGTTAGGTCAGACGGAAAAACATGTCTACCAATGGTTAAGCGTATTTGGTCACACCAGCGGCTAGCCATATACTCTGCTCTGGGTGAACTCACTAAAAGAGGGGTCCTAAGGGTTTGGGTTGGTAGTTTAAACTTATCCATGAATCCCCTTGATATGTATGAATGCAATGCACCAGTATCGAAAAGAACACGAGCGGTAAGTGACTTAACCAAAAACTTACCTATTACCGCGTCCGGCTGCTCTTCAACCTCCTCCATGTTAACGTGGTTCACTTGGCCTTTGTTGAATGGATTTGGCTTCTTCCCAGTGCTCCCATTTCCATTCCTAGAACCATTGTGGTCATGCGATCCTCCTCCAGTGTGGTTGTGACCTCCATGGTTATGAACAAGTCCTCCCGGGTTCGGGGTTAGGCGAGGTTTCTGCTGAGCTCCCGAGTTATACTTCCCCTGTCCATACTTCCTCTTGCGGCTCTCAATCTGCTGCTGCTTCCCTTAAATCATAAGAGCCTTGTCTACCAACTCCTGGTAGTTGTTGAAGGTTACTACCATCAACTGCATGCTCATCTCATCATTCAGCCCTTCCATAAACTTCTCCTGCTTCGCGGCATCTGTGGCCACATCATCAGGGGCATAGCGAGATAACTTGCTAAACTCGTCCATGTACTGAGCCACAGTACGATTCCCCTGACGTAAGTTGCGGAACTCCCGCTTCTTCATTTGCATAGCTCTAGTGGAGACATGGGCTGTGCGGAAAGCTTGCTGAAACTGGTCCCAAGTGACACTGGCTATAGGAAAAGTGGTTGTGTAATTCTCCCACCATGAGGCTGCTGGTCCATCCAATTGATGTGCGGCAAAGCGCACTCTCTCAGCATCCGTGCAACCTGCGATGGCCAACTCCCTTCCAATACGGCGTAGCCAATCATCCGCAACTATGGGCTCGGTGCTACTGGAAAACACCGGCGGTTGTAACCTTAGAAAACGGGCTAGGTTGTCCACGGGCGGCGGGTTGTTGTTGTTGTTGTTCTTGTTGTTGTTGTTGTTGCCCTGGTTCTGAACTAGCAATTGCATCAAAGTATTCTGCTGCTGGATCAACTGGGTGAGCTCCGGTGGGAAAGCAAAACCGGTGTCACGTCTCGGGGGCATCTGAGGGGTTTAGATGGAAGAGATTTAGAATAGAAAAGAGGTCTAATGAGAAAACACTACCCATATGCACATGAGACAAACACAACCATTTCACTCAATCAATCAAGCAAGGGCATACAAACGATCTAGAACTATCACACAAGTGCTCAACTACTACTAAATACATGGGGGAATACTAGTGATATATGGTAGTCATCTAGAAATTTTGATCGGTGGAAGACTCCATGATGTCTGCTCCAGCTTCGTCTTCAAAGTCATCATCACTAGGATCGGAATCGGTGTCGTCGATGATGATGTAGTCCTCGGGGCGTATCTCCTTGGGTTCTTCTTCTTCTTCTATTGGTGCTGGTCCTCCCATGAATACTCTGATCTTCTTGACTAAGTCGTCATTCTTCTCCAGTAGTGTCTTGATTTCCTCCTCATATCCATCGCGGGTAAACTTGAGTTCTTCCTCCAGCTCAATGATCCTAGTCTTCGCCTTCTTCAAGTCCATCATGTCCGCGCACATCTGGTTTTCCTGACGTCGGATGTTCTGGTTTAACTCCTGGATCAAAGCTGCAATGGATCTATCCTTCCTGGTGCTGATTACTTCCCATTGCTCGTCTCAATGTCCACATATTTGGTAAATAGTGTCCTTAAGCTCCCTGTTGTAAACTTGACCAATGCGTCCCATGGAAATGTGGGCTACCATGCTCTTGCCTAGACTCCAGGTGGGTGCTTCGAAAGAAAACTCTATGGGTTTAGAAGTTGGCGAGAACGTCCTTCCTGGAACTTGTACTTGAATCATCCAGTGCTCCTCTTCAGGTAAAGTGGCGTTGTACGTCCCGGCAAAGCTTGGTATTCCAATGTTCAAGTACCTAGTTGCTTCCTTCAAGTGGCGTCCAAAAGGTGTGTCTTCATCCGGTTGTGCAAACTTGTTCTTCATCTCCGTCATCCTAAAGAGTAGAAAATGGAGAGGAGTTAGAAATGAGAAGAGAAGGGTGACCTAGGGTTTATCTTAGTGGTCATGTCCTACACTCAGCGTGTGCTCTGATACCATCTTGTAGCGACCCGACCTCATATGGTCAAGTCTCTGTGCTTCAGTGTCATCCCTGGATCGGTAATGCTGACACACACAATACTCGAAGGATTTATAACAGAGTAGCAATCACACACTTATTGCATCGAATGTCTCAAGAGAGAACTCATTACAGTAATATGGCTTAAGGCCATCTAGTACGATAACAGCGAAAGGCTTGGAAGATAATGTGAGTCCATCAACTCCAACGGCATAGCTGAGCTGCACGGCAACGACCTAACGAACCTTACTCCTCGTCTGAAAAGTCTGCAACTTAATACATTGCAGCCCGAAAACGGGTCAGCACATGGAATATGCTGGCAAAGTAACACAGTAGAGCAAGAACAGAATAATGCTATCACTACATGCATATTTGGCTGGTGGAAAGCTCTATGGTTACAGTTTTGCGAAAAGCCAATTTTTCCCTACAATAAAGGAATAGATTTTAATTTAACTATCATGGTGGTTGAACAACATTGAGAAGGTTCCTCCAACTCAATCCCAATTAAAGTGATTAACAACCCAACAATATTAGTTAAACATGATGAGATACTTGTGATAACCCAAGTACTAGATACTCAAGAATTGTCCATAACCGGGGACACGGCCAACCATGATTAGATTGTACACTCTGCAGAGGTTTGCGCACTTTTCCCCACAAGACTCAATCTCCTCCGTTGGATTTCTCGCACTACAGGGTGTTTGAGAAACGGATGACCGAGACACAGTCTTTCAGAAACATTAACTCTCTACTCCGGACAGACCATACCAAACCTACATCCCACTACCTGCCGATATTCAAGAGCTTCACGTAACTTACTCAACTATGCTAGAGCCCATAATAGCTTGTGGCTGCACACAGAAGTTTCTAGCATGAATCATCTCATTTCCCTTTGAGCCTGGGTGGCGGTCCATAGGAAGATCACACGGGTACTCTGGGATTTCCAAAAAAATACAGGCAACACTGGGTACTCCAGGTGCCTCAATCCACCCAGATGTTAATTTAAGTTGCCACCTTAAGTTGAATCATTAATTAACAAGCTCACATCTGTCATGGATTTCACTCAAACCCAAACCACGTCTACGAGCATAGCATAGCATAGTAGTATAAGCTACGCGTAGAGTAACTCCCAAGGGTTTGAATGTAACAGGGCAATAGGTTCTACCTCATCAACTACTTCCCAACCCACAAGTTAATGACATTCTAATCATGCAATGTTTGAGGATTGGAACTAATTCATAAAAACTAGGTGATAAAGGGGTATGATCAAAGTGTTACTTGCCTTGCTGACGATCTGCGAAACCTAGGGACTCGTAGTAGCACGCTTCGCACTCCGGGTGTTCTATCGCAAGCAAACAATAGCATACATAAGTAAAAAGCAACGATGCACAAGCAAAACTCAAATAAAAGAGGGTTGACCAGAAGTTTCAACTTAAGAACTCCGGTTCGCAAAAAGAATCAAATCAAACGAAGCAACGAAACTCAAACGGCGAAAGAAAGAAGCTTCGTTTACTAATCCGAAACTAGGTCAACTTTTACAGTAGCAAAAACTTGTTTGAGTTGGTTAAACAGAAAGAGGGTTTCGGGACGAAACACTAGGCGCTTGAATCGCCTGATTCAGACTAACGAGCGAAAAGATAAACAGAAACTAAGACCGGATCAGAGATCGCGATCAGAAAAATCACGGAATAAATCTGATAAAAGAAAACTCACGAACAGACTAATGAACGAGCGTTCATTAGCTGTAACTGTCAGGACCCCGATTCCAAGTCACATCGATCTAGCCGGTAACACCTGATATCACTTTGCTGGCTCGGGACCGTTTGCGCCTTTTGGCTCACGTATATGATAGTGTCGCTAGCATCCATATGACAGAGAACCCGGGCCGACATGGCTAGTCGTGAACCCAAAGCGGCACAGACCTATGGAGACAGGCATACATGAATCACATCGAACATGTCGGTCATCAACGAGTGATTCCGGGCTGTAGCACTGGGCTAACAGGACTCCGGGGAACCCCGGGCTGTAGCAGGCTAGGCAGGACTCCGGAAGTCACCGTGTGACATTTCCCCGAAGGGACAGACATAGGGATGAAGTGAAACACATGCCGGCCAGTCAAGTGTCCTGAACAGTAGTGCTGGGCTAGCAGGACTCCGGTGAACCGGGCTGTAGCGGACTACTATGGCTCGAGGAACACTAGACTACATTTCCCCATAAGAAAGGCTGCCAAGGATAAACAACTAGATTGTCAGATCCCACTCATACCAAGCATTTCAATCATACACACAATATGCCCGATATGAGTACATACAACATGGCATCACAACAAAACTCTACAACTCAAGTACTTTATTTAAAGGCTCCAGAGAGCCATACATAACATGTTCATACAGATAGGGGTCACATGACTCGACACTCAAGTCATACAAACATATAAGCACATGCGGAAGCAACTAGTCTGAGTACAGACTCTAGAAAGAAAGAAGGCTTCTCGAAGCCTGTCTATCTACATAGGACCCTCCATGGCCAGGATCACCACCTGGGTGGCTAGTCACTCGTCGACGTCAAGGTGTACATAAAACCCATCGGAGGGGGCAGTGTTGTCATCTGAAAACAATAAATAAGCAAACATGAGTACAAAGGTACTCAACAAGTCTTACATCAGAACCTACTATACATGCTTATTCTCAAGAAGGCGGTGGGGTTGATGCAGCAAGCCAGCTTTGACTCTTGGCTAAGCTATCCTACGGAACTCCACCAGTAAAATAGTTTTCGCACACGAGTCCACTACTCACCAACACAATACTCCACCGGGGATCCTCCCTCGTCATCCTACGAGAGGGCCATCCTCGGTACTCACACTTATCTTGAGTCTTTTAGTAGTATCCATTAACTTGTCTATGAACTGTATAGGCAACCAAGTAGTCCTTTACCGCGGACGCGGCTATTCGAATAGTTTATACCCTGCAGGGGTGTACTTCGTCGTACACGCTTTCACCACTTACCGCCGTTTACACGACATGTACTCGGCAACCTTCAAGCGGAAGCCCAGCGAGGGTGTCGGCCACGGCCTGCCTAAACACTTAAGTCTCTAGTCCAGGTTTATCGCCTATCCAGGTTCCATCCGCAGGGAGTCCGGCCGAGGTTTCCACATACGGCCCCGAACAATGTGAACAGGGTTCCCGAGACAACAAACGGGTGACTCGGTACACCGTGCCACGGTGTATCTACCGCAACATAGCCCACCCTAGGGTCAGCGCTACGCACGGCCGCCAACACATAACCTACAAACACCAGAAACTAATTGCAACTCCTGGATACTGCCCTTCAGTTGGATACTCGTGAATATCCTCGGAGGCCGAACCTACCACGAAGAACACATCGGAACACAATCAACACATGACGATATGCAACAATATGATGCATGCTATGACATGGCAATATGATTGTGTCTTGGCCTAATTCAAGCTAAAATAGGAAGGGATGAACCCATTTGAATCAAAGATTCAAATATTAGCTCATTAAACATGGCATTTATAGTGCATTTCCTTATTCTGCTTAAACAGCAAGGTAAACTTGTTTTGTCATGCATGAAACCATTACAGATGGATAGATTGAATTTTTCTGATAATTTTTAATATATAATTTATCTCATTTGGAGCTATGGTTGAATTTCTATGAATTTTTGAAGTTTGAACTATTTTCTGGAATTTCCTGAATAAGAATAAATCTAGAAAATCAATTACTGTGTCAGCAACGCGTCAGGGTGACGTCAGCAGGTCAAAGGCGCAAGTCCAAGTCAAACCTGACTGGTGGGGTCCACTGGTCAGTGTCTCTGTGCACTAACTACGTTTAGTTAGCCTAATTGACTGGCAAGGCCCACTAGTCAGTGACTATACTAATTAACTAAACTATTTAGTTAGAACTAACAGAGTAATTAGTTGGGCGGGGCCCGCATGTCGGTGAGAGAGAGGGGGGAGGTCAACCCACGTCAGCAGGTCAACCTCGCCGGTTAGCGGGTCAAAACCTGCCGGCGTTTAGCCGCCGGCGAGGCCAGACGCGGTGGTGCGCTGTGGAAATCGCCCACAGGGCACCAATTGATGCGCGGAGAGTAGCTACGGGTAGCTGGGAACGAACCGCGGCGTTTGGTGGTGGTGGTTGGGCTCGGGGTGGCCGGAAACGTCGCCGGCGACGAGCCTTGCGGTCGCCGGAGTCAGGCGAAAGTGAGCCCGAGGCTACGGGGCACGGCGAGGCATGTGGTGAGGTGCGTTGTGCCTCTAGGGATGCAGTGAAGTAGTTAGACTAGGTGGCGTGGCTGGTGTTTGGCCGGAGACACGTCGGCGACGAGCTCCACGGCGGCGCGTGCGGGTGAGCTTCATGTGCTCGTTGTGGTGCACGAGAAGAAGAACGGGGAGGATGGGAAGGTGCAGCAGCTCACGGCGATAACGTAGAGGCAGACGGCGCGGTCGGGGACGAGTCGATGCGGCGGCGACGTCGAAAGAGATCTCCGGCGATGCTCGGTGAAGATGAGGTCGAAGAAGACGTTGTAGAGCATGTGAGCGCTCGGGGCTCAGCTGCTCGACGGAGTCGACGATGGCGGAGAGGATGGACACGGTGGTGCAACACGGGGACGACGATGGACGCGGTTTCACGGTGGCGCGAGCACGGCAGCGTCGGCCATGGCGGAGGAAGAGCGATGGAGAGGGACCAGGGGGAAAGTGCGGTGTCTGCGAGGTCGGGGGATGCAAGGGAGTTCGTCCCACGTCGACAGGTCGACGAGGGGAGCGGCGAGGCGGCGGCAGCTGCGTGGCGCGCATGCGGTGCTCGCCGTCGAGCACCTGCCTGCTTGGCCAAGCCAAGCTGCTCGCTGGCAGGGTGGCTGGGCTGGGCCGGCAGGTGGGCCTGGTAGGTGACGCCAGGTAAGTTTTTCTGTTTTGGGTTTTCTTTTCTATTTTTTTCTGTAGCTTTAGGGCTTTATTTAAAATACCTAGGCACTTTCTAAAATCCTGAAAATAATTTTGGGCTCTGTTGGGATTATTCCTAACAGCCCTGACTTAATTCCAGAATTATTTGAACATTTAAAATATTTATTAGCATTTAAATGTCCAAAGGCAACATACATATGATTTAATCCAGTGACCTTTTGTTGACCTAGAAAATTGTGCACCTATTTTGCCAGAGGTTCTAACCCAAGGCAAAGAGGGTGAACATTTTAGAAGGGCATTTCAGGTTCATTGAAATTATTTTTAGTAAACCCTAGTTGATTTCAAGAGGGGTGCTGGGGGTTCTGCCTTCCCCATTTCAAGTTTCTGATGAAAAATAAACATGATGCACACTCTAATGCATGGACTAGCTAGGGTGTGACAACTCACCCCCACTCAAAAGAATCTTGTCCCGAGATTTAGGATCCTCTAGGAAGAAGGTGGGGTACTCGAGTCGAAGACGATCCTCCCTTTCCCAAGTGGCTTCTTCCTCGGAATGATGTGACCATTGAACCTTGAGAAACTTGATATTATGACATCGAGTGGTACGCTCGGCTTGATCAAGGATACGAACGGGATATTCCCGATAAGAGAGGTTATCTTGTAGATCAAGCGTTTCGTGGTCCACTCCACGGATAGGATCCGCGAAGCAACGCCTGAGTTGTGAAATGTGGAAGACATCGTGAACTCTGGAAAGATGTGGAGGTAGTTCCAATTGGTAGGCAACTTCTCCTCGTTTAGCAAGAATGCGAAAGGGTCCAATGTAACAAGGAGCCAATTTGCCTTTGATACCGAAACGATGGGTTCCCTTTAACGGGGTAACCCGAAGGTAAGACTTCTCGTTGACTTCATAAGTCATAGGCTTATGTTTACGATCATATTGACTCTTTTGACGAGATTGGGCTGTTTTCAATTTCTCATGAATAATGCGAACCTGCTCTTCTGCTTCCTGAATCATATCCGGGCCAAAGAGTTGTCTTTCCCTGGTTTCTGACCAGTTAAGAGGCGTTCCGCATTTTCGCCCATAAAGAACTTTGAAAGGAGCTTTGCCCAAGCTAGCTTGATAACTATTGTTATAAGCAAACTCCGCGAATGGAAGGCATTTCTCCCAACTCATTCCGAACGAGATAACAGAAGCGCAGAGCATATCTTCCAGAATTTGATTGACTCGCTCTACTGGACCACTTGATTGGGGATGGAAGGCGGTACTAAAGGAGAGACGAGTTCCCATCGCATTTTGGAAACTTTCCCAAAATCGAGAGGTGAAGAGACTCCCACGGTATGAGTTAATTTCCAATGGAACACCATGAAGAGACACTATTCGGGAGATGTATAACTCAGCTAGCTGGCTAGCGGTGATACTCTCACGAACAGGTAGAAAGTGGGCTACTTTGGAAAGTCGGTCGATCACAACGAAGATGGCATTATTCCCTCTCTTGATCCTGGGAAACCCAGTGATGAAATCCATACTGATTTTATCCCATTTCCATTCAGGAATAGCCAAAGGTTGAAGGGTGCCAGCAGGCCGTTGATGCTCTGCTTTAACATGACGACAAATGTCGCAATTAGCAATGTATTGAGCGGTTTCTCTCTTCATCCTAGTCCACCAAAACCTCTGGCGTAGGTCTTGATACATTTTGGTACTACCGGGATGAATGGTGAGAGGGGATTCATGAGCTTCCTTAAGGATCAGTCGCCTCAGGTTTCACGCCTTTGGAACCACTAGGCGATTCCCAAAGTATACGACACCTTGATCATCAATGGAGAAACAATTCACGACTCCTTTCTTAATGTTTCTCTTAATACGGGAGATTCCCGGATCTACCTTCTGTGCCTTGATGATCTGATCCATAAGGTTAGGTTCCGCCACCAGGGTGGATAGGAATCCTCGAGGAACAATGTGAAGGTTTAGCTTACGAAATTCCTCATGGAGAAGTGGTTGACTTTGTTGTAACATCAGGTTGTTACAATAGGACTTACGGCTTAGCGCATCAGCCATGACATTGGCTTTGCCCGGGGTGTAAGTTATTCCTAAGTCGTAGTCCGAGATCAACTCGACCCAACGTCGTTGCCTGAGATTCAAATCTGGTTGGGTGAAGATATATTTCAAACTTTGGTGATCGGTGAAGATCTAGCAACGATTATCGAGAAGGTAATGTCGCCAGGTTTTAAGTGCATGGACTACAGCTGCAAGCTCTAGATCATGTGTAGGATAATTTTCCTCATGTGGGTGTAATTGCCGTCAAGCATAGGCAATTACCTGACGATCTTGCATGAGTATGCAACCTAGTCCTTGTCGCGAGGCGTCGCAATAGATAATAAAGTCCTTGGAGAAGTCTGGTGGTACCAGTACGGGGGCAGATGTCAGGCGTCTTTTCAGTTCTTGAAAACTGATCTCGCACTGTGGAGTCCACTCGAACTTTTTATCTTTCTTGAGGAGTTCAGTTAGAGGTTTAGCAACCTTGGACAAATTTTCGACGAAGCGGCGGCAATAGCTCGCTAAGCCAAGGAAGCTCCGAACTTGCTTGACCGTCTCAGGTGGAGTCCAATCAAGGACGGCTTGAACTCGCCGGGGATTGACAGCAATACCCTTACCAGAGATTACTTGGCCTAGATAGGTCACTTCTAGCAACCAAAATTCACACTTGGAGAATTTGGCATAAAGGCGATGCTCTCGAAGTTTCATCAATACCAGCCTTAGATGTACGGCATGTTCCTCTTCATTCTTGGAGTAGATGAGTATGTCATCGAGGTATACTACGACGAATTTATCCAAGTACTCCATGAAGACCGAGTTCATTAACCGAGAGAAGGTAGCCGGGGCATTGGTTAAACCGAAGGACATGACGGTGTACTCGTATTGGCCATAACGAGTAACAAAGGCTGTTTTGGGAATGTCCCCGTTTCTGATTTTGATTTGATGGTAACCCAACCTCAAATCCATCTTGGAGAAGACTGAGGATCCAGCGAGCTGATCATACAGATCGTTGATCCTGGGAAGCGGATATTTGTTCTTGATGGTGACCAAGTTGACAGGTCGGTAATCCACAACCATTTGATCCGTTCCATCCTTCTTCTTAACGAAGAGGACAGGGCAAGCCCAAGGAGAGGAACTAGGACGGATGAAACCCTTGTTCAAGGACTCATCGAGTTGGTTCTTAAGCTCGGCTAGTTCTAGGGGTGCCATCTTGTAAGGTCTTCTAGAAATTGGAACGGTTCCTGGAACAAGGTCTATCACAAACTCGACATCCCTGTCAGGTGGAACACCTGGCAGTTCTTCTGGAAAGACATCCGGAAAGTCTCGGACTACCGGAACATCTTCAAGGTCTGGAAGGGGGTTGGCATTTAGGGAGTAAAGTTGGCGCTTGGCCACTCGAGTTAAGACATTAACTGTCTTGCCCGAGGGGTGGGTAAGTTGAACGGTTCTAGTGGCACAATCGATCTTAGCATAATGAGCTGACATCCAGTCCATACCCAAGATGATATTTATGTCGGAGGACTTGAGAGCTATTAAGGATGCAAGGAAGACAAGTCTATCGACAAGAATTTCGTTCCCATGGCTTACTCTAGAAGTTTGCCATTTGGAACCCGGAGTTTGAATTACCATGGAAGTGGGCATGTCGCAGAATGTCATGTTATGCAATCGAGCATAGTTCTCGGATATGAATGAATGAGATGCTCAAGTATCGAAAAGAATAGATGCCGGATGGCAGTTAAGAAGGAGCGTACCAAGGACGACGTTAGGATCCTCATGAGCCTCCTCGGCTGAGACATAATTGACATGGCCACGTGCAGTGGTGGCCGGCTTGGCGTAGAAAGTCTTCCCCGCTGGCTTACCACGGCCAACGGACTTTCCAGTTTGATTGGGGTTGTTGTTCTGGGGACACTCTCGGCTATAGTGACCCGGCTCTCCACACTTGAAGCATGTCACCACATTGGGGCGTGGAGCAGCATTAGCAGCGGGGCCACCATAGGGCTTGGGCGGTGCAAATTGTTGGTTGGGACGAGGCGCCTCAAAGGATGGCCTCGGAATGAACCTGGGTGGCAGTGCCATGCTTGGAATCCACACCCGGCGCTTCTGAGCCCCAGAGCCGGATGAAGAGCCAAAATCACGGGAGTGCTTGCATGAAGCGTCATAATCAGTCTGGCCTGTCTCAGCACTGATGGCTTTATTGACCAACTTCTGAAAGGATGTGCACTCGTGCAGACGGAGATCGCGGCGAAGCTCAGGGCTAAGTCCCTTGCGGAACCTTGCCTGCTTCTTAGCGTCAGTAGATACCTCTTCAGGAGCATAACGTGCCAGATTCCCAAATTCACGACTGTAAGCATCCACAGTCAGTCTTCCTTGGGTGAAGTTGCAGAACTCCTCCCTCTTGCGATCCATGAGACCTTCCGGAATGTGATGCTCACGGAAAGCCTCACTGAATTCAGCCCAAGTAGTGATTTGACCGACCGGGCGCATAGCTTCGAAGTTTTCCCACCAAAGGCTAGCAGGGCCTTCGAGGTGATAGGCAGCATAAGTAACCTTGTCGGCTTCGGCTACGTTGGCAGAACGTAGCTTGTGGGTGATGCTGCGAAGCCAGTCATCCACGTCGAGGGGCTCGACGGAATGGTTGAACTTTGGTGGGTACATCTTGATAAAGTCATTGATTGACACCAAGTCATTTCGCGGGTGGCGTGCAGTGTTCTGCTCAATCCGCTCCAGCAAGCGGTTAGTCTCACGCTTGTTTCTTTCCGCCTCTAGCATCACTTCAGCCAGAGAAGGCGGGTGAGGCAGATTTTCACCTCTAGCTGCACTGGCTTCCCCCTGCTCTGGGACAGCAGGGTTGCCGCGGGTGTTGACCATCCTAGGAGAAAACAAGACAGCGGTTTATACAAGGATGGCTCAAACTTAGCAAGGAAGTGCAGAATGTAATGGATAACACGGAATGCAGAGATGTTCATCCGTATGTCATGGTAATATAAAACTGCCATATATATACCAACGGTCATACACATCATACATAGTTTAGTACAAGCCCAGGCTACAGTACAACTATGATGAATGACGTTACATCTCATCGGAGGCATTCCAAGCTCCTATACATTATTTGTCTACACCTCCAGAATCGATTACACGCCAAGTCATATTCCACAAGTCACGCAGGACAGCGGAGATACAACTACTACAATACTAGTGGTATTACTACTAACTCAGACAGCTCCGTAGTAGTCCTCATAGAAGTCACCTCCATAGCCTGGAAGTTCAACGTGACCATCCGGAAACAGACGGTCCTGAGGAGCCTGTGGACCATAGGGGCTAGGATGAGGTCTTGGACCAACAAACGGTGGCCTGCGGGGACCACGGGGTGGGGTGATGCCTCCCACATCACGCCAATCCACCATGTCTGGCAGAGCTGATCTCACAGGATATAGATCCCTTGTATCCATACATCCAGCTTGCACCGCAGGTGCAAACCGAGTCAATGTGGCCCAATGATCAGCACGGGTATTGAAAAGCTCCAACCTCAAGGCCCAATTCTCTCGGTCCTTATCTTCGAGCATCTCGGCAGTGGTACGAGTTAATGAGTCCTCCTGAGTGGAGTCAGCATAGATGGCCTGAAGATACCCTTGTGATCCCGGAAGTGAAGCTGGCATGTAACGGAAGTCGGTGTTCCGAAGCAGGCTAGTCCGGACTCGCATGATGGTCATCATGGAATAGGCAGCATCCTGCACAGCCATCTCAACGGTAACCCCGAGTCCATAGGAACAGTGAAGGGGCTCGGTAGATCCAGGATAAGAAGGAAATATCCTGACGGTGCAGAAATACTGGCTTTGGTTAAAGTCGCGGAACTGCTCTTCAACAGTGTATTCGAGATACCAACGGTAACCTGTCTCGATCATGACCCGGACTAACATAGCAGTATGACTGGGCACGTCGAGGCACCTGGTCAGGCGAACCACTTGGTTTTGAGGACGGTTGGCCATCTGAAAGCACAACCACAATGCAAAGACATTAGAATTTCTAGGGAAAATTGGACAGCATAACGGCTGTAAATGCTTAGAAAAAGATTTGAGACATCCACAACAGTTCACAATACCACTCAACAACATCATATCAAGGTTCTGATTCAATTAGCAACATACTAAGAATAGTAGAAATTGAACTGGGACTTGTAACAACAATCCTATAAGCTACTACGGATTAGTAACACGTGAACCTGATAGAGGAAGGGAGCCTAGTCCTTAACCCACGTTGAATGAGGAGAGAATGACTCAGATCAGAGGCATAGGTAAAGGAGTAAAAGAACCTTACGTTCCCTCCCACAATCAATTCCCCTACATATAACTAGAGCATTTCTAGACTCGACATCGACCAGTTTGGCTCAACGAACCTACAGGCAGTCCGGCTCTGATGCCAACGCTGTCAGGACCCCGATTCCAAGTCACATCGATCTAGCCGGTAACACCTCATATCACTTTGCGGCCTCACGCACGGTATCCCACGGGTGTCGCCTTACCATGGCCCGGGACCGTTTGCGCCTTTTGGCTCACGTATATGATAGTGTCGCTAGCATCCATATGACAGAGAACCCGGGCCGACATGGCTAGTCATGAACCCAAAGCGGCACAGACCTATGGAGACAGGCATACATGAATCACATCGAACATGTCGGTCATCAACGAGTGATTCCGGGCTGTAGCACTAGGCTAACAGGACTCCGGGGAACCTCGGGCTGTAGCAGGCTAGGCAGGACTCCGGAAGTCACCGTGTGACATTTCCCCGAAGGGACAGACATAGGGACGAAGTGAAACACATGTCGGCCAATCAAGTGTCCTGAACAGTAGTGCTGGGCTAGCAGGACTCCGGTGAACCGGGCTGTAGCGGACTACTATGGCTCGAGGAACACTAGACTACATTTCCCCATAAGAAAGGCTGCCAAGGATAAACAACTAGATTGTCGGATCCCACTCATACCAAGCATTTCAATCATACACACAATATGCCCAATATGAGTACATACAACATGGCATCACAACAAAACTCTACAACTCAAGTACTTTATTTAAAGGCTCCAGAGAGCCATACATAACATGTTCATACAGATAGGGGTCACATGACCCGACACTCAAGTCATACAAACATATAAGCACATGCGGAAGCAACTAGTCTGAGTACAGACTCTAGAAAGAAAGAAGGCTTCTCGAAACCTGTCTATCTACATAGGGCCCTCCATGGCCAGGATCACCACCTGGGTGGCTAGTCACTCGTCGACGTCAAGGTGTACATAAAACCCATCGGAGGGGGCAGTGTTGTCATCTGAAAACAATAAATAAGCAAACATGAGTACAAAGGTACTCAGCAAGTCTTACATCAGAACCTACTATACATGCTTATTCTCAAGAAGGCGGTGGGGTTGATGCAGCAAGCCAGCTTTGACTCTTGGCTAAGCTATCCTACGGAACTCCACCAGTAAAATAGTTTTCGCACACGAGTCCACTACTCACCAACACAATACTCCACCGGGGATCCTCCCTCGTCATCCTACGAGAGGGCCATCCTCGGTACTCACACTTATCTTGAGTCTTTTAGTAGTATCCATTAACTTGTCTATGAACTGTATAGGCAACCAAGTAGTCCTTTACCGCGGACGCGGCTATTCGAATAGTTTATACCCTGCAGGGGTGTACTTCGTCGTACACGCTTTCACCACTTACCGCCGTTTACACGACATGTACTCGGCAACCTTCAAGCGGAAGCCCAGCGAGGGTGTCGGCCACGGCCTACCTAAACACTTAAGTCTCTAGTCCAGGTTTATCGCCTATCCAGGTTCCATCCGCAGGGAGTCCGACCGAGGTTTCCACATACGGCCCCGAACGATGTGAACAGGGTTTCCGAGACACCAAACGGGTGACTCGGTACACTGTGCCACGGTGTATCTACCGCAACATAGCCCACCCCTAGGGTCAGCGCTACGCACGGCCGCCAACACATAACCTACAAACACCAGAAACTAATTGCAACTCCTGGACAGAGTACTAGGGTGATTAAGAAGCCAAGAGGGTCCATTGGTTTCGGGCCCAATGTACGATAGTAACTGCATCTTAAATCACACATACAGATCTCAGTTCTTATGGACGGCCTCAATGAAACAACCCACCATGTACTCCTACATGGCCTCTCATCGATACCTTTACCAAAACATGTTCAATACATCCCTCATATTACCGACATAAGCATTTCACTCTAGCTCATCACCCAGATGAACTAGACCTGACTCAACTCTAAGCATAGCAGGCATAGCAAGGTAGGAATCACATACATGGCTCAATCAACTTCTACACATGCTAGTGGGTTTCATCTAGTTACTGTGGCAATGACAGGTCATGCAGAGGATAAGGGTTCAACTACCGTAGCACACAGCAGTTTGAATCGCGATGTCTTAATGCAGTAAACAAGAGCAGGAGCGAGAACATGGGTTGTATCGGAATGATCAATGGTTGCTTGCCTGATGGAGTGGTAACGGGATACTACCCTTCAGTTGGATACTCGTGAATATCCTCGGAGGCAGAACCTACCACGAAGAACACATCGGAACACAATCAACACATGACGATATGCAACAATATGATGCATGCTATGACATGGCAATATGATTGTGTCTTGGCCTAATGCAAGCTAAAATAGGAAGGGATGAACCCATTTGAATCAAAGATTCAAATATTAGCTCATTAAACATGGCATTTATAGTGCATTTCCTTATTCTGCTTAAACAGCAAGGTAAACTTGTTTTGTCATGCATGAAACCATTACAGATGGATAGATTGAATTTTTCTGATAATTTTTCATATATAATTTATCTCATTTGGAGCTATGGTTGAATTTCTATGAATTTTTGAAGTTTGAACTATTTTCTGGAATTTCCTGAATAAGAATAAATCCGGAAAATCAATTACTGCGTCAGCAACGCGTCAGGATGATGTCAGCAGGTCAAAGGCGCCAGTCCAGGTCAAATCTGACTGGTGGGGTCCACTGGCCAGTGTCTCTGTGCACTAACTACGTTTAGTTAGCCTAATTGACTGGCAGGGCCCACTAGTCAGTGACTATACTAATTAACTAAACTATTTAGTTAGCACTAACAGAGTAATTAGTCGGGCGGGGCCCGCATGTCGGTGAGAGAGAGGGGGGAGGTCAACCCACGTCAGCAGGTCAACCTCGCCAGTCAGCAGGTCAAAACCTGCCGGCGTTTAGCCGCCGGCGAGGCCAGACGCGGTGGCGCACTGCGGAAATCGCCCACAGGGCACCAATTGATGCGCGGAGAGCAGCTACGGGTAGCTGGGAACGAACCGCGGCGTTTGGTGGTGGTGGTTGGGCTCGGGGTGGCCGGAAACGTCGCCGGCGACGAGCCTTGCGGTCGCCGGAGTCGGGCGAAAGTGAGCCCGAGGCTACGGGGCACGGCGAGGCGTGTGGTGAGGTGCGTTGTGCCTCTAGGGATGCAGTGAAGTAGTTAGACTAGGTGGCGTGGCTGGTGTTTGGCCGGAGACACGTCGGCGACGAGCTCCACGGCGGCGCGTGCGGGTGAGCTTCGTGTGCTCGTGTGGTGCACGAGAAGAAGAACGGGCAGGATGGGAAGGTGCAGCAGCTCACGGCGATCACGTAGAGGCAGACGGCGCGGTCGGGGATGAGTCGATGCAGCGGCGACGTCGAAAGAGATCTCCGGCGATGCTCGGTGAAGATGAGGTCGAAGAAGACGTTGCAGAGCGTGTGAGCGCTCGGGGCTCAGCTGCTCGACGGAGTCAACGATGGTGGAGAGGATGGACACGGTGGTGCAACACGGGGACGACGGTGGACGCGGTTTCACGGTGGCGCGAGCACAGCAGCGTCGGCCATGGCGGAGGAAGAGCGATGGAGAGGGACCAGGGGGAAAGTGCGGTGTCTGCGAGGTCGGGGGATGCAAGGGAGTTCGTCCCACGTCGACAGGTCGACGAGGGGAGCGGCGAGGCAGCGGCAGCTGCGTGGCGCACATGCGGTGCTCGCCGTCGAGCACGTTCCTGCTTGGCCAAGCCAAGCTGCTCGCTGGCGGGGTGGCTGGGCTGGGCCGGCAGGTGGGCCTAGTAGGTGGCGCCAGGTAAGTGTTTCAGTTTTTTTGTTTTCTTTTCTATTTTTTTCTGTAGCTTTAGGGCTTTATTTAAAATACCTAGGCACTTTCTAAAATCCTGAAAATAATTGTGGGCTCTGTTGGGATTATTCCTAAGAGCCCTGACTTAATTCCAGAATTATTTGAACATTTAAAATATTTATTAGCATTTAAATGTCCAAAGGCAACATACATATGATTTAATCCAGTGACCTTTTGTTGACCTAGAAAATTGTGCACCTATTTTGCCAGAGGTTCTAACCCAAGGCAAAGAGGGTGAACATTTTAGAAGGGCATTTCAGGTTCATTGAAATTATTTTTAGTAAACCCTAGTTGATTTCAAGAGGGGTGCTTGGGGTTCTGCCTTCCCCATTTAAAGTTTCTGATGAAAAATAAACATGATGCACACTCTAATGCATGGACTAGCTAGGGTGTGACAGTAACTAACGAGCGAAAACCGTTCGTTAGAACGAACGTACGAACGAACGTCCGCTAACTAGAAGAACCAAGAAAAACCGGCGAATCCGAAAAAACGGATCTAGGGTTTTCTAAAAAATCCGAACGGCTTTTTTAAAAAACTGACGGCGGAGTCCGGTGGCTACCTCCGGCGAGGGGGATCCGGTGAGGCGGGGCAGCGGCGGGGTGGCGGCTCGTG
This sequence comes from Triticum urartu, assembly GCF_056163025.1. Taxonomy (NCBI): domain Eukaryota; kingdom Viridiplantae; phylum Streptophyta; class Magnoliopsida; order Poales; family Poaceae; genus Triticum; species Triticum urartu. The sequence goes on along the minus strand of NC_141873.1, from coordinate 147,171,670 downwards.
GGGGCGGCAATGCTCGGCGGCGGCGCCGCGGGGCTGCGGCGGCGGCGGCAAGCGGCGCCGGCGGCTAGCGCGGGCGGCGGCGGCTGTGGGGGCGTGGCTGGCGGCGGTGGCGGTGGTGTTTGGGGGCGGGGGTGGCGGCATATATAAAGGGGCGGGGCGGCGACTTGGAGGAGGGTGCAAGGCACGGCGCAGGCGGAGTCCAACTCGGACTCCGGTCCGAGTGGCGGCGGCGGCGTGCGCGCGCGCAGGAGGCGGCGGCGGCTGGGCCTTAGGCCCAGTCGGGCGCATGAACTTTAAAAAAAATTCGCCGACCGGAATAAAATCCTAGAAAAATAAATAAAAATCTAAAAATGCCAAAATAAATTTTCATCGTCTAAATAAAATATTTAGAACGAGATGAACATTTTCTTGGCCCTAAAATGCAATTTTGAAAAACGTGCAAGTTTTCTAATGCAAACAAAATTGCAATAAAATCCAAATAAAACAAATATTTGATTTTAATATTTTTCCTCCAATATTTCAATTATCTTGGAGAAGTCATATTATCTCCTCTCATATATTTTAGTATGAAATATTTTTGGAGAGAAAATAATTAAAACCAAAAATCCTTGTTTCAAAATTTGATAAAATCACATTTGAAAATCGGGAAATCCCCAACTCTCTCCGAGGGTCCTTGAGTTGCTTAGGATTTTTGAGGATCGCGAGACGAAATACGAATAAAATATGATATGCATGGATGACTATGTATAACATTCCAAATTTGAAAATTTGGGATGTTACAGGAATAGAATATAATGATGGGGGTTATGTGGAGAAGACAAAAAAGGGAGAAAGTCTCACATCAACGAGGCTAATCAATGAGCTATGGATATGCCCATCAATTGATGTTAATGCAAGGAGTAGGGATTGCCATGCAACGGATGCACTAGAGCTATAAAAATATGAAAGCTCAACAAAAGAAACTAAGTGGGTGTGCATCCAACTTGCTTGCTCACGAAGACCTAGGGCATTTGAGGAAGCCCATTGTTGGAATATACAAGCCAATTTCTATAATGAAAAGTTCCCACTAGTGTATGAAAGTGACAAAACAAAAGACTCTCTATCATGAAGATTGAAGCACAAGTGTGGTAAAAAAGGATAGTAAAATTGTCCCTTCTCTCTTTTTCTCTCATTTTTTTGGGCCTTCTCTTTTTATGGCCTTTCCCCCCTTTTTTCTCACTTGTTACAATGCTCTAGAAAATGATGATCATCACACTTCTATTTATTTACAACTCAATGATTACAACTCGATACTAGAACAAAGTATGACTCTATATGAATGCCTCCGGCAGTGTAACGGGATATGCAATGAACCAAGAGTGACATGTATGAAAGGATCATGAATGGTGGCTTTGCCACAAATACTATGTCAACTACATGATCATACAAAGCAATATGACAATGATGAACGTGTCATGATAAACGGAACGGTGGAAAGTTGCATGGCAATATATCTCGGAATGGCTATGGGAATGCCATAATAGGTAGGTATGGTGGCTGTTTTGAGGAAGATATAAGGAGGTTTATGTGTGAAAGAGCGTATCATATCACGGGGTTTGGATGCACTGGCGAAGTTTGCACCAACTCTCAATGTGAGAAAGGGCAATGCACGGTACCGAAGAGGCTAGCAATGATGGAAAGGTGAGAGTGTGTATACTCCATGGACTCAACATTAGTCATAAAGAACTCACATACTTATTGCAAAAATCTATAAGTAATCAAAAACCAAGCACTACGCGCATGCTCCTAGGGGGATAGATTGGTAGGAAAAGACCATCGCTCGTCCCCGATCGCCACTCATAAGGAGGACAATCAAAGAACACCTCATGTTTCAAATTTGTTACATAACGTTTACCATACGTGCATGCTACGGGACTTGCAAACTTCAACACAAGTATTTTTGAAATTCACAACTACTCAACTAGCACAACTTTGATATCACTACCTCCATGTCTCAAAACAATCATCAAGCATCAAACTTCTCTTAGTATTCAACACACTCATAAGAAAGTTTTTACTAGTCTTGAATACCTAGCATATTAGGATTACTTAAGTAAATTACCATGCTATTTAAGACTCTCAAAATAATCTAAGTGAAGCATGAGATAATAATAGTTTCCATAAAAAAACCACCACCGTGCTCTAAAAGATATAAGTGAAGTACTAGAGCAAAAACTGTATAACTCAAAAGATATAAGTGAAGCACATAGAGTATTCTAATAATTTCCGAATCATGTGTGTCTCTCTCAAAAGGTGTGTACAGAAAGGATGATTGTGGTAAACTAAAAAGCAAAGACTCAAATCATACAAGACGCTCCAAGCAAAACACATATCATGTGGTGAATAAAAATATAGCTCCAAGTAAAGTTACCGATGGAAGTAGACGAAAGAGGGGATGCCTTCTGGGGCATCCCCAAGCTTTGGCTTTTAGGTGTCCTTAGATTATCTTGGGGTGCCATAGGCATCCCCAAGCTTAGGCTCTTTCCACTCCTTGTTCCATAATCCATCAAATCTTTCACCCAAAACTTGAAAACTTCACAACACAAAACTTAAAGTAGAAAATCTCGTGAGCTCCGTTAGCGAAAGAAAACAAAACACCACTTCAAGGTACTGTAATGAACTCATTCTTTATTTATGTTGGTGTTAAACCTACTGTATTCTAACTTATCTATGGTTTATAAACTATTTTACTAGCCATAGATTCATTAAAATAAGCAATCAACACACGAAAAACAGAATCTGTCAAAAACAGAACAGTCTGTAGTAATCTGTAGCTAACGCAAGATCTGCAACCCCAAAAATTCTAAAATAAATTGATGGACGTGAGGAATTTATCTATTAATCATCTTCAAAAAGAATTAACTAAATATCACTTTCCAAATAAAAATGGAAGCAATTCTTGTGAGCGCTAAAGTTTCTGTTTTTTACAGCAAGATTAAAAAGACTTTCCCCAAGTCTTCCCAACGGTTCTACTTGGCACAAACACTAATTAAACACAAAAAACACAACCAAAACAGAGGCTAGATAAATTATTTATTACTAAATAGGAGAAAAAAGCAAGGAATAAAAATAAAATTGGGTTGCCTCCCAACAAGCGCTATCGTTTAACGCCCCTAGCTAGGCATAAAAAACAAGGATAGATCTAGGTATTGCCATCTTTGGTAGGCAATCCATAAGTGGCTCTCATGATAGATTCATATGGTAATTTTATTTTCTTTCTAGGAAAGTGTTCCATGCCTTTCCTTAACGGAAATTGGAATCTAATATTTCCTTCCTTCATATCTATAATTGCACCGATCGTTCTAAGGAAAGGTCTACCAAGAATAACAGGACATGAAGGATTGCAATCTATGTCAAGAACAATAAAATCTACGGGCACATAATTCCTATTTGCAACAATAATAACATCATTAATTCTTTGCATAGGTTTCTTAATGGTGGAATCCTCAAGGTGCAAGTTTAAAGAGCAATCATCAAAATCACGGAAACCTAGCAAATCACACAAAGTCTTTGGAATCGTGGAAACACTAGCACACAAATCACACAAAGCATAGCATTCATAATCTTTAATTTTAATTTTAATAGTAGGTTCCCACTCATCATAAAGTTTTATACGGATAGAAACTTCCAACTCCAGTTTTTCTTCATAAGATTGCATCGAAGCATCAATGATATGTTTACTAAAAGCTTTATTTTGACTATAAGCATGAGGAGAATTTAGCACGGATTGCAACAAGGAAATACAATCTATCAAAGAGCAATTATCATAATTAAATTCCTTGAAATCCAAAATAGTGGGTTCATTAATATTTAAGGTTTTGACTTCTCCAATCCCACTTTTAACAATTTTAGCATCAAGATCTAATGACTCCGAATTTTTGGAACGCCGTCTAGGTAAAGGTGGATCATATTCAGTCCCATCATTATCAAGATTCATATTGCGAAACAAAGATTTAATAGGGGACACATCTATAACTTTTAGATCTTCATCTTTATTTTCATGGAACTTCTCCGGTTTAGCGACCATCCTATTAACTAAGGTGGCCTGTTTATCCGAAATTTCAGCTATCAATTTGTCGAGGTGAGCAATCTGAAATTTCAAACCATCAAATTCTTTAGACATATCATCGAGCTCTTTATTCATATAACTCATAAAACTTTTTTGTTCCTTAAGCTCATTTCTAAAGAAATTATTATGCTCAAATTGTAAAACCATAAAACTCCCGACGTTGCCTTCGATCTCTTCCAACCTTTTAAGGTGAAGATCTCCAAATCTAGGTAGAGCCATCGTGACAAGCAAGCAATCCAACACACGAGCGAACGAGAGACGGGCAAAAAGAGGCAAACGGAAAAGAGAGGGCGAATAAAACGGCAAGGGTGAAGTGGGGGAGAGGAAAACGAGAGGCAAATGGCAAATAATGGAATGCGGGAGATAAGGGTTTGTGATGGGTACTTGGTGTGTTGACTTTTGCGTAGACCTCCCCGGCAACGGCGCCAGAAATCCTTCTTGCTACCTCTTGAGCACTGTGTTGGTTTTCCCTTGAAGAGGAAAGGGTGATGCAGCAAAGTAGCGTAAGTATTTCCCTTAGTTTTTGAGAACCAAGGTATCAATCCAGTAGGAGGCCACACATGAGTCCCTCGCACCTACACAAACAAATAAATCCTCGCAAGCAACGCGATAAGGGGTTGTCAATCCCTACACGGTCACTTACGAGAGTGAGATCTGATAGATATGATCAGATAATATTTTTGGTATTTTTTATGATAAAGATGCAAAGTAAAATAAAAGGCAATAAAAATAACTAAGTATTGGAAGATTAATATGATGGAAAATAGACCCGGGGGCCATAGGTTTCACTAGTGGCTTCTCTCAAGAGCATAAGTATTCACGGTGGGTAAACAAATTACTATTGAGCAATTGACAGAATTGAGCATAGTTATGAGAATATCTAGGTATGATCATGCATATAGGCATCATGTCTGACACAAGTAGACCGACTCCTGCCTGCATCTACTACTATTACTCCACACATCGACCCCATCTTGTTATCCTTGATGGCAACAATACAATACGTGCATCTAGAGTATTAAGTTCATAAGAACAGAGTAACACTTTAAGCAAGATGACATGATGTAGAGGGATAAACTCATGCAATATGATATAAACCCCATCTTGTTATCCTTGATGGCAACAATACAATACGTGCCTTGCTGCCCCTACTGTCACTGGGAAAGGACACCGCAAGATTGAACCCAAAGCTAAGCACTTCTCCCATTGCAAGAAAGATCAATCTAGTAGGCCAAACCAAACTGATAATTCGAAGAGACTTGCAAAGATAACCAATCAGACATAAAAGAATTCAGAGAAGATTCAAATATTGTTCATAGATAAACTTGATCGTAAACCCACAATTCATCGATCTCAACAAACACACCGCAAAATAAGATAACATCGAATAGATCTCCACAAGAGAGGGGGAGAACTTTGTATTGAGATCCAAAAAGAGAGAAGAAGCCATCTAGCTAATAACTATGGACCCGAAGGTCTGAGGTAATCTACTCACACTTCATCGGAGGGGTTATGGTGTTGATGTAGAAGCCCTCCATGATCGATGCCCCCTCCGGCGGAGCTCCGGAAAAGGCCCCAAGATGGGATCTCATGGATACAGAAAGTTACGGTGGTGGAATTAGGGTTTTGGCTCCGTATCTGGTAGTTTGGGGGTACGTAGGTATATATAGGAGGAAGGAGTACGTTAGTGGAGCAACAGGGGGCCCGCGAGGGTGGAGGGCGTGCCCAGGGGGGTAGGTGTGCCCCCCTACCTCGTGGCGTCCTTGTTGATGTCTTGACGTAGGGTCCAAGTCCTCTGGATCCTGTTTGTTCCGAAAATCACGTTCCCGAAGATTTCATTCCGTTTGGACTCCGTTTGAGATTCTTTTTCTGTGGAACTCTGAAATAGGAAAAAACAGCAATTCTAGGCTGGGCCTCCGGTTAATAGGTCAGTCCCAAAACTAGTATAAAAGTGTATAATAAAGCCCAATAATGTCCAAAACAGAATATAATATAGCATGGAACATTCAAAATTATAGATACGTTGGAGACGTATCACAGAGTGGTGTGATCGCCTGGGAGCGACACATAGGAGGCCCGCGTGGCAAAGGGTTACATAAAACGGGCCTGCCAAATAAGATGGACTACATCGAAACGCACATGATGCAGTTCTCTATGAAGAACAATGATGTTCAGACAGTAAAGCAAAATAAAATACATGCAGTTCGTAAAAAAAGTTAAATTCAAAATCAACGTGCGTGTTAAGATAACGCATCCGAAAAATGTCTACCTTCAAATAAGTGCACAAGACAAAAAGGGGGCCCCCAACCCCCCCCCCCCCCCACCCGTGCGAGGGACTGCAGCAAGTACAGGCAAAAATAGACGCAATACGTAGCTCTAGAAAAATGTAGTGCATTTGGTTAGATGAAGCAGTATTGTATGATAAGCAATTCAGTTTCGGATTACCTACATGAATAAATACACGGTCTAGTTCACAGCGAAAAACTCATAAAATTGCGGAATACATTGTACTTCTTTCAGGGGTTGCAGCAAGGACACGCAAAAAAGGTGCAGTACGCACCTATAGACAAAATGTAGTTCTTTTTGATAGACGATGTAGTGCGGTATGATAACCAATGCAGTTCTATGAACACGTAGGATACGTATAAACGTGACAAATGCCTGTTTGCACAGAAAGTGGTGGTTAAAAAAATTTATTAATAAAAAATAAAATAAAGCCACGTTCGCGTACAAACACCCAATCCGAGCGGTTCAATCGTCACAAACCCACGATCACAGATGCAACACCAACCCACGATCTGCACAACCGCATCGTCAGCGAGATCGTGTAGTTCATCCGATGCGGCCATCCCACCCCGCTCCCTCCCCTTAAATTCGGACCCCTGTCAAAGGCCTTCTCATCCACAACAACACAAGTATCCATTGTGCTGCCACCAAATCGCTCCATCACATCAATCTCCACAGAAAACACCAAGCCCTACTACCGGCAATGGCGTTCTCCAACGAGTACAAGGACATGGAGGCCCATGGCAACACCAAGTTGCACACCATCCACACCAATGACAAAAAGCAGACGGCGATATCGCTCGCATAGTACGAGCGCCACCTCAGGCTCCAGCTCCACAAGATCGTTGGGATTGATCTCGAGTACAACAACGAGCCTGAAGCGACGCAGAAAACCGCCCTCATCCAACTCTCCGTCAGCAAGACTCAGTCGGTGCTGCTCTTCCAACTGGGCGTCGCTGAAAGGTCCATCGTCTTCGATAGCTTCCTCGCTGACCCCAGGTACACCTTTGCTGACAAAATCAGGCTAGAGCGCATCACTCTGGAGGTCGCCGAGGGAGTCCTAGACTAAGGGGTCCTCAGGCGTCCAGCCTGTTAGCCATGGGCCGGACTGATGGGCTGTGAAGATGCGAAGACCAAAGATTGTACCTGTGTCTGGATGGGACTCTCCTTGGCGTGGAAGGCAAGCTTGGCGACCAGATATGTAGATTCCCTTCTTTGTGACCGACCTTGTGTAACCCTAGATCCTTCCGGTGTCTATATAAACCGGAGGACTTAGTTCGGATAGGGCAGATTCATTATCATAGCCATACCAGCTAGACCTCTAGGGTTTAGCCATTACGATCTCGAGGTAGATAAACACTTGTAATACTCGTATTCATCAATATCAATCAAGCAGGACGTAGGGTGTTACCTCCATAGAGAGGGCCCGAACCTGGGTAAACATCGTGTCCCCTGTCTCCTGTTACCATCGACCTTAGACGCACAGTTCGGGACCCCCTACCCGAGATCCACCGATTTTGACACCGACATTGGTGCCTTCATTGAGAGTCCACTATGATGTCGCCAAAAGGTTTGATGGCCCCTTCAATCGTCAATAATGACGCTGTCCAAGGAGAAACCTTCCTCCCTGGACAAATCTTTGTGTTCGGCGGCTTCGCATTGCGGGCCAGTTCGCTTGGCCATCTGGAGCAGACCGAAAGCTACGCCCCTGGCCATCAGGTCAGATTTGGGAGCTTGAACTACATTGCGGACATTCGTGGAGACTTGATCTTTGCCGGATTCGAGACCGCGGCTGCCACCCCCGGTCACCCCGATGATCATGACCTAAATTTGTCATCAGACCGCATCCAGGAGATCGCTCCTATAACCGCTCTGGCCTTAGAGCCAGAGCAGACTGCACCATCCGAGGATGGGAGGATAAACCCCACCACGGAGGCCACATATTCCACGGTGTCGAAGCCGCACATAGATTTAACCTCTCACGACATCTTTGTCACCGGAACTCCGGACACGTCTCCTTCCGTAAGTTCCGAACCACGTGAGCCCGTGAACGCCGAACTTGATTGTTTATCAATCTTCGAGTTTAGTGCCGCAGACGTCTTCCAGCACTCGCCCATGTGCTAAACTCGTTAAAGAACTTGTCCTTGGCAGAGGACTCACAGCCGAACTATATTCGGTTTGAACTAGGGGCTGATGGTGGAGAATTTTGCTTTCCACTCGCCACCCACTTCATCGCCATGGTCGAGGATCTGACCGACACACTTGGTTACGAATCTGAGGTCATCAACTGTATGGACGACGATGTCGGAGAAGAAGAGGCCCAGAACCCGTCGTTCACCGGACGCTGGACGGCCACTTCCTTGTATGATGTATACATGGTGGATGCACCAAAGGAGAACAGTGGCGATGACAAGGAAGATCCAGCCGAGGATAAACCTTTCAAAATACAATCCAAGCGCCGGCGTCAGCGGCGCCGCTCTAAGTCAGGCCGCAGTAAAGATAGCAACACCAGCACAGGAGAAGATAATCCTCCAGAAGGTGCAGAAGACAACGAAGACCCTATTGAAACAGCTAATGAACAAGATGAACAGGAAGATGGGCAGGCTAGCCCTGGCAAGCAGGCCACGCACGAAGACTCAGAGGATGGAAGTTATCTCCCGCTCTCCGAGGATGACGTGAGCCTTGGCACTGACGATTTCATCGTGCCTGAGGAACCTCTGGGGCAGGAGCGCTTCAAGCACTAGCTAATCGCCACGGCAAGGAGCCTGAAAAATAAGCAGCAGCAGCTTCAAGCTGACCAAGATCTGCTCAATGATAAATGGACCGATGTCCTAGCAGCCGAAGAATACGACCTCAAGCGCCCAACAAAAAGCTAACCAAAGCACAAATTGCTACCTCATTTTGACGATGAGGCACCGGAATACATACCTCCATTGTACAATGCGGCTGACCGACCACCATGTGGTCAGGACAAAACCGCACCTCACGCCGAACACCAGCCAACACCGCCTCCTCGCACAGGCAGAGGTAAATTAGCCAACGGTCATACATATGACCTCCAGCAAAACCTGAACAATAAAGCAGAATATACTAGATCAATCTACGGATCACGAGGACGTGCCTCGACACGCGACGATGGCCACCAATTCAGACGTGACAAACTTAGTCATGCGCAGGCTGAAAACCGCAGACGGACTCCATCAGAGCTACATCGCAATACGACCCGATATAGAGGCGTCGCACACCCTCATTGCTTCACTGATGAGGTCCTGGATCATGAATTCCCAGAAGGGTTCAAACCTGTGAATATAGAATCATATGATGGAACCACGGACCCCGTGGTGTGGATCGAAGACTTCATTCTCCACATTCATATGGCCCGCGACGATGACCTCCACACCATCAAATACCTCCCTTTAAAACTCAAGGGGCCAGCTCGACACTGGCTCAACAGTCTGCCTGCAAATTCTATTGGCAGCTGGGAGGACTTGGAAGAGGCCTTCCTCGATAACTTCCAAGGTACATATGTTCGACCTCCGGACGCTGATGACTTAAGACATATAGTTCAATAGCCCGGAGAGTCTGCCAGGAAATTCTGGACTAGGTTCTTAACTAAAAAGAACCAAATCATCGATTGTCCGGATGCCGAAGCCCTAGCAGCCTTCAAACACAGCATCCGCGACTAATGGCTCGCTCGCCACCTTAGCCAAGAAAATCCAAAATCCATGGCAGCCCTCACGACACTCATGACCCGCTTTTGTGTGGGTGAGGACAGTTTGTTGGCCCATAGCAAAAACAATGCAAGCGATGCCGGCACCCCTGAAGCTAAAACTAGCAAAGACAAGTCTCGACGCAACAGATACAAGCGTCGAAACAACAGTGATAACACCGTGGACACGACAGTCAATGCCGGATTCAGGGGCTCTAAGTCTGGTCAGCAGAAGAAGCCATTCCAAAAGAACAATTCAGGCCCATCCAGCTTAGACCACATACTTGATCGTCCGTGCCCGATTCATGGCACCTCATACAATCCACCCAATCATACAAATAGAGATTGCTGGGTTTTTAAACAGGACGACAAATTAAACGCCAAGAACATGGAAAAGGGATTGCAAAGCGAGGACGATGACGAAGAGCCCCAACAACCGAACACAGGGGGACAGAAGAAGTTTCCCCCTCAGGTCAAAACGGTGAACATGATATACGCTACCCACATTCCCAAGAGGGAGCGCAAGCGTGCGCTCAGGGACGTCTACGTGATAGAGCCAGTCGCCCCAAAATTTAATCCATGGTCGTCATGCCTGATCACTTTTGATCGCCGGGATCATCCGACCAGTATCCGTCATGGTGGCTCAGCCGCACTGGTCCTAGACCCAATAATTGATGGGTTCCACCTGACTCACGTCCTTAAGGATGGAGGTAGCAGCCTCAATCTGCTCTATCAGGATACAGCGTGAAAAATGGGCATTAACCTATCTCGGATCAAGCCCACCGGGACTACCTTCAAAGGAGTCATACCAGGTGTAGAGGCCCGCTGTATGGGCTCAATCACACTAGAGGTTGTCTTCAGACCTCTAGACAACTTCTGAAGCGAGGAGTCAATCTTCGATATCGTCCCCTTCCGCAGCGGCTATCATGCACTACTCGGACGAACTGCGTTCGCTCGATTCAATGTAGTACCACACTATGCTTATCTCAACCTCAAGATGCCCGGTCCACGTGGCATCATAACCAATGGAAATACGGAACGCTCCCTCCATACGGAAGAGCACACAGCTGCCTTAGCAGCAGAAGTACAGAGCGACCTTCTCAAGCAAAACCTTAATTCGGCTGCCGAGCCCACGGACACCGTTAAGAGGGTCCGAACTACTCTGCAGCAGGAGAGCTCGGCTCGTCAGGAGCTCGACTAGCAATCCGGCCTCCGTCTCAGTTCCGATCAAGTGGCGGCATTCGTGTCATGCGTACATAACTACACACTCAAAATCCCATGGGCATCGACGGAGGCATAGCTAGCTTGTGGTCCATAGTATGGCTCAACCGACATCGGATAGACACATACTTTCACTTTTACTTGTTTCAGGTCTCAATCCCACAGGCACCATCTGATGGTCTGGTCATCGGTGTTCTTGAAGGACAAACACACCAAGACGACGAGAAACGCAGACATATGGGGGTCTTTTTAGGTGATTCTGTTAATGATAACTCTACCTGTTTTTCAGGACCCACACGCAGCTCTCCCTTGGTTTCGGCATGTCAAATAGCCTGTTGCTTATCGAACTACCTGTATCAATGCGCCTTGACGTACTAATTAAATTACAATGAGAACAGTTTGTGGCTGGAGCTGTAGGACTCTAGCTTTTTACCTTCTTACCTTTTCTGGTTTTTTTCATCTCCCCTGTGGATAATCCTATCAGGTAGCACCCGTACACTTTGGTACGCTTGATATTTTCCAGGGGCTTCATAGCACCCCACATTACGGCAACAAAAGTCCGAACACTTTTTATAAGTATAGTTCGGCACCCCGAATTTAGCATTATATGCATTAGCTCTGAATCATGTCTTGGGTCAATAGTTGGGTTGCCCGGCCCCTGTGCTTGCTACCTTACATTCCGCTATATCGGCTAAGGTAGTAAAGGGAGAACTACTGCGATTGTGCCTTGGTTTATCCAAAGGAGGACCTCAGTAGAGAAAGCTGAAAACTGACTGTCATGATGCGGCGAGAGCCGGTCAGCGTCGTTGGAGATTTCTTACGCATTACGCGAAGGATTGGTACTTCCCGATCAGACGCTTATAGCACTCTAGTTCGGATACTAGGGGTTGCGCCCATATTTTTATTGTCGCACTCCTATGGCTAAGTGAGGGCGTTACAGACACATAGTGTGGTTGCCTGGTTCGTTGCGCTAAACAACTCCTTCAAGGACCATCTAATTGGATCAAGATTGTTTAGATTCCATCCCGAACACCCCCATACTACCTATGTGGGGGCAGAAGCCGACAAGTGGTTAACCCTCAGATTTCATACAACACGGCCGCATAGGAAGTAAAAATTTAAAAACATAATAAGCATTATATTGCATAAACACTTTGTTTCATCATAGAAGGCAGAGGGAGATCGAATACATTCATTCAAAGATGGTGTCCTTCGCACAATGATCCGCAACAATGCGGGACCCCTCTAAGACATCGCTGAAGTATCGCTCAGGTGTGCAGTGCTCCTTGCCCTTCGGTGCCCCCTGGTCGCTAACATGACAGTGTCTAGCTTCGCCCACCAGACCTTGCAATAAGAGAAGGCCAGACGCGCGCCCTCAATGCAGACGCACCGCTTGATGACATCCAGCCGAGGACAAGCATCCACCAGCTTCTTCACGAGGCCGAAGTAGCTGCTGGGAATAGCTTTGGCTAGCCACAGCCAGATTATCATATCCTTCATGGCCAGTTCGGCCACCCTGTGCAGCTCGACCAGCTGTTTCAGAAGATCGCTGAAGGGCACCGGATGTTCTGGCGCGCAATATTGCGACCAGAACAGCTTCTCCGAGGAGCTCCCTTGTTCGGCTCAGAAGAACTCCACAACATCGGTCACACTTCGTGACAGATCAGCAAAGGCCCCTGGAGAACTCCGAATCCGGGTTAGTAAAAGAAATTTCCTCTTCACACTCCTTCTTTGCATATTGAATGCCTTACACGCCACGGTCTTCTGGGGCTCCTGGATCCCATGGAGGGCGTCCTGGGCTTCAATCCGGGCCACCTCCGCACTCTTACGAGCCTCGGAGAGTTCGGCCTCTTGAGCCGACGCATTGTGCTCCAAGGTCTCGCACTTCCTCACCGCGTCCTGGAGCTCCTGTTGGACTTCGTTGACCCGGACCTTGAGCCTCTTACGGGCGGCCTTCTCCTTGACAGCCTTTCCCTCGGCTTTGAACAGGGACACTTTCAGGGCCTCGACCTCGGTCGTCGCCTCTGTTCACATCATGGTATTTCGGTCATTGCATATCATTTCCCCCTTTCTGAATCCATAACAGGTTATTACTTACCTTGTTTTTCCTGGAGCTGCCTCTTCACCAGGCCCAGCTCCTCCTCGGCCTCCGCCAGTTTCTGCTTCAGTCCGGAGATTTTGGCAGTATGCGAGGCTGTGGCCAATAGCGACGCCTGCGCATACATTTTAGACAAATTTAGTTAGTTTCCGACAATAGGAGATTGATCCACTCTCCGGTTTTGTCTTTCCGAACACCGAACAGTGTCTCAGGGGCTACTATCTATATTTAGATTTTCTCCTTTTTTGCGCTGCTTACCTCAAAACCTATCAACATGCTGCTGCAGGCTTCGGTTAGTCCACTCTTGGCGGACTGAACCCTTTCAATTACCGTGCTCATAAGGACACGTTACTCATCCACAATGAAAGTGCCTCGCAGCGCTTCCAGCAGATTATCCGGTGCCCCTGGTTGGACAGGGATCATCGGGGTAACATGCATCCCCCTTCTTCCAAAGGAGGTCGCGTGCCAGATTCTGGAGCAGCCTCGGTCTCCGGAATTGAGTCCGACTGAGGGTCGAACTGAGTACGGCCCTCCCCACCAGTCTCCATGGGGATTGATTCCACTTGTTGTCCGGCGACGGGGATTTCGCCTTCTGGCGCCTCCTGAGCCACTCCCCCGCCTGGAACAGTCCTTCGGGACAGCACCTCCGCATCATCCTTGGCCTTGGGGAGTGAGCGGCTGGCGGTGAACTGCTGGCCATCGCCTTGGAATCCAGCGAGCCTCCCGACGAGGATCGCAGGGAGCTGTTGTGGGCTGGACTACAATAACATAACCAATCATGTTAATACAATGAGGGGGAGACACTTTATGGGCGGATATAAGTCTTAGCACTTACGATGTGGCCCGAGGCTTAGTGCGGGGGCGTCTCTCTGGATTGTTGTCCACGAGGGAGCCTTTCCCCTTCTTGGGCGCCTCCGCCTCCAGAATTGTGGAGGCCACTCTCTTCTTCTTCCCCCCATCAGGGGAGAGTCTCTTTCCTCCTCCTCTTCATCCTCGTCGTCTTCGGCGGCAGGGGAACGGGTCTTGTCTTCGGACGTCACGTCCGAAGTCCCCTTGCGGCGGGGGCCACTTCGGACCCCCTTGGCCTTTCCTGTGGCCTTCTTCTCTGGTGCCTTATAAGGCGCCGGCTCCAGCATCTTCGCTAAACGCGGGATGACTGGTTCTTCAGGCAGGGGAGCTGGACACCGGATCTGCTTTGCCCTCTTCAACCAGTACTGAAAAAGCAATGATAATAAAAGCTTAGATATCATCCTTGAAACAAGCAAGTAGGGGATGTTTTGAAAATAACATACCTCATTGGAGAGGTGATTTATGTCGTGACCATGGTCTGAATCCGTGGCCGGCGGTATCTCAGTGCTCTTGAAGAGCAACTTCCAGGCATCTTCATGAGTTGTTTCGAAGAGCCTCTCTAGGGTGTGGTGTTTTTTCAGGTTGAAATCCCGTAGAGGGCGGCTTCGGCTCTGGCAGGGGAGGATCTGGAGCACCAGCATCACTTGGATTATGTCGACAAGCTTGATGCCCCTATCGATCATGCTTTGAATGCGCGTTTCAAGCGCAATTAGCTCGTCTGACGAACACCAGTCCGGGCTCTTCTCGACCCAGGAAATGAGTCACACGGGAGCGCCGGAGTTGAATTCGGCAACCGCGGCCCAGGTGGCATCGCGGGGTTCGGTAATGTAGAACCATTGTTTCTGCCATTCCTTGACAGACTCCACGAATGTGCCTTTTAGCCAAGAGACGTTGGTGAGCTTGCTCGCCATGGCGCCCCTGCACTCTGCGTGCTGGCCATCCAACACCTTTGGCTTCACATTGAAGATTTCGAGCCACAACCCGAAGTGGTGTTGGATGCGGAGGAAGCCCTCGCACATGATGATAAATGCCGAGATATTGAGGAAGGAGTTCGGGGACAGGTCGTGGAAGTCTATCCCGTAGTAGAACATTATCCTAGGGATGTAGGGGTGGAGTGGAAACCCTAGCCCGCGGAGGAAATGGGGGATGAATATTACCCTCTCATTGGGCTTCGGCGTGCGAATGATTTGACCCTGGGCTGGAAGGCGGTGGGCGATTTCCTTCGCCAGGTACCCGGCCGCCCGAAGCTCGGCGATGTCCTCCTCCTTGACGGAGGAAGCCATCCACTTGCCTTGACCTCCGGATCCGGACATGCTCGAGTGCTTTCTCGAGTGGGAACAAATGAGAATTTGGGCGCTGGAGCTCAAGAGTGGAAAGGCAGAAGAAGAGAGAAGGCGTGGGAGAAGAAAGGGGAATATTATCTCCTTATAAGGGCAGCGAATATCGAACGTCTCCCCACTCGCCTTAAAATTCGCCTACCCTCGAGGGCTGTGTAAACGGAACGGTTGGGTTACCCATGCCGGTATTGATGAGAATCCCATAATAAGGGGACATAATCTCAGCTTTGACAAGACGTGCCAATGGAAACCGCGTCTCGAAACATGGAGCGGCAGACGAAAAGCGGTTCGAAATTATGACCGGACAGACATGATGTCATGTTGTAAAAATTTGTCAGTGGATTGGACTCGTGGATTATTGTATTCTCTCAACGGTTTTGTGTGGTGTGTGTTGCAGATCCGGACACGATCAATTCGTCTGAAGACTATTTTGGAGTTTGGAAGGGGGAACCCGCCTTGCAATGCCTATGCGCCGGATACCTTGTCATTGAAGCCAGGTTCAGGGGCTACTGAGGGAGTCCTGGACTAAAGGGTCCTCAGGCGTCCGGCCTATTAGCCATGGGCCGGACTGATGGGCTATGAAGATGCGAAGACCGAAGGCTGTACCCGTGTCCGGAAGGGACTCTCCTTGGCGTGGAAGGCAAGCTTGGCGACCGCATATGTAGATTCCCTTCTTTGTGGACGACCTTGTGTAACCCTAGATCCTTCCAGTGTCTATATAAACCGAAGGACTTAGTTCGGATAGGGAAGATTCATTATCATAGCCATACCAGCTAGACCTCTAGGGTTTAGCCATTATGATCTTGAGGTAGATCATCTCTTGTAATACTCGTATTCATCAATATCAATCAAGCAGGATGTAGGGTATTACCTCCATAGAGAGGGCCCGAACCTAGGTAAACATCGTGTCCCCTGTCTCCTGTTACCATCGACCTTAGATGCACAGTTCGGGACCCCTACCCGAGATCCGCCGGTTTTGACACCGATAGTCGCCAACTTTGTCGACATCCAGAAGGAGTGGAGGGTTCCCGAGGCAACCAAAGAGTTGGACTCCCTTGCAGACATCTCCCACATTCTCATCGACGACTACGACAACAACATGAAGAAGAAGATCACCAACGATGAACACAGGCATTGGGCCACCCTGCCTCTGTCCATGAGGCACATCGAGTACGCGACAAAGGATGCCTACGTAGCGTACGAGATATGGAACCACATCACCCTCACCTAGGACAGGCTTTGCTGTGCAAAGCTGGAGAAGGAGGAACCCCCCAAGAAGCATGCTAGGAGCAGCTGGGGATGGGGAGACACTAATTGGTGAAGAACAGACGGTGACGGCCAAGAGCCAACAATGCTAGCATCGTTTTAGAATTATCATCAATTTTGCTTTCTGTTGTTTGCTTGTGTATCGTTAGTTTGCTTGTGATCATTTGCTTTTGCTGAACTTAGTTTGCTTGTCATGCAGAATAGCTTGTAATGATGAACTTTTATTATGTTAGATTGCTTTCTGTTGAACTTAGTTTGCTGGTGATGAACTTTTCATACAGAATGCTTGTGATCATTTTTTTTCTATTGTTTGCTTATGTATCATTAGATTTGAGCAGTGCACAAAATGGACGAAGATGTAGTGCGCAAATAGGATGCATGCAGTGCAAAATGTGTACGAATGCAGTACAGACTCTGTCGAATGCAGTGCACACATACCCGATAAAGCAGTGCACGCCTCTGCATTTCAAAAAAGAATACATAAGAGCAAAATCACGAAAAGAAAATGTGACCTGTATATGTAGTGCGGAATATGTGAACATGCAGTACAGAAACATGATCAATGCAGTGCACAAATGATTTACTAAGCAGTGCACGCCTCTGCATTTGAACAAAGAATACATAAGAGCAAAAACATGAAAAGAAAATGCGACTTGTATATGTAGTGTGGAATATGTGAACATGCAATACAGAAACATGAACAATGCAGTGCACGAATGATTTACTAAGCAGTGCATGCCCCTACATTTGAAAAAATATGCAAGACGAAAAAATACAAAGAAAAATTTTTGACCACCAAGGTGCAACCAGGCCCTAGCCAGTCTCGTAGTAGATCCGCGCCCACAGCAGGCGAGTCGATCTGAGCCACGATGCATGGAGCCGGGCACACATGGGCCCACAGTTCAGAGAGCAAAGAGCAGCGAGCACCATGTATAAGAGCCCAAATAAGTAACCAGAGAAGTTCGATACAGCTGCCTCGCCAATGCTTATAAACAGGTCGAGCGCGCCCTCCACGGGGAAGGTGGGACTAAACATTAGGGCGCACACACGGTGCACCGGGACCAGCCATACTGACAGGTCGACTTGGGCTGAATACGTCTTCACTCCCCAAACACAGGCCCAACAGGCAAAAGAGAGGCTGCTGAAAATTAAAAAAAATTCTCACATACCACTCCACAAAACACAGGCCCAAAAACGCGTTCCGCAGTTTGTTATGATATGACAATGCAGTTCTCTATATTCAAGTAAGCAGTCATGTTGATTCCCAAATGCATTCGCGTACACTGAATTAGAATCAGTACCCCACAGAATACCAACCACAACATTTATTACTTCCGTTGCTCAATTTGTTGCATAAAAACCTATCCATTCGTGCTCCAGACTAACACTCAAATCATAGCTCTAGGGTTCATCCCATCCCCAGTTGTTCTCTGAAATTCCACTGAACCCTCCATGGACTGTAAGTGCAGGTGTCTGGCAAGGATGGCGCCGGTAGCGGACACATGCGTGTACGCCGAGGGTCTAGATCTCACCAACACCAAGTGGTGCAGCATGCTTGGGTGCCTGATGATACCCAACACGGGGTTTCAAGCGCCATTTCTTCATCGCCTCACACCCGCACATCTGCAAGAAAGTTTGGTATGTTTTCCCCCCAACATTTTTCAACATAATCTCGTCTGCAAATTCACATCTGAATATATAGTTCCATCAATTTGTTCAGTAGTGTCAACAAATACAAACATAATTTGTATTGTTGTTCAGATTTGTAAGTTATTAAGACTAGATGCTTCACGTATTTTTCTTCAGTACCACACCAGGTATCGGCACTAGTTAGATCAGAACCCCAACACATGAACAAAAAAGAGGGTCAGTAGATCAGTGTTGTAGTTCTCTTAACATGCTAGCAAAGTACAGTGTAAATGACCTTGCAGTGCAAACATGTTACAATATAATATATATCCTAGTAAAACTAGAGGTCAATTCCGTATATAAGTTTGTTCATATATTGCAACTACTTTACAAAAATAGTAGTCATATATATGTACATATTTAAGTCAACATAAACAGATCATCCTAAGTATAAAGGAAAACATTTGTTGTTTACTTATAAACATTCTTTTTCCATCCATTCCAAAATGCAGAAAATGCCATCCATAATAAAATTTCCTGCTCCGAGTTCAGGGAAGCTTACCTTGGAGACACAACACAAGAATGGGTATGCAGACATGCAAGCTGACTACCACATTGACTCTGAAGACTGCATCAACATAACTACTGGCTGGAATGATTTTGTCTCCCAGAATGGCTTTGAGGCTGGAGAAGTGGCCATGGTGTTTTTCTACAAAGAAGAAGACTCCCTCAAGTTTACAATATTTGCACTGTAGGTTGTCTAGGATAAAAGCTAAAGGCATCAGTGGCATATTCTAATGCTTTGCTTATGTTGTACGCTTTTAAAATTATGTCCATCAGAATGCTTGAACGATGACTATTTAAAGTATGCAACCTCATCTGCATCATTTTATAACTCTTTTTAGACAAGTTGCTGCTAACAGAAATGCAGTTCTCTAATACACATAGTACGGTCCTTATATAAAAAAATGAAGTGCTCTGAACAATAACAATGCAATGCCAATGGTCGAAAACTTTGTAATTAACATATGATGTTCAACAGAATTCTCATGCCATGGAGTTCAGAAGAATTGACATAAAATACAAGAAATAACACCATAACTATTCTGCTAATGCAGTACGAAAGTGCATACTATGAAGTTCTTTGAAACATAGAATGCAGTCTAAGAAAAATGAATTATCTCATAAGCTGTCATGCCCACTACAATACAGTTACATTGAAGTCCACTACTTAACAATATGCAGAACACTACAAACATATGCCAGAACTGCGTTAATAAAATCAAAGCAGTACAGGTCCAGACATGTCGGAGACAAACAGAGGGGCCAATTCCACTTGCAGTTCGATAAGTGGCCAAAACATTGCACAACCACTCAAATTTGAACAATTACCCACCAAAAAATACATCAAACCCACGGCCACTACGATGAACAGCATGAGTTATTATTAAAAAATGCACACCAAAAATACGAACATTGCATGCACAATATGGTAAGTTCAAACAAAAAAGAGAAACTAATTACAAGATTCAAAAACGCATCGACGCACAAAGTCCAAAAAAACAACAAGAACAGACGTGTGGACGAAGCTCACACTCCCAGACAATCAATTTTGCAGAAATTGAAAACTAACTCCTAAAAATTAGACAAATTGTAGAGTAAACGGACCAATTAAAACGAACACAATCAAAGAATTCCTACTAACAAACAACATCCAAGCACGGAAAAGTCGCATCCGACGCAAACACGAACGAACAGAGAAAGCTCGTCCGTCAAATTGCTCGATTTGCAAAGATTCTAGTTGCTTTTCCTATAAATTACAAAGAATAAATGTCAAACGAGATCCAGAAACAAATTAAATCATCCCGCAACACCCGATTCCACAATAAAACATGGGTGGACTGCCAGAAAATGAAGCAGTTCTCCCGTGAAGCATTGAAGTGCTCATCGTAAAGAGGATGCAGTTTGCTTCTATTGAGCATGCAGTGCGGAAGTGTTCTCAGAATATTTATTCTGCTAATATTAGCAGAATAGACCTATGTATATATATATATATATTGCACCAGTGTTTAGGTTTGGCAGACGCCAAAGCACACTAGATTGGTTGCTTCGCCCCTGAATGCAAGTTGCCACGTGCCCCGTATCTAGACAGAATGAACAGAATAACCATTTGATGTGTTTGCATAAAATAATCCTTTGTTGGTCATGCCTATCGGATTTGAATTAGATAAATACTAGATAATTGTCTATGTGTTGCATCGGAGCATATAATTAGTCATATCTAAGGGCCCGTGTGGCCCCAAGCCAACGCTAGCCAGCTTCTTGGGGGGGGAGCAGCGCTACGCTCTGCAGCAACGCCAGCTCGAGCTCCCATGTGCATGGGCTGGCAGCCTAGAAAGGAGGCATGAAGCCCAATTGGGTTGTTTCTCATACGGGAGACAAACATATCAAGCAAACTGGTACACTGCCCTAGAGGTCACATGGCGGTGGTGAAAGTGCTAGTTATCGACTAGAGGGGGTGAATAGATGATTTTTATGGAAGTCTTAAAAACATGAGGTCTTTGAAGACAAAAAGATGAAATGAATCTATTGATATGAAGTGGAAGATAGACTACGCTAGACAAGCCATAGTCAAGTAAGCAATATTGTGAAAGTACGAAGACTATCAGCAGCTAGGTAGTATGGATCAGAATGGAAGACAGTATGAAGCCAAATAGATAATAGTCTTCACACAGTGAAGTCAAACAGATCAGACAAGTAAGCAAATACTTCACGAAGACAAACTGAAATGTAAAGGAATTAAGGGATAGAACCAGTAGGTTGGAGAATACAAGGATTTGGTAGACCAGTTCCAGTTGCTGTGGCAAATGTATGTCTTGTTAGGGAGGCTGAGATTGAACTCAGAATACCGAGTCTTCACCTTATTCCCCTCGAGGTAAGGACACCTAGTCCTCGCCCAATCACTCTGGTAAGTCTTCAAGGTAGACTTCCAAACCTTCACAGACTTCGTTCACTTGCGATACATAATGACTCTTGGATGCTCAGAACGTGATGCCTAACAGGCTGGAGGATTCATAGTCCTCAAGTGTAATAAGTCTTCAGGTCACGTAGATAGAAGGAATTTAGTAATGCCTAACACTCTTTGGCTCTGGGTGTTTTGGGCTTTGTCCTCGCAAGGATCTCTCTCTCAAATGCTTCGGAGGTGGGTTGCTCTCAAACTACAAAAGCCGTGCACTAACTCTGAGCAGCCACAAATTTATGGTGTCGGGGGTGGGCTATTTATAGCCCGGAGGCAACCCGACATGATATGTCCGAAATGATCCTGGGTCACTAAGGAACCGACACGTGTCCAACGGTCGGATTTCAAACACACGCGGCAGCTTGGCTTGAGCTACAAGCAAAGCTGACTCGTCCAACTCTGGATAAGATTTACTCTCATTGTCTTCGCTCGAAGACATAGGATTTGGTTGAGCATCACATCAGTCATCTAACTTTGTTCACTTGGACCCCACTTAATAGTACGTTGGTTCCTATGACTCAATAAATAAGAAAACACAACTACGAAACAACTATGTCTTCGCACTCCATAGTCTTCAAGTGAATGTCTTCACGTGTCATTATCTTCGTCGTGAATGTCTTCACGAACCAACATTGTCTTCAATGTCATCATACATTTTTAGGGGTCATCTCTAGTCGGTAAACTAAATCAATGAGGGACTACTACCTGTGTTATCCTGCAATTCTCACAAACACATTAGTCCCTTAACGAAGTTTGTCATCAATACTCCGAAACCAACTAGGGGTGGCACTAGATGCACTTACAATCTCCCTCTTTTTGGTGATTGATGACAAACTGGTTGTGGTTTTCAACGGGGATAAACGTATGTGAAATTTAAAGATCATAGACATTGTCTTCATAAGTTGTAAAAGGCTCCCCTTGAAGATGTGCATATACGTAGTTTGCTTTTGAATGCAAATGAACATGGCAGGTTTTACTTTGTGGAGATCCTCTTCAACACATGAAGAAAATTCAGCATGCATACATAAATATAATGAAATAATGAAATGCATAATTAGAAATGGGCGTCTGCAGAATGACTTCATGCGGAATTTATCATCGCATCACAAAGTAGCAGCAAAAATAGCAGACGGCCATCAAGTTTAAGTGTTAAAACTCAAGAGCCAAATTGTTTCAAAAAAGAGAGTTGTAAGAACTTAGCAAAAATTTAGGCAACCACCCCATTTGGACCCGCTTGAAGACTATCAACCTCATATGCTTCTCCCCCTTTTGTCAGTAAGGACAAAAAAGTATGAAGACATAGAGGATCTACCCGTTCCCAGTTGGAGAAGATGTTGCAGTAGCATGGTCGACGTTCGAGTTGCGCGGTGCAGACGGGACTGATGTAAAGTCGTGGTGCAGTGAAGCTATAGTTGGTGAAGTGGTGTCGTCTTCTTCATCGACGACTCTCGCAAAAACAGTTGCAGCCGAAGATGAATACTCAAAATCTTCAATGGAAGGTGTTGGATGCCAACTTGTAGATTGTGGTGGCCTGGAGTCAAACTTGAATTTCTCTGTGAAGCCATCTTCGCGAAGATCATCTTCAGAACAGAGTAGTGTAAGGCTCTTACAGGACCGCCGAGAGGCTTCATGCGCAACGAATGAATTCTTGGTGGCCAAATTTTGAATGCGATTGACATCAACCAGAAGACTCTGCATTTGGCACTTCAGCCAGTCATGATGCCTATCATTTTTCTGATGTAAGGATACAAGAAGCTCTCGGTTGTTGAGGACATGGGGACACTTCTGAGACCTTTGAGAAATTGTACTGGATGTAGCTTCAGTGTTCGCACGATGCGGCAGACGCAGTTGCCAGCCAGAGGATAAGCAGGAGCAACAAAATTTGGAACATGAATGCCTTCAATTTGCTGAGTGAAGCTTTGATGTTCTGCATTTTGCAAGTGGAGTGGCTTCTTAGCAGGCTCAGGATAGATGGCTTCAAAGGACATATCAACATCAGGCAAAAATACAACATGGTTGCATGCTAAAGGTTGATAGTTGATTGTTGAATGAATCTTGATCAGATGCATGACCCATGGTGCATAGAACTTCAGACCAAAAAGATCAATTCTAGAAGCAACAAGTTGACGGATGAAGAAATCTTGTGTATTGAACATGATTCCATTGATGATATAGAAGACCAATGTCTTCATGGCGCCTTCGTGTTTGGCACCAGGAGAGTTACCTTTGACAGGCCACAAAGTACGCCTTAGAATGTGATAGGCTGTGTGGGGCAAGTACTTGAGGTCCTTGACAAAGAACTCCTTCGGATATTCAGCTTCATGTGGCAAAGGCTTCATCATACTCAGCATTTGACTCATATTGGGCTCTAGCTTCTGAAAGATGCTCTACAGTTCATTTTGATGAAGCTGACAAGCTGGTTCAGACAACTCACCAGGAGTGGGCGGGGAAGTAAGCTCGATGATTTCTTGAGCTTTGGCTTCATGGTGTGCATCGCCTGTCATCCACTCCAGGATCCAAGTCTTCGGATCCATGTTGTAGCCTCTGATGTGAAGTGTGGCATAAAACTGTAGCAAAAGCTCTTCATTACAATGCTCCTTATCAGTCACAAATGGAAGCATCCCAACGTCTCTGAAGGAGTCAAGAGCCTCTTCAAGGCATGGCAGCCCAGCAATGGCATCACAATCCAGACGCTTATGAGTAAAAATCTGGTCTTGGTTGTATAGAATACATGAGTAGTAGCTTCGTTGTTGATGGCTCCAAAACCTGTCAGAGGAGATCTTGGGCTTTTTGTAGGGTTTTTGGCGCTGTCGAAGAATGTGTTGTGCTCTCTGAAGCTGAGCACACTGAATGAACCTTGGGTAGTTGCAGCACTGGGAAGCCTTGGCAATTTTGGCTTCGACTTCTGAGTTTGAGGCCGTTGCTCCACATGATAGTCATATTGCGGACCGGGCGCAGTGGGAGGAACCATAAGGGGCCATCTTACAATCACCAACTCGCCACGATTGTAAGCACATTCCATAGTGTGAGGAACTGGTGTAGGAACAGCTACATCAGATGCGGTTGGCTACGCATTATCTTCAGTGGCAGCATTGACTTCGGGCTCCACATTGTCTTCAGCCATGACAATGTCATTGGCTTTAGTGGTGATGGTGGTGGCAGCCTCATTGGTTTCAACCTCCATGGCTTCAAGGACTGGTGGGTCTGGCACGATCATATTCTCTTCTTGCACTACTGGATCAATGGCAGGGGGAATAACTTCTCTTTCTTCTTCTTTCTCTTCATCGGCTGATGCAGCCGGAATGTCTTCAGCAGCTTTGGCTTCAGACTCATGAGCAGACTCTGAAGGGATGGCTTCAGGGAACACTAGACGTGCTACTAAGCTTGTGGGTTGCACATCATCTTCTGGAATGCTCGACATGGAGACCTGGGGCCTAAGGCCTTTGCGAAGCCTGCGAAATGCAGGCGACGCCTTTGGTGAGGGAGTGGTCTGTTCCATGTAATCTTCATCAAACACCGGAGTGGTGACTTGAGCTAGTGGAGTACGGGGAATAACTTCATGCAACGGGGTGTTTCAGTGTCGCTCTTCCCAATATTCATCTTGAGCAATTGGCATCATGGGACCGCCAATGCTTATGAGTTCACTACTCATGGGAGCACGCGATTCCGGTTGGGGCTTGAGCAGAGTGTAACATCCCAATTTTCAATTTGGATGTTATACATAGGTCATCATATGCATATCATATTTTTATTCGTATTTGGTTGTGATCCTGGAAATTCTTAAGCAACTCAAGGACCCAAGGAGAGAGTTGGAGGTTTCACTAAATTTCCATATTTGAATTTATTTGAAATTTCAAGAGAGGATCAATTTGATTTTAATATTTTCTCTCCAATTATTACCAATAACAAAAATAAATGAGAAAAGATAATATGACTTCTTCAACAGAAAAGAAATATTGGAGGAGAAATTTTAAAATCAATTTCTTACTTTATTTGTATTTTATTTGCTATTTTATTTGAAATAGAGAAAAAACTTGCATTTTTGAAAATTGCATTTTAGGCCACAGAAATGTTCATCTTGTCCTAAATATAAGGTTTGGAGGGTGAAAATTGTTTCTTGGATTTTTTAGATGTTTTTATATTTTAATACGATTTTTGTTCGCGCGAAATTTATTTTATAAAAAAACTTCCTGGACCGCCCCAGCCGAGCCGGGCCACGGCCCAGCCGGCCCAGCCGAGTGCCGCCGCCTCCCGCTCGGGGAGTCCCGACCGCCGCCGCCATGGAATCTGGCTCGGCCTCCACCTCGCCGCCGCCTCCTCCTGCAAGCAAGCCCCCCGGACCCTTTATAAGGCCCGCCACCCCGCCGCCTCCTCCTCACCGCCGCCGCAGACAACGCCTCCGGAGCCCTGCCTCGCCCCGCCACCGCCGGATTCCTCCGCCCCGCCGTTGACCTCGCCGCCGCCGTTAACCGGCACAAAAGCCGTTCGGTTTTCTTCGGTTTTTGTTCTTTTTTCGGTTTAGATTAGATCGGTTTTTAGGTTATTTAGTGATCGCTCACCCGTTACTCTCAGTTAGCGAACATATTCGTTCGTTAGCCTCTGTTTACGAAAGTTCGTTTGTTAGGTTCTCTTTTAGTTTATTTTTCAGCCAGGGACCTATCCGCGAATACTTTTCTTAGAGATTAGTCCCTAATCTTTAAAACCTCGTTACTTTTTACTCGTTTGTCCAAGTCTAGTGAAACCAACGCCAGAATCTTCGTCTCGTTTCCCTCTGTTCAGATAATCAACTTGAACATGATTTTGACAATTTAAAATTTGGTTTCAAGCAGATTTGAATTCTAACTTCTTTTGATCGTAGTTTGAGTTTTGTGACTCCGATTCGATTGATTCTTTTCACAAATCGAAGCTCTTCACTTGTACTTTCAATTTGGATCTTTTCTCTCGAGTTTACCCTTGCATCTTATGCTTGAGTGCTTATGTATGCTATTGTTTGTTCACGATAGAGTTTCCGGAGTGTGAGGCTTGCTATTACGAATCACTAGGGTTTTCAGATCGTCAGCAAGGCAAGTAACACTTTGATCATATCCCTTTAATACCCAGTTTTTATGCATTAGTCTCAACCCTCAAACATTGCATGAGTAGGACTGATAACATGTGGGTATTTTGGAAGTAGTTGTTGAGGTAGCAACCTATTGCCCTTTTTATATCAAACCCTGGGAGTTATTACGCTATGCTTATACTCCTATTCTACGCTCGTAGACGTGGATTGGTTTTGAGAGAATTCATGAAAGTTGTGAGATTTGTTATTTAACTATGGGATACTTAAGGTGGCTACTTTAATACACATCTGGGTGGATTGGTTGCGGGCACCAGGGGAATCCAGTGTTGTCCTAGGAGATCCCGGGGAATCCGTGTGATCATCCTATGGAATGCCACCCAGGCTCAAAGGGGTCATAAGATTATTCATGCTAGAAACTTCCATGTGCAGCCACATGCCATTATGGGCTCTGGCATAGTTGAGTAAGTTGTGGGAATCCTTTCCATGATGGGCTAGTAGATGTAGGGGATTGTAGGTGTACCGGCCTATCTATCAGTTAAGGGGACCTCTTCGGAAAGACAGTGTCACGGTCATCCGTTTCTCAAACACCATGTAGTGCGAGAAATACAACGGAGGAGATCGAGTCTTGTGGGGAAAAGTGCGCAAACCTCTGCAGAGTGTACAAACTAATCATGGTTAGCCGTGTTCCCGGTTATGGACATCTTGAGTATCTGGTACTTGAATTATTGATTTGATCTCATCACTTTACTTAATTAATTTGTTGGGTTGTTAACTTTTAATTGGGATTGAGATGGGGTTACCATTCTCAATGTTTTCCACAAACTTGTAGTGAAATTAAATATATTCCTTTGCTATAGGGGAAAACTAGCTTTTTGCAAAGGATAACCATAGAGCCTCCACCAGCCATATATGCATGTAGTGATAGCTGTTATTTGTTCATTGATCTATAGTGTTATCTTGCCAGCATATTCCATGTGCTGACCTACACAGGCTGCAACGTATTATGTTGCAGAGTTTTCAGACAAAGAGTAAGGTGCGCTAGGTCGTTGTCATGCGCTCAGTTTTGTTGTGGAGTTGGATGGACTCTACTACCTTCGAAGCTTCCACTGTTATCTTATTTAGATGGCTTTCAGCCATATTATTGTTTGAAGTTCTCTTTTGAGACAATCGATGTAATAAGTGTGTGATTGAACTCTGTTATAAATCCTCGAGTACTGCGTGTGTCAGCAATACCGATCCAGGGATGACACTTAAACACAGAGACTTGACCGTCTGAGATCGGGTCTCTACAAGATGGTATCAGAGCACCCGCTGACTGTAGGACGCAACCACTAGGATAAGCCATAGGACACTCTTCTCTACTCATTTCTGACTCCTCTCCATTTCCTACTCTATAGATGGTGGACCCGAGGAACAAGTTCACTCAACCGGATGAAGACACACCTTTTGGACAACACTTGATGGAAGTCACAAGTTACCTGAGCATCGGAATACCAAGCTTCACCGGGACCTACACTGGCACTTTACCGGAGGAAGAGCGCTGGATGATTCGAGTTCATGTTCCAGGAAGGACATTCACGCTGTCGGCGTTCTGGGAACGGGGGTCCCCAGACTTGCCTGCCTATGGCCTGTGGCCTACGACGTGGCTCAAAGGGGGGCCCAGCACGGCCCATCTTCATCAACACAGACCCAAGACCCTCGCGAGGGGCCAAGCCTCGCGGGGCAGACGACACAGAGCTTCCTCAGGCACGGCCTCATCAGGCTGGCTCGCGAGGAGGCGGAGAGATCAAGGCGGGGTACCTCACGAGGTGCCCGTGACGCAAGCCATGACGACCAAGGGTGCCAGGCAGGCGCCAGCCCGCACAGTGTCCTCCTTTCCTCTTTGGTGCAAAGGGAGCAAGCACAGGCAAGAGCATCAGGCAAAGGCACCCGTTTCGGTGCAACGAGACCAAGACCAGTCCAACGGCAGGGAGGAAGTCATTGTGGAGCCCAAGCCAGCGTCACCACCAGAGCCTTTGGCAGGCGAGGACCAACTTTAGTCAGGATAAGTCTACCAGATGTTCCCCTTCAGAATGGCCAATTGTTGGCGCCCTTCCCGCTCAATATTTGGGAAGAGGCCCAGGGCCTTTGCCTATAAATAGGACTAGCCACCCATAGGGTAGGAGGATGGAAATGGAAATCGGAGAGAGAATCAAGAAGAGAGAGAGAGAAGGGTGACTGAACTCCCCCTAGCAGTTCATCCCCTCAGCCAAGAACAGACCCTCGCGAGGCTGTTCTTCCTTGTATTGCTCATCATCATCAGCCCAAGAGGCAATCCACCACACCACACACTGGAGTAGGGTATTACACCACAACGGTGGCCCGAACCAGTATAAACCCTGTGTCTCTTGTGTTGTTCTTTCCATAGCTTAGATCTTAGCGAGGCGGAGGGGCGTAGGTAGGTAGGAGGCGAAATCTCCGCATGCACCCCAGTGTTCAAACCTCAAGGGTCTGCCGGAACCCGAAATCCGACATTTTGGCGCGCCAGGTAGGGGCGC
Source organism: Triticum urartu (assembly GCF_056163025.1). Taxonomy (NCBI): domain Eukaryota; kingdom Viridiplantae; phylum Streptophyta; class Magnoliopsida; order Poales; family Poaceae; genus Triticum; species Triticum urartu. Next base: position 147,142,552 of record NC_141873.1, on the reverse strand, counting down.
ACCGGAATTCGTCTTCCACCGCCCCGTTCTCCTCCGACCATCGCGTCCATGTCTGACGCTCGTCAGGCCCGCGACGAGCGCCGGGCCGCTCTCGCTTCCCGCGTCGCCCAGATGGCTCCTGTCGGCGGGCGTCCTCGCCGTTCCCTGTCACCTGCCGTCAACGCCACCACCGGCCCGGCGGGGGACGAGCAGCAAGCGTCGTCTCAGCATCCGTCCGTGCGGCAAGATGGCCGCACCGCTACTCCCTCGCTCACCCCAGCTGGTTCTTCGCTCCGCGCGCTTCGCGCGCCCATGGAGGCTCGAGCTGCGCTCATCGCGGCAAACAAGCTCCTACGCTACCGTCCCATCGACAACGTCTATGAAGAATGGCTCGACCGCGTCGCCGAGCTCGTCCGCGCCGCAGGGGGCTCTCCTGCGCCGTCCGTTCCATTGCACCGCACCCCGCCCCGCGCGGGCGACGAAGCTCCGGCGGTGCCCCAGCCGCCTCCTCCTCAAGAAGGCACCGTGGCTCCAAGGCGCATGGCCCCTGGGCGGAACCCGCTCCGTCAGGTGCCAGCGTGGCAAGAGCAGAGCTGCCAAGAAGTCCCTCACCCGCAAGAAGCTGCCCGGGCGCTCCCTGCTCCAGCACGTCGCGACCATGCTCCAGCTCCCGCATGTCAAGACCCCGCGTTGCTCCCAGCTGCAACGCGTGGGGACATGCAAGACCAAGCTCTCCGCCACCCAAGGCCTCCCGTGGCCACAGCAGGCTGTCGTGCCTTCACCACCGAGCTACGCAGCATTGCGTGGCCCGGCAAGTTCAAGCCAGACCTGCCTCCTCATTACGATGGCACGGCCGACCCTGCGGAGTTCCTCCAGCTCTATGAGCTGGGCACCGAAGCTTCCAACAGAGACGAGAAGGTCATGGCGAACTGGTTTCCCATGGCACTCAAGGACGGGGCCCGCACCTGGCTCCTGAACCTGGCTCCAGGCACGATCTCCTCCTGGGACGAGATGCGCACCCGCTTCATCGCCAACTTCCAAGGTACTCGCGACCGGCCACCCGCCATGAGCGACATGCGCCGCATCAAGCAACAACCCGGAGAGACCCTGCAGAAGTACATCCAGCGCTTCAACAACGCATGCCTCAAGATTCCCAAGGTGACCGAGGAGGCCATAATCTCAGCCTTCTCCGACGGCGTGCGCGATGTCAAGATGAAGGAGGAGCTGGCGATGCATGAAGACCTGTGCACTTCCTTGGAGTTGTTCAACTTGGCAACCAAGTGCGCCAGGGCTGAGGAAGGGCGTCTCTCCCTCCTCGAGCTGCCTGCCGCAGACCCAGAAGAGAAGAAGCCCAAGGCCAAGGATGTGAAGCGCAAGGGGGCTGCCGTGCTCGCGGCAGAACCAGACGCCAAGCGGGGCAGAGATCAGCCCGAATCTTCCAAGGGCAGTCGGTACTGTGTGTACCACGACCTCCACACCCACAACACCAACGAATGTCAAGAGCTCCGAGCCATGCGAGAAGGAAGGATCGGCCGTCGCCTCGACCGTGGCGACCGGGGCTACGGTCGAGGAGGAGGAAGGAACGCAGGACGCTGGGAAGACCGCTGCCCGTGCCAAGGGTGGCGCGATCGACCTCGCGAGGATCGCTGGCAAGACCCGCCTCGCGAGGGAGACTGGAGGGATCAGCCTCGCGAGGATCGCCCGCAAGGCAACGCAGGCCTCCCTCCGCTGCCGGCACAGCCAAGGAGAAACGAGGACCGCCATCAGGATGAGGGGGCTGGGGGCTTCCAGGAGCCGCGCGCGATCGCCTGCATCCTGGGCGGGGCTCAAGCCCCAGCCTCTCAACACATCTTCAAGCAGTTCGCCCGTGAAGTGAATGCAGTCCTCCCCAAGCTCGAAGCCACGTGCCCTCTCAGGTGGTCGGCGTGCGCCATCACGTTCAGCTCAGCAGATCAGCTCAAGTGTGCGGCCACAGCCGGAGTCCTCCCGATGCTTTGTTCCCCAATCATCAGCAACGTGGTGGTCACCAGGACCCTTATCGATGGCGGGGCAGGGCTCAACGTCCTGTCCGTGGAAACATTCAACAATCTCCAAGTGCCCTACAACCAGCTTCAGCCAACCAAGCCTTTCTCCGGAGTCACCGACGGCTCCACGGTCCCGATTGGGCAGGTCCGCCTCCCTGTCACCTTCGGGGCACGCGACAACTACCGCACCGAGCTCATCGACTTCGACGTTGCTCACATTCGCCTGTCGTACAACGCCATTGAAAGTGCAACTATCCCTAGGTGGTTTTGGTAATTCATAACAACATATAGCTCATTGAGCTAATACTATTCCAAGATGATTATTTCAGGAAAGCTCAAAGATTGGCATGGCATGGATGTGAAAGTGGAACCCTCAAAATGCTAAGGACAAAGGATTGGCTCAAGCTCAAAAGCTCAAGACTCTTCATTTTATATTTTAGTGATCCAAGATCACATTGAGTCTTTAGGAAAAGCCAATACTATCAAGGAGGGATGAGGTGTTGCTTAATGAGCCTCTTGCTTCATGTTCTTAGTGATATGCTCCAAAACCCTCAACTACTTTCCCATATCCACATATGACCTAAACCCTAAGCCAAACTCGGTCCTACCGATTCTTCCTATCCGGCGCCACCGAGTTTCACTTGTCATTAGCCACTGCCAAACCCTAGCAATTCGGTCCTACCGATAGGGATCTCGGTCTCACCGAGATGGGGTTGCAAACTCTCTGTTTCCCTTTCGTAACTTTTCGGTCCCACCGAAAGAGCGAATCGGTCCCACCGAGATTGCAATGTAAACTCAGCGTTTCCCCTTTGTAACTTTTCGGTCTCACCGAGTTCCACTCGGTCTCACCGAAAGAGCAAATCGGTCCCACCGAGTTTGCCTGACCAACTCTCTGGTTAGCTAATTACCAAATTCGGTCTCACCGAGTTTGTGTAATCGGTCTCACCGAGATTATGTTATGCCCAAACCCTAACCATATCGGTCCTACCGAGTTGCATGTCAGTCCCACCAAAAACCACTAACGGTCACTAGGTTTACATTTTCGGTCTGACCGAGTTTGTTGATTCGGTCCCACCGAGATTGGAAAACTGTGTGTAACAGTTGGATTTTGTGTGGAGGCTATATATACCCCTCCACCTTCTTCTCATTCGATGAGAGAGCCATCAGAACACACACACCATTCCAACTCATATGTTCTGAGAGAGAACCACCTACTCATGTGTTGAGACCAAGACATTCCATTCTACCATATGAATCTTGATCTCTAGCCTTCCCAAGTTGCTTTCCACTCAAATCCTCTTTCCACCAAATCCAAATCCTATGAGAGATAGTTGAGTGTTGGGGAGACTATCATTTTAAGCACAAGAGCAAGGAGTTCATTACCTACACACCATTTGTTACTTCTTGGAGAGTGGTGTCTCCTAGATTGGCTAGGTGTCACTTGGGAGCCCCCGACAAGATTGTGGAGTTGAACCAAGGAGTTTGTAAGGGCAAGGAGATCGCCTACTTCCTGAAGATCTACCGCTAGTGAGGCAAGTCTTGTGTGGGCAATGGCCATGGTGGGATAGGCAAGGTTGCTTCTTCGTGGACCCTTTGTGGGTGGTTGCTTCTTCGTGGACCCTTCGTGGGTGGAGCCCTGTGTGGACTCGCGCAACCGTTACCCTTGGGTGGAGCCCTGTGTGGACTCGCGCAACCGTTACCCTTCGTGGGTTGAAGTCTCCATCAACGTGGATGTAGGATAGCACCACCTATCTGAACCACGGGAAAAACATCCGTGTCTCTAATAGCGTTTGAATTCTCCAAACCCTTCCCTTTACATTCTTGCAAGTTGCATGCTTTACTTTCCGCTGCCTATATACTCTTTGCATGCTTGCTTGAATTATGTGATGATTGCTTGACTTGTCCTAAATTAACTAAAATCTGCCAAGAACTAAAATTGGGAAAAGGTTAAGTTTTTATTTGGTCAAGTAGTCTAATCACCCCCCCTCTAGACATACTTTCGATCCTACAAGTGGTATCAGAGCTTTGGTCTCCATTTGCTTGATCTCCATAGCTTTTGGTGGTCATAGCCTTGGTTTCACAACCTAGGAGAGTATGGCGTCTAGCGAGGGAAATTATCACCGTAGAGGTCCTTACTTTGATGGTACTAATTTTTCTAGTTGGAAGCATAAAATGAAAATGCATATTCTTGGACATAACCCTGCCATTTGGGCTATTGTGTGTGTTGGTTTGCAAGGTGACTTCTTTGATGGGAGAGAACCGAACCGTGAAGCTACCGCGGATGAGTTGAAGATGTTGCAATACAATGCTCAAGCTTGTGATATTCTCTTCGACGGATTGTTCCCTGAAGAATTCAACAAAATCTGCCGTCTTGAGAATGCAAAGGAAATTTGGGACACTTTGATTGATATGCACGAAGGTACCGACTCCGTCAAGGAATCCAAGTTGGATGTGCTTCAAAGCCAACTTGACAAGTTCAAGATGAAGGATGGTGAAGGTGTCGCCGAAATGTACTCTAGGCTTGCTCTCATCACAAATGAGATTGCCGGCTTAGGAAGTGAAGAGATGACCGATAAATTCATCATCAAGAAGATTCTAAGAGCCTTGGATGGAAAATATGATACCGTGTGCACATTGATCCAAATTATGCCCAATTACAAAGATCTCAAGCCAACGGAAGTGATTGGAAGAATTGTTGCTCATGAGATGTCACTTAAGGATAAAGAGGAACTTCACAACAAATCAAGTGGTGCCTATAAAGCCTCATGTGAAGCCCCTACATCATCAAGTGAGAAACAAGACTTCAATGAAGAATTGAGCTTAATGGTGAAGAACTTCAACAAGTTCTACAAGAGTAGAAGCAAAGATAGAAGCTTCAAGTCAAGGTCCTACAATGACAAAAGATCTTCTAGTCGAGAGCGAAACTGCTACAATTGTGGAAGACCCGGACACTATTCAAATGAGTGTACGACTCCCTACAAAAGAAGAGAAGATTCTCCGAAAAGAAGAAGCAAAGGATCACCACCAAGAGAGAGAAGGAGTAGAGATGATCGTTATGAACGAAGATACTCACGGAGAAGCAAGGATTCGGAAAGGAAGGAGAAATCATCAAGGAGCTACACAAGACGAAGACATCAAGCTCATGTTGGTGAATGGGTATCCGGCTCCGACTCCGACAGCCACTCCGAGAGAAGTTATTACTCCAGCTCCGAAGATACTCAAGATGAAGGTGTTGCCGGTCTAGCACTTGTGTCAACCAACTCCTACGACATATTTGACTCACCAAATGAGGGAATTGGAAGATGTTTCATGGCCAAAGGTCCTAAGGTAACACACCCCGAGTATGTTGATTTCAATAGTGATGAAGATAACTTGTTGGGTGATGATTTGCTTATTGACAACTCTAGTGATGAATACTATGATGAAATGTCAATTAAACATGCTAATCAAGATAAAACGAATGATAATGATAAGGAGAAGATTGAGGCCCTAACTAAAGAACTAAAAACTCTTAAGTTAGCTCACGACACTATCTTCGAAGATCATCGAGAACTTTTAAGAGCTCATGAGAAATTACGCTTTGAAAAGCTCAATCTTGAGCAAGAGCATGAGTTCTTAAAAGCAATCAATGATGATCTCCGCAAGAAAAGTTCTTCTTACATTGCCAAGCGTTTACTCTTATCCACTTACATGCCTCAAGTCAAGTCTAACAAGAAAGATTCTTCCTCTAGTAGTAACAATGATCATGCTAAATCCAATATTGTTGCCTCTAGTAGTTCTCTTGATTCCACTAATGATTCTCTTCGCCAAGTTACACTTGAGCAAGAAAATAGCTTATTGAAGGGAATTATAGAGAAAGGAGTGTACAAAAGCCTTGCCGGGAGTAAGCAATTCGAGGAAATTGTGCGCAAGCAAGGAATGCACCGGAGGAATCAAGGTGTTGGTTTTGAACGAAAGTTCAATGCCAATGGAGTTGAGTGGGAAGAAGATCAATACCCCAAGACAAAGTTTGTCCCTCAACAAGAGAAGTATACTTCTTTCAAGGGGACACAAGCTCAAGATGATCTTCCACCACAAGACTACAAGCAAAAAGGCAAGGACAAGCTTCAAAAGGAAACCGATGCATTTGAAGAAGCTCCAAAGACCTTAGTCAAGTGGATTCCCAAGACTACTTCAAGTTCCACTTCATCAAGTACGACTACAACTCCAAGGATTCCCATCAAGATGATGTGGATCCAAAAGAAGAAGAACTAGAGAGTTCTTGAGGGTGACTCCGCCAACATACTTCACTCTTATCATTTTGGCAAGAATAAGTGCAATCAACTTCCACATCTTGCACTAGTTCAAGGAGTCACAAACCCTCTTGTTGGTAAAACAAGGGACAAGGTAACCTAAAAAGTTTTCATGGACATCATCTTTTGTGTGCATCACTCTATGTCTATGGATATCCTTTCTTGTTCCTTGTGGGACTAACCCATGTAGGTATTGAAAGTGCAATTCACTCAAATGGATAGCTCCAAGAGATCTACATCAACATTGAGCATCCACATCTTCAACATCTACATGAAGTCATCATCGACAAAACCCAAGGTTAGTTCATCCCTCTAAGGGGGGATATCACATCTAGGGGGAGCTTTACTCTAAGACTTGAGCTAAAGCAACTCTAAAGATGTGAACAAAACAATGCTTTATGTAAAAGTGGTAACCCCACTTGAGCTTAAACGATGAGTATGACCTATGATCAAGTGCTCTCACTTGACTCCTAAGTCAATATACTCATATATAGATGACCTAGTCATCGCAAATTGCTTGATAGATGCTAGAATTGGTTGTGCATGCCTTGCCACATATTTCATTTGCCATCTTATTGTGTGAGCATGCTGGATTGCATATTTTACTCATTCGAGGACATCCACTTGTTGTTTTGATTGTTTGGTTTTATCTTCTTTTGCCAAGTGGATGGACTAGAATGCCTAAGAACCTCCTCTAGCTATCTATGCTCTTCTCGTCTCAAACTCTATTCATGCTGCATCACAAAATTTGATCAAGTCAGATTCGAACCACTCTGTGTGAGGAGCGCTCGGAGTCCCCGATTCGTCATAGACTTAAACTTCCAAAACCTCTTTATGATTCTCGGTCTGACCGATACTCCACTTTCGGTCCTACCGAGATCATTAAGTTGATCTAGGTTTTCGATCTCGGTGCAACCGATTTGAACCTTTCGGTCACACCGAGTTTCAGTAACTGCACGCAGTTATGAATCTCGGTGCCACCGAGTCGTTCCACTCAGTCACACCGACAGGGTCGGGCTATATATAGTCACGGGCAAAATTTGGAAATTTCTCCGAACCCCTTCGCCCACGCGATAGCCTGCTCTGCCCTCGAGGTCTCCGGATCGTCTTCTCGCCGCCAGCAGCCTCTAGTCGCTGGTCTCCGTCGCCGTCAACGGGAATTCTGCCCCGCCATTGCCACCGTAGCAAGTCCCCGCCGAACTAGGGTATGGACTTGATCTCTGTGCTATTCCTCAATCTGATTCCTAGCACATTGTGATCACATTGATTCTAGCCACGTTCGATAAACTTCTATCCAGTCAAAACGCCCGTAGATTAGGTCTGATTCAAAAATTCTAGGTTTAGGTTTCCGCCGAAACCATCTCGGACCCACCGAGTTGAAAAACTCGGTCCCACCAATTTGGCTTATGCCATTGCACAAGTGAGACTCGGTCTGACCGAGAATTACTTATCGGTGTGACTGATTTTTGAACTCAGTGAAACCCTAGCAGTCTCGGTGCCACCGAACTGTGACTCGGTCCTACCGAGTTCACTAGTTTAGGTTCCAAAACTGCTTCGGTATCACCGAGTTTGAAAATCGGTAGATCCGAGATGATTTCAGTGGGAAACTAAAACTAAGTTTTTGGATCATTATTTTGCAAAAATCTCTGCGTTTTGTGATGCTCATCCACTCTATCTCTTCTATAATCTATTCACAGGGTCAGCAGTCAGTTTGCAGCATGTCTGATCAAAGTGATAGCCAAAACATGTCAGAGCAGCAAGTAGTGATGAGTGAGGGCACTAGTCCCTCAAGTTCTTCTGATGAAGGCAGCAGGAGCACTCCTAGCAACTTGCCAGAGTGCCACGAGGCCCGAGGTCATCTGCCGTGCCAGTTGCTGACACCAGAGCCACCACTTCAGCACCAGCTACAGCCTCAGTTCCACCAGCTCCAGCATCTACTTCAGCTCCAACTCCAGCGACTACTTCAGCATCTACCGAAGCCTTCGTCCTTGGAGTGATCCGGACTCCATCACCACCTGAAGATCAAGCCTGAGCATCGATCTAGTGCTATGCATTTTCTAGGAACTTTTTTGTAACTTGTTGCCAAAGGGGGAGAAGATGTATAGATCATAGGCTTCGAGAGAGAGAGAGAGTTGCTTTTCTCTCTTGCTTTATTTGGTGGTTTTTCGAACTTGTTTGCTTTTGAGTGCTTGTTTGGTACTATGTCATTATTTGTGAGACATTGATGATCATGTGTTTGATCATAAGCTACACTTAATGTTTGCTTAATATTACCATCTTATCTATCTTGTGTGATCATTCACTTTTCTTGGTGATGAGTGCATGTATTTCATTCTTATCATTTTAAGCGCTCCACCAAGATGTATGTGACATGGAAGAGTAACCCATGACTCTAACTCTTTGTGCATTTGCAGTCCAAAGCAAATTTTAAATATGCACAAATTTAGGGGGAGCTCTTACTTATCACATACTTCTCAAAGCGACGATATATTTCATGCTTATTATCATTTGTCGAAGCTTTGATCTATATGTTGTCATCAATTACCAAAAAGGGGGAGATTGAAAGTGCAACTATCCCTAGGTGGTTTTGGTAATTCATAACAACACATAGCTCATTGAGCTAATACTATTCCAAGATGATTATTTCAGGAAAGCCCAAAGATTGGCATGGCATGGATGTGAAAGTGGAACCCTCAAAATGCTAAGGACAAAGGATTGGCTCAAGCTCAAAAGCTCAAGACTCTTCATTTTATATTTTAGTGATCCAAGATCACATTGAGTCTTTAGGAAAAGCCAATACTATCAAGGAGGGATGAGGTGTTGCTTAATGAGCCTCTTGCTTCATGTTCTTAGTGATATGCTCCAAAACCCTCAACTACTTTCCCATATCCACATATGACCTAAACCCTAAGCCAAACTCGGTCCTACCGATTCTTCCTATCCGGCGCCACCGAGTTTCACTTGTCATTAGCCACTGCCAAACCCTAGCAATTCGGTCCTACCGATAGGGATCTCGGTCTCACCGAGATGGGGTTGCAAACTCTCTGTTTCCCTTCTGTAACTTTTCGGTCCCACCGAAAGAGCGAATCGGTCCCACCGAGATTGCAATGTAAACTCAGTGTTTCCCCTTTGTAACTTTTCGGTCTCACCAAGTTCCACTCGGTCTCACCGAAAGAGCAAATCGGTCCCACCGAGTTTGCCTGACCAACTCTCTGGTTAGCTAATTACCAAATTCGGTCTCACCAAGTTTGTGTAATCGGTCTCACTGAGATTACGTTATGCCCAAACCCTAACCATATCGGTCCTACCGAGTTGCATGTCAGTCCCACCGAAAACCACTAACGGTCACTAGGTTTACATTTTCGGTCCGACCGAGTTTGTTGATTCGGTCCCACCGAGATTGGAAAATTGTGTGTAACGGTTGGATTTTGTGTGGAGGCTATATATACCCCTCCACCTTCTTCTCATTCGATGAGAGAGCCATCAGAACACACACACCATTCCAACTCATATGTTCTGAGAGAGAACCACCTACTCATGTGTTGAGACCAAGACATTCCATTCCTACCATATGAATCTTGATCTCTAGCCTTCCCAAGTTGCTTTCCACTCAAACCCTCTTTCCACCAAATCCAAATCCTATGAGAGAGAGTTAAGTGTTGGGGAGACTATCATTTGAAGCACAAGAGCAAGGAGTTCATTACCTACACACCATTTGTTACTTCTTGGAGAGTGGTGTCTCCTAGATTGGCTAGGTGTCACTTGGGAGCCTCCGACAAGATTGTGGAGTTGAACCAAGGAGTTTGTAAGGGCAAGGAGATCGCCTACTTCGTGAAGATCTACCGCTAGTGAGGCAAGTCCTGTGTGGGCGATGGCCATGGTGGGATAGGCAAGGTTGCTTCTTCGTGGACCCTTTGTGGGTGGTTGCTTCTTCGTGGACCCTTCGTGGGTGGAGCCCTGTGTGGACTCGCGCAACCGTTACCCTTGGGTGGAGCCCTGTGTAGACTCGCGCAACCGTTACCCTTCGTGGGTTGAAGTCTCCATCAACGTGGATGTAGGATAGCACCACCTATCCGAACCACAGGAAAAACATCCGTGTCTCTAATAGCGTTTGAATTCTCCAAACCCTTCCCTTTACATTCTTGCATGTTGCATGCTTTACTTTCCGCTGCCTATATACTCTTTGCATGCTTGCTTGAATTATGTGATGATTGCTTGACTTGTCCTAAATTAGCTAAAATCTGCCAAGAACTAAAATTGGGAAAAGGTTAAGTTTTTATTTGGTCAAGTAGTCTAATCACCCCCCCTCTAGACATACTTTCGATCCTACAGCCATCCCTGGGTACCCAGCGCTGGCCAAGTTCATGGCCGTAACTCACCACGGCTACAACGTCCTCAAGATGCTAGGAAGTGGCGGAGTCATCACGGTGCCCTGTGAAGAGAAGGACGCGGTGTGTTCCCTGGAACGAGCCTTTCAGGCTGCGTCACACGAAGACCCAGATCACGGAAGCATGAGGCTTCCCGAGACCACCCCCAAGAAGAAGAAGACATCGTCTGGCCCGGCCCCACAGGAGGCAGGCCCCTCAGGGCCCGCGCCTGCCCAGGGGGAACCTCCTTCCATCGCATAGGAAAGCGCGCCCGGCGCCCTCCTCAGGCAGGGCTCGGGGGCTCTCCCCTGGAGGGCCACTGACCTGGCTAAGGTCACGAGGGAGGCGCTTGGGCACCACATGGAGGCGTGTTTCGAAGCACATTTCCCTCAAGAAGGAGTAAGGCAAGGAGAGCCAGACCCTCAGGAGTTCGTCAGCAAGGCCATTCAGGAGCTACAGGAGTCAAGAGTCATGAAAGGCGGCCGCCGCCTACCAGCTGTGGCTCCCCATCCAGGCGGAGATGGTGGGCTGCGCGTCTGCATCGACATACCAGGGCTCAATCGAGTCGCCTCTCTGGAGCGCCTCTGGCCCTCGCGAGTGGGGCGCTGCGAAGGTCCACCCCACAGCTACGTTCGCATGCCTTACGGCTTGCCGAACACGGCTGCCACGTACCAGCGCCTCATGAGGGGTATCATGGAGGCTCAAGAGGCCAGGCGTTCCGCAGCCCTGGCGGAGATGGAGATGGTCCGCGAGGAGCCACCAGCGCCTCCGGAGCCTCCCGAGGCCCCTGGGCCTGGGGGCTCGTGAGGATCGGCTTCCGCAGCCCACCGAGTCTGCTACACCAACACTCCTTCGTCCTCAACATCATCAGGTGACATCTTTCAAGTTTCATTTCCAGCTGGGAGCGCCCCCCAGGGCTGCATTATTCCCAGGCCGCGTGGGTCCGTCCCTGCGGCATGTATCCCTTTTATTTCATGTTGTTAGCTTATTTTGTTGGGGGCGCCCCACGGGCTGCATCATCCCCAAGTCGCTCGGGCCTGACCCAGTGATGTCCGCCTTCCCAGCATCTATTTGAATGAATCCACTCCTTTGCGGCTAATGTGTTTGACCTAGTTGCCCGCTCAACTGACGCCAACTGACGGAGCTGCTCCCAAATGGCACGACGCTTGCACATGGGTCCGTCCCTGCAATGCCGACAAACCTGAATGGCTGAGCTCTGGCCGCGGCAGCCCCGCATGGCGCCACCTCGTCAAGCCTCCAGCGACTCATCGCCCCTCAGAAGCAACCAACGGCTGACTGTCAATTGTCATGGCAACCCCTCGTTCTTTCTATGATGGGTCTACAGGATCTCCTAAAGGAGCTGCATCAGGCGAGGCCCTTGCGGTGTCTCCTTCACTCTCATCCGCGCGAACCACTTGCACGTTAAAGGGGGGTGCCTGAGCATCGCGACTCAGGGCTCCTAGTGGCTCTCCAGCCCTCACCCTCTGGCCTTGTCCACGGCATCGTGACCTGGCATACCAGCGACGGCTGATACTCGCTCGAGGGCCGAGACCCGAGGATGTAGAGCAGAAAGGGGAGCAAAGGCGAGAGGGGAGGGACACGCGAGGACCTCGCCGAGCAACCTCACGCCTGCCGATGCACGGACCCGACGACACACCAGAGAGCGGTCCCTGATTCTCGAGATAATTCACCACTCGGAAGCACCAGCTACCGTGGCACCATCCCCGCACCTAATGCAATCCCGTGTTAGCGACGCCGCTTTCCTTTGGTTTTCGTTCACTTTTTTCGGTTTAGATTAGATCGGTTTTTTTATTTATTAGGTTATTTAGCGATCGCTCACCCCTTACTATCAGTTAGCGAACATGTTCGTTCATTAGCCTCTGTTTACGAACGTTCGTTCCTTAGGTTTTCTTTTAGTTTCTTTTTCGGCCAGGGACCTATCTGCGAATACTTTTCTTACAAATATTGTCCCTGATCCTTAAACCCTCGTTACTTTTTACTCGTTTGTCCAAATCCAGTGAAACCAACGCCAGAATCTTTGTCTTGTTTCCCTCTGTTCAGATAATCAACTTGAACATGGTTTTGACAATTTAAAATTTGGTTTCAAGAAGATTTGAATTCAGACTTCTTTTGATCGTAGTTTGAGTTTCGTGACTCCGATTCGATTGATTCTTTTCGCAAATCGAAGCTCTTCACTTGTACTTTCAATTTGGATATTTTCTCTTGAGTTTTACCCTTTCATCTTATGCTTGAGTGCTTATGTATGCTATTATTTGTTCATGATAGAGTTTCTGGAGTGCGAGGCTTGCTACTACGGATCACTAGGGTTTTCAGATCGTTTGCAGGGCAAGTAACACTTCGATCATATCCCTTTAGTACCCAGTTTTCATGCATTAGTCTCAACCCTCAAACATTACGTGAGTAGGAATGATAACATGTGGGTATTTGGGAAGTAGTTATTGAGGTAGGAACCTATTGCCCTTTTTATATCAAACCCTTGGAGTTACTAAGTTATGCTTATACTGCTATGCTATGCTCGTAGGCATGGATTGGTTTTGAGAGAATTCATGAAAGTTGCGAGATTTATTATTTAACTAAGGGAAACTTAAGGTGGCTACTTTAATACACATCTGGGTGGATTGGTTGTGGGCACCTAGGGAATCTAGTGTTGTCGTAGGAGATCCTGGGGTATCCGTGTGATCATCCTATTCATGCTAGAAACTTCCATGTGTAGCCACATGCCATTATGGGCTCTCGCATAGTTGAGTAAGACGTGGGAATCCTTTCCACGATGGGCTAGCAGATGTAGGAGATTGTAGGTGTACCGGCCTATCTATCGGTTAAGGGGACCTCTTAGGAAAGACTGTGTCCCGGTCATCCGTTTCTCAAACACCATGCAATGCGAGAAATAGAACGGAGGAGATTGTGTCTTGTGGGGAAAAGTGTGCAAACCTCTGCAGAGTGTACAAACTAATCGTGGTTATCCGTGTCCCCGGTTATGGACATCTTGAGTATTTGGTACTTGAATTATTGATTTGTTCTCATCCCTTTACTTAATTAATTTGTTGGGTTGTTAATTTTAATTTGGGATTGAGATGGGGTTACCATTGCCAATGTTTTCAACAAACTTGTAGTTAAATAAAATATATCCCTTTGTTGTAGGGAAAAACTAGCTTTTTGCAAAGGATAACCATAGAGCATCCACTAGCCATATATGCATGTAGTGATAGCTATTATTTGTTCATTGCTCTATAGTGTTATATTGCCAGCATAGTCCATGTGCTGACTTACACAGGCTACAACGTATTATGTTGCAGAGTTTTCAGACAAATAGTCCGGTGCGCTAGGTTGTTTTCATGCACTCAGTTTTGCCGTGGAGTTGGATGGACTCTACTTGTTGGCATTTTGGGAATGGGGGTCCCCAGACTTGCCTGCTTGCGGCCCACGGCGTGGCTAAGCCAGCAGGCTGTACGGCCCATCTTCACCAACAAAGCATCCAAGACCTTCGCGAGGGTCCAAGCCTCGCGAGGCGGACGATGCAAGACCTCCTCTGTAGTAGCCTAGCTAGGCAGGCTCACGAGGAGCGGAGATGTCAAGGCGGGGCAAACCTCACGAGGCCCTTGTGACGTGAGCCATGACGCACGACACCAGGCGGGCGCCAGTGTGCGCAGCGTCCTTAGTTCCTCTTTGGTGCTAAGGAGGCCAGCGCAGGCGAAGAGTATCGAGGCATCAGGCAAAGGTTGCTATATTGGTGCATCGAGACCAAGACCAGGAGGACGGCAAGACAGAGGTCATCGTGGAGCCCAAGATGGCGTCACCACCAGAGCTTTTCGCAGGCGAAGACCACTTTTATCAGGATAGCTTGTACTAGCTATCCCCCTTCAAATTTGCCCGCCATTGTAGGCTCCCTTCCCGCTAGATATTTGGGAAGAGGAACAGGGCCTATATAAGAAGAGCTAGCCACCATAGTAGAGGCATCTCATCTTAGCTTGGTCCAACCCGATCGAGAGCCTACTCACAAGAACACCTCAACCTCAGGAGGCTGTTCTTCCCTTGTATTGTTCATCATCAGCCCTAGAGGCAATCCACCACCACACTGGAGTAGGGTATTACACCACAACGGTGGCCCGAACCAGTATCATCCTCGTGTCTTTCTGTGTTGCGAGTTCGTCGAGTTCGTCCGCAAGATCTTAGCAAGCTAGGGCGTAGATCGGTAGGAAGGAAAGACTTCGCACGCACCCTAGTGTTCGAACCTTCAGGGTTTGCCAGAACCCCTCATCCGACATTTGGCGCGCCAGGTAGGGGTGCGCTGTAGCTTCCCTTCCATGAGTTCATCACTCTGTCGCTTCGTCGTCTCCATGGCGGACGCTCACCGTGCTCGAGCTGAGCGTCGGGCTGCCCTCACCGCCCGCGTCGCTCAGACGGCTCCCGTCGGCGAGCCACATCGCCGTTCTCCATCTCCCGCCGCCAACACTGCCACCGGCCCAGCGGGGAACGAGCAGCAGGCGTCCTCGCTGCATCCTTTGGTGCGGCAGGACGGCCGCACCGCCACTCCATCGCTGCCCCTGTCAGTTCTTCGTCTCACACACACCGCGCTCCCATGGAGGCACGGGCCGCGCTCCTCGCGGCGAACGAGCTCCCGCGCTACCGCCCCGTCGACGACCTCTACGAGGAGTGGCTCAAACGCGTCGTCGAGCTCATCCGCGCCGCAGGGGTCTCTCCGGCGCCGTCCCACTCTCTGCCTCCCCCTCAACCAGCTGCGGGCGACCGGGATCGTGGCATGCCTCCACCACCTCAACCCCAAGATGGCGCCTTGGCACCAAGGCGTGCGGCTCCGCAGCATGATCCGCCGCGCCAGGTGCCCGCGCGCGAAGAGAGAAGCTGCCAAGAAATTCCGCGGCTGCGAGAAGCTGCACCTGCGCTCCCCGTGCCACCTCATCAAGACTGCGCGCCGCCCGCAGCGGTGCAACGCGGACCTCGTCAAGACCAAGCTCCACCTCCGAAGCAGGCCCTGGCAACCACGGCTGGCTGCCGTGCCTTCACCCCCGAGCTGCATAGCGTCGCCTAGCCGGGCAAGTTCAAGCCGGATCTGCCTCCTCGCTACGACGGTACCGCCGACCCCGCAAAGTTCCTGCAGCTCTATGAGCTAAGCATCGAAGCGGCCAACGGTGACGAAAAGGTCATGGCGAACTGGTTTCCCACGGATCTCAAGGATGGAGCCTGCTCCTGGCTCCTGAACCTGCAGCACGGCTCGATCTCCTCCTAGGACGAGATGCGCGACTGCTTCGTCGCCAACTTCCAGGGCACTCGCGACCTCCCACTGTCCGCCGGTGATCTACACCGCATCAGGCAGCAACCAGGAGAGACCCTCCAGAAAAACATCCAGCGCTTCAACAACACCCGCCTCAAGATCCCCAAGGTCACGGACAAGGCCATCATCTCCGCGTTCTCCGACGGCGTCCATGACGTCAAGATGAAGGAAGAGCTCGCCATCCACGAGGAGCTCTGCACATCTCAGGAGCTGTTCAACCTGGTGACCAAGTGCACAAGAGCTGAGGAGGGGCGCCCCTCTCTCCTTGAGCTACCAGCCGTGGGCGCGGAGGAGAAGAAGGCCAAGGCCAAGGACGTGAAGCGCAAGGAAGCAGCTGTGCTTGCAGCGGAGCCCGACATCAAGTGGGACAGAGATCAGGCCGAGTCAACCAAGAACGGTCGACCGTTCTGCGCCTTCCACAACCTGAACACCCACAACACCAGCGACTGTCCAGAGCTCAGAGCCATACGCGAAGGACGCTACGGTCGATGCCCCGAGCGCAATGACCGGGGCTACGGCCGCGGAGGAGGACGTGGAGGCGGACGCTGGGACAACCGTGGCCCGCGCTAGGAGTGGCGCGACCGGCCTCATGAGGACCGCTGGTAGGACCAACCTCGCGAGGGCGCCTGGAGGGACCCGCCGCGTGAAGATCGCCCCTAGGGCAACGCCGGTCTTCCCCCGCTGCCGCCAACAAGAAGGAACGACGACCACCACCAGGACGAGGGGGCTGGGGGGCTTCCAGGAGCCGCGTGCGATCACTTGCATCTTGGGCGGCGCCTAGGCCCCAGCCTCTCAGCGCACCTTCAAACAGTTCGCTCGCGAGGTGAATGTGGCGCTCCCCAAACTCAAGGCCATGCGCCCGCTCAGGTGGTCCCAATGCTCCATCACTTTCAACTCGGCAGATCGGCTCAAGTGCGCAACCACCATTGGCGCCCTCCGTATGCTGTGTTCCCCAGTCATCAGCAATGTGCAGGTCACCAAGACCCTCATCGACGGCGGCGCAGGGCTCAACGTCCTGTCCGTCGACTCGTTCGACAACCTCCAAGTGCCTTATGAACAACTCCATCCCACCAAGCCTTTCTCAGGAGTGACCGACGGCTCCACCACACCGATAGGGCAGGTCCGCCTGCCTGTCACCTTCGGGGAGCGCAAGAACTACCGCACCGAGCTCATCGACTTCAGCGTCGCGCACATCCGCCTGTCGTACAATGCCATCCTCGGGTATCCGGCCCTGGCCAAGTTCATGGTAGTCACTCATCATGGCTACAACATTCTCAACATGCCAGGAAGCGGAGGAATCATCACGTTCCCGTGTGAAGAGAGGGATGCAGTGTGCTCCCTCGAGCGCTCCTTTCAAGCCGCAGCAATCGACGACCCCGATAGCAGTAATGAAGGCCCTCTGGAGGCCATCCCCAAGAAGAAGCAGTCGCGCCGTGCAGGACCTCAGGAGGATTGCGTCGCGGCAGGAGCCTCGTCACGACCAGCGCCCGCTCCAGGGGCGTCTCCCTCCATCGCATAAGAAGGCGCGCCTGACGCCCTTCTCAAGCAGGGCTCGGGGGCTTTCTTCTGGAGGGCCTCAGACCTTGCCAACCTCTTGAGGGAGGTGCTTGGGCACCACTTGGAGGTGTGCTTCACGGCACGTGACCCTCAGGGGAGCACAGGGCAAGGAGTGCCCACCACTCAGGAGTTCATTACCAAGACCACCCAGGAACTGCAAGAAGCAAGAGCCATGCGCGGCGACAGCCACCCACGAGGCGCAGCTCCGCATCCTGGCGAGGATGTTGGGCTACGTGTCTGCATCGACGTCCCAGGGCTCAATAGGGCCGCATCTCAGGAGCGTTTCTGGCCTTCGCGTGTGGGCCGCTGCAAGGGCCCGCCGCACAGCTACGTTCGTATGCCTTTTGGCTTGCCGAGCGTGGCGTCGGCCTCTCAGCGCAACATGCGACGTGTCCTAGCGGCTCAGGAAGCCAGGTACCACGCCGTTCTGGAGGAGATGGAGACGGTCTTCAGGGAACATCCCAAGCCCCCAGAGCCTCCCGAGGCTCAGGGTTCTGGCGGCTCATGAGGAGCCATTTCTTTAATGCACGCCTTCAGCTGCACCAACTCTACTTCGTCTATAGAACCAGGTGACATCTTCCAAGCTCGTTTAGCTGGGAGCGCCCCTCGGGCTGCATTATTCCGAGGCCACGTGGGTCCATCCCTGCGCATGTACCCATTTTGCTTATGTCTTTAGCTTACCTTGTTGGGGGCGTCCCTCGGGATGCATCATCCCCAAGCCGCTCGGGCTGGACCCGGTGGCATGTATCTTCCTGCATTTATCCAAGCTGATTTGCCTTCCCTGCTTAACCTACCCACGGTTATCACCTGCTCGATCATCGCCTCCCACGGGACCTCCTCACAGGCACTGCGCTGGTGCATGGGTCCGTCCCTGCCACATCGACAAATCTAAGCGGTCGAGCTCTGGCTCGCGGCACGCCCCGCGCACGTCACCTCACCAGTCCCTCAGTGCCTTCACTACATCCGGACCAACCAGCTGCAGGCTGATGGCTATAACGGCAAACCATGTTATTCTTGTGCCTATTCACAGGGACCCCGCGGGAAGAATAGCAAGCAGCACCGCGAGTCTCCTTTTCTCTCATGCAATTCGCTTGCGCGTTAAAATGGGGGCTCCTGGGCATCATGACTCAGGAGCTCTTACTGGCTCTCTAGCCCTCACCCCCTGGCCTTGACCACGGCATCGCGACCTGGCATACAAGCGGCAGCTGAGCTCGGTCGAGGGTCGGGACCTGAGGACGTAGAGCACTAAGGAGAGCATGAGGGGAGGGAAACTCGTATGGGCCGGCCTATCTATGCCGCACGAGTATGCGTGAAGCCCTAGCGCAACGTCAGGAGTCGCTACAAGATCAACAAGATAAGTCCCACACTCGGGTCGGCTAAATGTTTGGGCCTAATGGTCACTCATGCCTTGCTACAACCCCGTTGCGGCCACGTCAATTCCCTTTCTCGCCTTACCATGGCTGCTTGAGCGCTAAGGGGAACCTCCTGAGCATCGCGCCTCAGGGGCTCTTACTGGACCTCGGGTCGCACACCTCCAGGCCTTGACCACGGCACGCGACCTGGCATACTAGCGACAGCTGTAGCCTGCCTGGGGACCGGGACCTGTCAGCGTAGAGCAACAAGCTATCGCGAGGAAAGAAAGGGGGGACCGAGCCTTAATGGGACATGCGTTCACCAAATTCACATAACAGGGAAGATAAGCACAAAAGACATCACAGACCCATACATGCCCCCACGGGGTAATTCATGATTCATTGCAGGAAACAAAAGCTGATAATAAGGGGAATCCTATTTACATCCTTCCGTGGTGGACACCATCATCAACAGTGGGCCACGGGAGGCCGACGCCAACCCCATCCAGATCAGTGGCGGCGACGGCCGGACGCCGCAGCTCTGCTCCTAGCGCGGCGAGAGCTCGGGGGCACGTAGCTGTCATCGCTCGTCTCCGGAGTCTCGTAGAGCTCAGGAGAGCTGCTGGACTCCCAAGGGCTACTGCTGCTGGAGTGGCCATGAGCGGGACGCACGTCAGCCTCACGCTCCTCTCCAGAGCAGCACTCCAGACGGCGGCCCTCAACATCAAAGACCTTGAAGAAGAGCGTGGAGACTCCGTCGTACTCAAAGTGGATCGCGAGGGCGCCCCTCGCACGGCAGACCCGCATGATCTCGCCTCAGCTGCGAGTCATGAAGATCTTGCCGGTGGGGACCGCTTCGATCTCCGCTCTGGTCGCCGGAGCACTGCAGTCGGCGTGCTACAGCTGGAGCTCGAGAGGCCCCCTCGGCGGCATCACGTCGGAGAAGAACCGCGGGAAGCGGATCCAGGAGCTTGGAGGCATCGGCGCCCACAGCACCAACTCACGTGAGGAGTCCGTGGCGTGAACTCCAGGGGCTACGATACGTGTCGCCATGGCGCGGCGACCCCGGATGCGGCGTGGGCGGCGCTGCTAGTCACTTCGTCCTCCCGAGCCCTCGGCTCAGGCGCACAAGGGCAGTGGGTACCCCGGAGGAGGCAACTCGCACCAAGGCCTCAACACCACCTGCATCGCCGCTTCATCACGGCGATGGATCAACCTTTTCTTCGGTGGAAGAGGCCCCGGATCATCACGGGAAGCCTTTCCTTTCTCTTCAATAGAAAACTTTCTGATGGGCGCCATTGTTGTCAGCAGTGGAGCAAGGAGGAAGAAGCAAGCAAGCGAGGAAGAGATGGGCAATGGGGGCTCCGCCCCCTTCCAAGCAACCGCCACGCGTGAACCGAGGTCGTAGGCTTTGGGGGCCCGCGGTGCTCCAAACTTGGCCCTTGGGTTAGCCGTGAAGCCAAGCCCGAGCGCACCTTGGGACCGGGGGCTACTGTCGGCGTTCTGGGAATGGGGGTCCCCAGACTTGCCTGCCTGCGGCCCACGGCGTGGATAAGCCAGCAAGCCGTATGGCCCATCTTCACCAACAAAGCATCCAAGACCTTCGCGAGGGTCCAAGCCTCGTGAGGCTGACGATGCAAGACCTCCTCTGGAGTAGCCTAGCCAGGCAGGCTCACGAGGAGCGGAGATGTCAAAGCGGGGCAAACCTCACGAGGCCCTCGTGACGTGAACCATGACGCATGACACCAGGCGGGTGCCAGCGCGTGCAACGTCCTTGTTTCCTCTTTGGTTCTAAGGAGGCCAGCGCAGGCGAAGTGTACCGAGGCATCAGGCAAAGGTTGCTATATTGTTGCAACGAGACCAAGACCAGGAGGACGGCAAGACGGAGGACATCATGGAGCCCAAGACGGCGTCACCACCAGAGATTTTCACAGGCGAAGACCACTTTTGTCAGGATAGCTTGTACTAGTTGTCCCCCTTCAAATTGGCCTGCCGTTGTTGGCTCCCTTCCCGCTCGGTATTTGGGAAGAGGACCTGGGCCTATATAAGTAGAGCTAGCCACCATAGTAGAGGCATCTCATCTTAGCTTTGTCCAACCCGATCGAGAGCCTACTCACAAGAACACCTCAACCTCAGGAGGCTGTTCTTCCCTTGTACTGTTCATCATCAGCCCTAGAGGCAATCCACCACCACCACACTGGAGTAGGGTATTACACCACAACGGTGGCCCGAACCACTATAAACCCTGTGTCTTTATGTGTTGCGAGTTCGTCGAGTTCGTCTGCGAGATCTTAACGACCTAGGTCGTAGATCGGTAGGAAGGAAAGACTTCGCGCGCACCCCAGTGTTCGAACCTTAAGGGTTTGCCGGAACCCCACATCCGACACTACTACCTTCGAAGCTTCCACTACTATCTTATTTAGATGGTCTTCAGCCATATTATTGTTTTAAGTTCTCTTTTGAGACAATGGATGTAATAAGTGTGTGATTGAACTCTGTTATAAATCCTCGAGTACTGTGTGTGTCAGCAATACCGATCCAGGGATGACACTTAAACACAGAGACTTGACCATCTGAGGTCGGGTCGCTACACAGAGGAAGGACTACATCATCTTCAACATGGTCCTCATGACCAATGTCTTCAGCTGCGTTGGAGTCCACAGCTGGAATCTCTTCAGTTTCTGGAGCCTCTATTAAAGCAGGCTCATGGATAACAAGATGGTGCTCGCGGTTGGTGGAGGCAGGAAGGGCGACTAAGATGGGTTCAACATTCAGGGGCTCTTGGGCAGCAGCACACTCTTTTCGTGTAGACTTTGAAGCCTATGTCTTCAACTTTTTCTTGAAGGGAGCAGCATCAGGGGTGTCTTGGTGCTTCCTCTTCCTGGCTTCATCCTCAGCTAGTCGTGTCTTCTTTTGCTCTAAAGCAGCTAAAGGGACCTTTGGCTTCGAGCCAGTCATGCTGGTAGGGAAGACTATGCTTGGTTGGTCCTATCATGAAGCTTGGGGGTCAATGCCTGGACACCCAAGTGCCTTTCTCTTCTCAGCCTCATTATGAGCCTAGACGCATTTCTCCGCATAGTACTTCATGCATTCACGTGAGACTTTGGCTTGTTCACATTTCTTGTTGAATTGGGCCTTGAGGTCAGTCATCATTTTCTTGAACTTTTGAATATCAGCAACACTGAGCTTGGCCATATGCTTCTTGAACTGTGCCTTCTCATAGTCAATCTTGTTTTTCAGCTCAACAATTTTCTGAGCTATGGCAAGTTCCTTGTCAATGCAGCCCTCAAAAGTGACGCTTATGTCGACAGGCAATTGCAGATCATCAATATTGATGCTTTGGTCTTCAAACCATTCATCAATGAAGTTATTGAGTATATCAGCATCAAACAGAGGCAAATCTTTGAAGATTTCAGCCTCCTACTTGCTCTTGCTAAGCATCTCCAGAGCATCATCTATGAGATCTTCATCGCTTGACAAATCAATGGTGTTTTCCTCATTGCACAAAATGGCAGCATGAGTATGGTTATGCCCAGAAATTTTCTTGGGCTTGTTGGTCTTCTTGGAGATGCGAGATAGATCTTCAGACTACAGACTGGATTCAGGAGGTGCAGATTTCAATGGCTTCACAGTAGAAGCTTTTGGAGCAACAGAGTGCTTGGAAGCTTTTGTCTTCTTCTTCTGCTTCGGGTGCTCAGGAGCATCCTTAGAGTCCTTTGAGATGATTGATCAATTGTGGCCCTTTGAGCTGGAACATGGGAGAGAAGCCCATTAAAGCCATTGAAGGGGCCAATGACATTCAGATTGGCTTCACGAGTGCCATCGGGCCTTGAAGTAGATGGACTTGGGTTGAAGTTGAGTTAGAATGCCTTTTTGTTCTTGGCAGCAGACTCCTTTGCAAACTTATAGTTCTGCGTGAACAAATTAACATCACGACACCATCGAAGAGATGATGGGTCGGCATCGTCAAGCTGAGGTCCCCGAACCATGCTAGGATAGAAGCCTTGAGCAATGGCTTCAAGCTTCGTCTGAGGTTGCAATTTCAAATAAAAGAATGTCACCCCACGGGTGTTTGATAGTATTTTTCTCAGCATACTCAGGAGTTACGAAGTGATACTTGAACCATTCCTCAGCCCAATATCGTCTGATCCATTGGATTCTGGACTTGCGCTGATTGTACGTCTCTTCTGGATCAGACTTGTATAGTACATACAGATCTAGGGGCAGATCCATAGTAGTATTGCCATGGTGTTGCCTACCACCTTTCCTTGCAGATTTGCCAGTAGCCATTATATTCAGACTGAAAGACTTTAATATAGTGAATGGCTTCCAACGACTAGTCAGACAAGAGCTAGTTTTAGGAGATTCAATGTGATGTTGTAAGTATTCTGCACATGAATGCAAACTATGAGAACCAAGGGATTCTCCCACGGACATGTACCTTTGACAACATTAGAGATGCGAGGGAAGAGGAAGAGGTCATGTGCATTCTTAGAAGATTTTGAAGATAAATTAGTTTGAAGACATTGACCTCATAGTGCGAAGAAATTCACTTATTTGAAGTGAGTTGGTTCCAAATTTGTACGAATCCATGAATAAGTACAACTGAGGAATCTAACTAGTTGTGAGTCATAAGTGAATATACTTGCAAGTTATGAGATGCGGAAATAGAAAGATCCAGATTTGGAAGTTTAGAAACCACTTTTTGGTGAAGTGGACGGATTCAACGGATCAAAAAATTGGTAAAAAGTGAGTTTATTTACCGCACGAAGAACTGCTAGACTAGGAGGAACGGAGGTCGAGCAGTCCAATCTCTCGCGCCCTAACTTGGAGGCGGAAGACACTATGACGGCGGCGGAGAAGACGAGGTCTGTGTCCGGCGTGAAGACGACGTCGAAGAGGTCGCAGCAGCTAAGCGCTTCGTCTCCGGCGTCGACTGGAGCTAGCGGTGGCGCTAGGGTTTGAGCGAGATGGCAAGGTGGCAGAGGAGATAATGACTGCACAGGTGAGTATTTATAAGGTGAAGGGCTGTATAGCGCAATTACACAAGTGCCCTTGGTGGTTCACATCTAGTGGACACATGGCGTGCATGCAACTTATTGAGAGTTGAGCCATGTTCCCACGTGCGCCTGGATTGTCGGGGGTCGTTCCAACTTCTCCGATTTTAAGCCAAAAGAGATAAGGCATTAAAAGCAGTTTTAATGTGTGTCTCTATATCTTCAGCTGACAAGGACACAACAAAGATATTCGACATGTGTCCAACAGAATGCTTATGAAGAGGTAGATAGAATTTGAGGAATTATCACAGAAGGGGTTAGGGTCCAATCACATTCACTTAGTTTAGAAAATGGCAAGTTTGAAGACATAGCTATAAGTGAATGTTGTAGAGGACAGAACACACACACACACATATGTATGTGTGTGTATGTGTGTGTGTGTGTTTATATATATATATAGGGTGGGTCTATTATGATAACACCCTTAAGAGTCTTATTCTGCACACCGAATTTCTTATTCTGCTAACACCTCTCTCCGTACCGCACCGCACCGCGAACCGAACCACCCCACTGCCACTAACAAAGCCCACCCCTAGCCCCCGCACGACACCCACCTCCCTCTTCCCCCGATCCAAACCCCCACCTCCCTCCACCTTCTACCGGCGCCGCCGCCGCCAGAGCACCACCTCACCTTCTCCCACCTTTCCCCCGCCTCGCCCCCACCTTCCTCCACCGCGCCCACCCCGGCGAGCCCCGCCGCGCCACGGCTCCACCACCCCCGACCTTCTCCCCTTCCAACCCCGCGCCGTCGGATCCCCGCCCCACCACCCCGCCGCGCCGGATCCATGCCCCGTCGGACACTCGCGACGCCCCGCCGCCGGATCCAGCCCCTCCGGTCTGCCCCCTCCGGCCAGCACCACTGCCTCCTCCCCATCCATGGTGATCGCCCCGCCACAGCAACCTCTCCCTGTGCTGGATCCGGTGGGATCCGCCTCCATCACGTCCCGCCTGGACCCCCGCCGCTGCGGCCGGGGCAGCTCCCCCGTCCGGCCTCCTCCCCATCCTAGACTTGATGGCTGATGGGTCCAGGTCGCTCATGCCTCCGGTGGCTCCTGGGCGAGAGGACTCTCTGCAGTTCGGTGGCGCTCGTGGTGCAGCTCGGTGGCAGTGCAGCTCGGTGGCGCTCGTGCGTGCAGTGCGTTCGGTGAGTGCATGTGTTTCAGTGCATCTCGTGTTGACCTCGACCACCATCCTCCATCGTCGTCCGTCTCATGCTGCCCCTCCTGACCGCGCGCCCCTGGATCCGGGCAACCAGGCCTGCGCGCCATGCCACGCACGGCCCGTTGGACTTCGACCGCTGGGGGTGTGGTGGTGGTGGGCTACAACTTCATCTCCCTTATGCCCGCAGGTGCCGCCATGGGCATCTCAATCTTGTCTCCCATCACCGGCATTCAGTTGAGGATAGGGCGCCGCCGGCTTGCAGTTCGCTTGGTTCCCCACGCTGTGGTGCGGTGCATCACCGTCGTTCTATTGCACTTTGGGACCTTCTTTTTCTTCAGATTTTGCTTGTCTGCAGTTCGCCTATGATCTTGGTGCGGTGCCGTGAATGTGCCAGCGGCCGCTCTCTGTGTGGTTGGCCACGCTGTCCTTTGCAGATCGCTGGAGTGAGAGAGGAGGTGCTCTACATGGCGTGTTGCAGTTCCTGGTGCCACTCCAGTGCAGCTCGGTTTGTGCAAAAAAGTGGAGTTCCTTTTTTGTTGTTGTAGTAGTTCCTCGTCATTGTAATTTGTGTGTGTTTGTACTATGGATTAAAAAGAGGATCACTGTAGTTTGTTCGCCCCGGCTCGTAGTCCAAATATATACAGATCGCAGCTCTCTCGGAAACATTCATTGAAGAAAACAACAACAAAATTGTTTAGGTGCAGCTCACTTGTTTCATTGCCGCAGTGATCTTCTCTCTCAAGTGGTTCACTATGTTGCCGAGTGCAAAAACAAATTGGAAAAGTTGATTTTTTAATGCAGCTCACTCTGTTGTTGTGTGCAGTAGAAAGAATATTGGAAAAAGAAAAATTGATGCAGTGCACTCACCTCGTCCCTGCAGTACCAACGCTCGACACGAAGTGCACTCCACCAAGTTTGGAAAAATTTACGTCCCACAAAAAAAACCATGCAGTGCACTTGCCCATCTAATGACGTGCGGTATTCCGTCTGAAGCAGTGCGTTCTTCTTTCCCCGTCCGAGAAAAAATATGTCTAAACAAAAAGAAACCATGCAGTGCCCTTGACCATCTAATGAAGTGCGGTATTTCGTCTGAAGCAATGCGTTCTTCTGTCCGATGCAGTAAATATGACGATTTTGGTCTCGCGAAGAACAGAGTGTCCGCTTTTCGGTAAAATCGAAACTGCTCTTAAACCGTAAGGTATTAGAGAGAGTGTTCTACATGAAAAAGTTGCGCCTCGTCGATATCTCTCCAACAGCGTATGATTTGAATTATTCTGACCAGCCGTTCGTAAAAATTTCGCGAAAAAACAGCCGCTGCCTCTCGAAGTCAGCCGCACGATTTTCAAAATTAACTAAAATCCGTAAGGAATCTCAAAACCATTTCAACATATAAAAGTTGCGCCTTATCCGTAGCTTTCCAACGGCGTATCATATGTCTCGTTTCGACAAACGGTTAGAAAACTGGAGCAAAAACAGTACCGAAAATTTCAAAAAATTTGAAAAACAAAGTTCCGCGATTTAGTAAATTTGAAACTGCTCTTAAACCGTAATGAATTAGAGAAAAATTTATATATGAAAAAGATGCGCCTCGACGATATCTATCCAACGGCGTATCATTTGCTTCATTCCAACAAGCGGTTTAGAAAAAAACACAAAAAACGCTCGCTGCCACTCGTCATCCGCTGCACTACTTTCAAAACTGCTCTTAAACCGTGTGGAATCTCGAAAAGTGTTCAACATGTCGAAGTTGCGCCTAATCCATAGCTTTTCAATGGTATATTACACGCCTCATTCCGATAAACGGTTAAAAAATTAGAGCGAAAACAGTACCAGAAAAATAACGCGTGCAGTTTTTTCCGACGAGAAGTTCACTAGTCTCTATTGCAGTGCTCGTCGTCAAAATGATGCAGTGCGCTTCTGTTGAGCGTGCAGTGCCGAAGTGGTGTGCAGAATAGTTATTCTGCTAATATTAGCAGAATAGACCGTCTATATATATATATATATTTGACTCCGCCGTGTCTGAGAAGACCAAATCAACATTGCGAAGATAAACTATGAACTCAACGTTGAAGATAAACCAAATATGAAGATAATGCAATCATGACGCCAAATGAAAATCTTTGAGAAAGTTTGGTGGTGGCGTTACCCACCGTATGGGAAGTATTAGACCCAGACATGGCGCACAATAATTGTGGCGCTGCGGAGTCAAATTCCACATTAATGTATTCACACTCAGAGGGTAAGTCTTCATGAATTGAAGATATACATTACTTTGTGTGTTGCACATCTAAGTCATCAACATGCATAAGTGTTAGGATGTGTGTCCATTCACAGGACATTTGTAACATCCCAAATTTTCAAATTTGGAATGTTATACATAGTCATCCATGCATATCATATTTTATTCATATTTCGTCTCGCGATCCTCAAAAATCCTAAGCAACTCAAGGACCCTCGAAGAGAGTTGGGGATTTCCCGATTTTCAAATTTGATTTTTATCAAATTTTAAAATGAGGATTTTTGGTTTTAATTATTTTCTCTCCAAAAATATTTCATACTATAATATATCAGAGGAGATAATATGACTTCTCCAAGATAATTGAAATATTGGAGGAAAAATATTAAAATCAAATATTTGTTTTATTTGGATTTTATTGCAATTTTGTTTGCATTAGAAAAATTGCATGTTTTTCAAAATTGCATTTTAGGGCCAAGAAAATGTTCATCTCGTTCTAAATATTTTATTTAGACGGCGAAAATTTATTTTGGCATTTTTAGATTTTTATTTATTTTTCTAGGATTTTATTCCGGTCGGCAATTTTTTTAAAAGGTTCCCGCGCCCGACTGGGCCTAAGGCCCAGCCGAGCCAGGCCACCAGCCGCCGCCGCCGCCTCCTGCGCGCGCGCACCGCCGCCGCCGCCACTCGAACCGGAGTCCGAGTTGGACTCCGCCTCCGCCGCGCCTTGCCCCCTCCTCCAACTCGCCGCCCCGCCCACTTTATATACGCCGCCACCCTCGCCCCCCCCCAAACACCACCGCCAGCCCCGCCGCCGCCGCCCGCGCTAGCCGCCGCCGCCGCCGAGCGCCGCCGCCCCGCTGCCGCCCCGCCTCGCCGGAGCCCCCTCGCCGGAGGTAGCCCTCGGACTTCGCCGCCAGTTTTTTTTAAAAACCGTTCGGTTTATTTTCGAAAACCCTAGATCCGTTTTTTTGGATTCGCCGTTTTTTCTCGGTTCTTCTAGTTAGCGGACGTTCATCCGTATGTTCGTTTTAACGAACGGTTTTCGCCCGTTAGTTACAGCTAACGGACACTCGTTCGTTAGTCTGTTCATGAGTTTTCTTTTATCGGATTTATGCCGCGATTTTTCTGATCGTGATTTCTGATCCGATCTTAGTTTCTGTTTATCTTTTCGCCCGTTAGTCGGAATCAGGCAATTCAAGCGCCTAGAGTTTCATCCCGAAACCCTCTTTCCGTTTAGCCAACTCAAACAAGTTTTTGCTATTGTAAAATTTGACCTAGTTTCATATTAGTAAACAAAGCTTCTTTCTTTCGCTGTTTGAGTTTCGTTGCTCCGTTTGATTTGATTCTTTTTGCGAACCGGAGTTTTTAAGTTGAAACTTCTGGTCAACCCTCCTTTATTTGAGTTTTGCTTGTGCATCGTTGCTTGTTTCTTATGTATGCTATTGTTTGCTTGCGATAGAACACCCGGAGTGCGAAGTATGCTACTACGAGTCCCTAGGTTTCGCAGATCGTCAGCAAGGCAAGTAACATTTTGATCATACCCCTTTATCACCTAGTTTTTATGCATTAGTTCCAATACTCAAACATTGCATGATTAGGATGTCATTAACTTGTGGGTTGGGAAGTAGTTGATGAGGTAGAACCTATTGCCCTGTTACATTCAAACCCTTGGGAGTTACTCTACGCGTTGCGTATACTACTATGCCATGCTATGCTCGTAGACGTGGTTTGGGTTTGATTGAAATCCATGACAGATGTGAGCTTGTTAATTAATGGTTCAACTTAAGGTGGCAACTTAATCAAACAACTGGGTGGATTGAGGCACCTGGAGTACCCAGTGTTTCCTGTATTTTGTTGGAAATCCCGGAGTACCCGTGTGATCTTCCTATGGACCGCCACCCAGGCTCAAAGGGAACTGAGATGATTCATGCTAGAAACTTCCATGTGCAGCCACAAGCTATTATGTGCTCTAGCATAGTTGAGTAAGTTACGTGAAGCTCTTGAAGAGGCAGATCAGTAGGTAGTGGGATGCAGGTTTGGTATGGTCTGTCCGGAGTAGAGAGTTAATGTTTCTGAAAGACTGTGTCTCGGTCATCCGTTTCTCAAACACCTTGTAGTGCGAGAAATCCAATGAAGGCGATCGAGTCTTGTGGGGAAAAGTGCGCAACCTCTGCAGAGTGTACAATCTAATCATGGCTAGCCGTGTCCCCGGTTATGGACAATTCTTGAGTATCTAGTACTTGGGTTATCACAAGTATCTCATCATGTTTAACTAATATTGTTGGGTTGTTAATCACTTTAATTGGGATTGAGTTGGAGGAACCTTCTCAATGTTGTTCAACCACCATGATAGTTAAATTAAAATCGATTCCTTTGTTGTAGGGAAAATTTGGCTTTTTCGCAAAACTGTAACGATAGAGCTTTCCACCAGCCAAATATGCATGTAGTGATAGCATTATTCTGTTCTTGCTCTACTGTGTTACTTTGCCAGCATATTCCATGTGCTGACCCGTTTTCGGGCTGCAACGTATTATGTTGCAGACTTTTCAGACGAGGAGTAAGGTTCTTTAGGTCATTGCCGTGCAGCTCAGCTATGCCGTTGGAGTTGATGGACTCACTTTATCTTCCAAGCCTTCCGCTGTTATCGTATTAGATGGCCTTAAGCCATATTACTGTAATGAGTTCTCTCTTGAGACATTTGATGTAATAAGTGTGTGATTGCTACTCTGTTATAAATCCTTCGAGTACTGTGTGTGTCAGCATTACCGATCCAGGGATGACACTGAAGCACAGAGACTTGACCATCTGAGGTCGGGTCGCTACAACATTTGAGGATTCTAAGATATTTAGTTCATACCGCAGCTTGCAAAACCTTTTCTCATCCAAGGGCTTTGTGAAGATATCTGTCAATTGATCTTCAGTGTTGATGTGTATGATATCAATGTCTTCCTCAACACATGATCCCTGAGAAAATGACGATGGATTTGAATGTGCTTTGTCTTCGAGTGTTGAACTGGATTGTGAGCAATCTTGATGGCACTCTCATTTTCGCAGTAGAGTGGAACATGATTCACGTTGATGCCATAGTCCTTGAGAGTTTGCTTCATCTAGAGAAGCTAAGTGCAGCAAGATCCAGCAGCAATGTATTCAGATTTAGTAGTGGAGTGTGATACATAGTTCTGCTTCTTTAAAGATCAATAGACAAGAGATCATCCAAGAAAGAGACATGTTCCTGATGTGGACTTGCAATCAACCTTATCACCAGCATAATCAGCATCTGAGAATCCAACTAGATCAAACTCTGAGCCCTTTGGATACCATAATCCTAGTGTTTGGGTGTGAGCCAAATATCGAAGAATTCGCTTCACTGCTAGGTGATGGCGATTCCTTTGGTGCCGCTTGGAATCGGGCACACATGCAAACCCTAAGCATTATATCAGTCCTAGATGCACATAAGTACAGTAAAGAACCAATCATGGAGCGGTATACCTTTTGATCGAACTCTTTACCATTGTCGTCGGGGCCCAATTGGCCTTTGATTGGCATTGGCGTCGTGTACCCTTTGTAGTCTTGCATTCCAAACTTCTTCAGGCAATCTTTGAGGTACTTCTCTTGTGATATGAAGATGTCATTTCTCTGCTGACGGATTTGAAGAGCAAGGAAGAACTTCAGCTCACCCATCATGGACATTTGATATTGCTCTTGCATCATATGCCCAAACTCATCACTGTATCTCTTGTCAGTGCAGCCAAAGATAATGTCATCCACATAGATTTGGCATACAAACAGTTCACCGTAATATGTCTTTGTGAAGAGAGTAGGATCTAGAGAACCAGGTTTGAAGCTTTTGCTCTTCAAGAAGTCTTTGAGTGTGTCATATCAAGCGCGAGGTGCGTGTTTGAGGCCATACAGTGCCTTCTTGAGCTTGTACACCATGTCAGTTCTCTTTGGGTCTTCAAAACCAGGTGGTTGTGTGACATACACTTCTTCTTCTTCAATTTTGACGTTGAGGAAGGCACTCTTTACATCTATTTTATACAAAAGAATGTTGTTGTGGTTAGCATAGGCTAACAATATACGAATGGCTTCAGGCCTAGCTACAGGAGCAAAGGTTTCATCAAAGTCAATCCCTTCCATTTGTGTGTAACCTTGAGCAACGAGCTGAGCCTTGTTTCTGACAACTTGACCATGCTCATCATGTTTGTTGTGATAGATCCATTGTGTACCAATGATATTGTGCTTACGAGGATCAGGATGCTTAACCAGCTCCCATACACTGTTCAGCTCAAACTATTGAAGCTCTTCTTGCATAGCTTGAATCCATTCAGGTTCCATGAAGGCTTCATTAACTTTCTTGGGTTCGGATATGGACACAAATGCAAAGTGCGCACAAAAGTTTGCTAGCTGTGTTGCTCTTAAACGTGTGAGTGGACTAGGAGCATTGATAATATCAATTATCTTCTTAATCTGGACTTCATTTGCAACCCGAGGATGTACCGGATGAAGATTTTGCCCTTGCTAATCATTGTCTTCATGTTGAGCATTGGCTTCAGGCTGAGCATTGTCTTCATGCTGGTTAGGTGCAGAAATGACGATTTCTTCTTCATCCCGTTCCTAGATAGGTATGATTTCTCCAGTACCCATTTGCTTGATGGATTCACTTGGTGAGGCTTCATCTAGCACATTTGGCAGGTGCTCTCTTTATGAGTCGTTAGTCTCATCGAACCTCACATCCATAGTTTCACCACTTTATAGTGAAAGAGGATCAAGACCATGTAGGAGTGCGAATCCTTTCCGTAGCCAAGCATAAAACCTTCATGTGCTTTCGGTGCAAATTTTGAAGCGTGATGTGGATCCTTGATCCAACACCTAGCACCAAAGACCTTGAAATAGCTGAAATTTGGCTTCTTACCAGTCAGGAGCTCATATGATGTCTTCTTTAGGAACTTATGAAGATAAACTTTGTTGATGAAGTGGCAAGCAGTGTCAATGGCTTCAGGCTAGAACTTTCTTGGAGTCTTCTACTCATCAAGCATCATACGTGCCATCTTAGTGAGGGTTCTGTTCTTGCGCTCCATGATGCCATTCTGCTAAGGTGTGTACGGAGCAGAGAACTCATGTGTGATGCCCAATGTATCAAGATAAGTGTCGAGGTCGGTGTTCTTGAATTTTGTGTCGTTCTCACTTCTGATGTGCTTGATCTTGATGCCATAGTTGGTCATGGCACTATTGGCAAAGCGTCTGAAGACATCCCGCACTTCATTCCTGTAGAGAATTAAGTGCATCCATGTGTATCTTGAATAATCATCAATGATAACAAAGCCATAAAGACATGCGGTTGTAGTGAGGGTAGAGTAATGAGTAGGGCCAAATAAGTCCATGTGAAGCAACTCAAAGGGACGAGTTTTAGTCATGATTGTTTTCGAGGGATGCTTGGCCCTAGTCATCTTCCTAGCTTCACAAGCACCACATAGATGATCCTTATTGAACTTGATGCCCTCAATGCCAATGATATGCTTCCGTAAGTGCATCTAGTGCCACCCCTAGTTGGTTTTGGAGTATTGACAACAAACTTGGTTGAGGGGCTAATGTGTTTGTGAGAATTGCAGGATAACACATGTAGTAGTCCCTTATTGATTTGGTTTACCTACCAAATATGATGCCTAAAATGTGTGAAGACATTGAAGACAATGGTGGTTTGTGAAGATATTCACAATGAAGATTATGACATGAGAAGACATTCATGTGAAGACTATGGAGTGCGAAGACATAGTTGTTTCATAGTTTCCTTTTCTTCTTTGTTGAGTCATAGGAACCACCGTACTGTTATGTGGTGTCCAAGTGAACAAAGTCAGAGTGACTGAAGTGATGCTCAACCAAAATCCTATGTCTTTGAGCGAAGACAACGAGAGCAAATCTTATCCAGAGCTAGATGAGTCAGCTTTACTTGTAGCCCAAGTCAAGCTGCCGCGTGTGTTTGAAATCCAGCCGTTGGACACGTGTCGGTTCCTTAGTGACCCAGGGTCATTTCAGACAAATCAGGTCAGGTTGCCTCCTGGCTATAAATAGCCCACCCCCTACACCATAAATTGGTGGCTGCTCAGAGTTAGTGCACGGCATTTGTCATTTGAGAGCAACCAACCTCCGAAGCGTTTGAGAGAGAGAGATCCTTGCAAGGACAAAGCCCAAAACACCTAGAGCCAAAGAGTTTTATGCATCACTAAAGTCTTTCTGTCAGCGTGACCTGAAGACTTGTTACACTTGAGGACTCTGAATCCTCCAACCGGTTAGGGTCACGTTCTGAGCATCCAAGAGCCATTATGGATTGCCAGTGAACAAAGTCTGTGAAGGTTTGGAAGTCTACCTTGAAGAATTACCACAGATATTGGGCGAGGACTGGGTGTCTATAGCTCAAGGTGAAAGGATCGAGAAGAAGTGTCTAGAGGGGGGTGAATAAACTCTTAGTAATAAAAGTTGCAGTTTTCAATTTCTTTAGGTTGAAGTGGAGTTTTAGCACAAGTTCACACATTTATAATACATATCAAGCAAGCATGACAAGAGTATATGTGCAGCAAAAAGTAAAGCATGCAAGTTGCAAGAATGTGAAGGGATGGGATTTGGAGTGTGCAAATGCAATGTAGATACAGAGATTTTTGGCGTGGTTCCGATAGGTGGTGCTATCGTACATCCACGTTGATGGAGACTTCAACCCACGAAGGGTAACGGTTGCGCGAGTCCACGAAGGGCTCCACCCACGAAGGGTCCACGAAGAAGCAACCTTCTCTATCCCACCATGGCCGTCTCCCACGAAGGACTAGCCTCACCGGGGTAGATCTTCACAAATTAGGCGATCTCCTTGCCCTTACAAACTCCTTGGTTCAACTCCACAATCTTGGCGGAGGCTCCCAAGTGACACCTAACCAATCTAGGAGACATCACTCTCCAAGAGGTAACAAATGGTGTGTTGATGATGAACACCTTGCTCTTGTGCTTCAAATGATAGTCTCCCCAACACTCAACTCTCTCTCATAGGATAGGATTTGGTGGAAAGATGATTTGAGTGGAAAGCAACTTGGGGAAGGCTAGAAATCAAGATTTATGTGGTTGGAATGGAGTATCTTGACCTCAACACAAGTGTAGGTGGTTCTCTCTCATAAAATGTATGTTGGAAGTGTAGGCATGTTCTGATGGCTCTCTCTCTCACAATGAAGAGTGGGTGGAGGGGTATAAATAGCCTCCACACAAAATCTAATCATTACACACTACCAAACTCGGTGGGACCGAATCGTGAAACCCGGTCAGACCGATTTAGTTCATAATGTGACCGTTAGGATTTTCGGTGGGACCGACTTGATCAACTCGGTGGGACCGATGTGCTAGGGTTAGGGTAAAGCCTCATCTCGGTTGGAGCGATTACACAAACTTGGTGAAACCGATTTTGGTAATAAGCCAGATAGAGAGTTGGCCAGGCAAACTCGGTGGGGCCGATTTCATATTTCGGTGAGACCAAAATTAATGTAATAGGCAACAGAGAGTTTGCAAGCCCATCTCGGTGAGATCGAGATCCTATCGGTGAGACCAAATTGATTAGGGTTTCTGGCAGTGGCTTATGTCAAGTGAACTCGGTGGCGCCGGATAGATCAAATCGGTGGGGCCGAGTTTGACTTTTGGTTTGGGAAATATTTGGATGTGAGAAAGTAGTTGAGGGTTGTGGAGCATATCACTAAGCACTCTAAGCAAGCAAGCCATTAAGCAACACCTCACCCCCTCTTAATAGTATTGGCTTTCCTATGGACTCAATGTGATCTTGGATCACTAAAATAGAAATGCAGAGTCTTGTGCTTTGAGCTTGAGCCAATCCTTTATCCTCAGCATCTTGAAGGGGTTCCACATCCTCTAGTCCATGCCACTTCATTGTTGAACTTATCTGAAATGTACTAGGTAGAAGCATTAGTCCAACAAGAGATATGTTGACATTAATTCCCAAAATCACCCAGGGAGCACTTGTGCTTTCAAGCTCCCCCTTTTTGGTAATTGATGACAACATACATCAAAGCTTTAGATAAAAGTATAGAGAATAACAAGTAAAGCTTTGGAAAGACATGTAACATGCATAGGCTCCCCCTACATGTATGAAATCATGTAAATATGGAGTATAGGAGCATGTGAATGCATAGGCATGACAGAGTAAGCAATGAGTTACATGTATCTTGGCTATATGCATCAGAGCAAATGTGAGTATAGGGAATGTACCTTCATGCTCATGAGTCCTTGCAAACAGTATGTACATCAGCAAGAATTCCTCATGCACATGAGTGTGATTCATATACTTACCCTGTGGTCTTGAGTTGTCTTAGGAAGGAATGAACCTGAGTAAACAAGGTTAGATAACATAGATACATCTACTAGCCAGATCAAACAAAGAAACCACAAGAATACCAAGACTGGGATGACATGTAGAGAGTGAGTACTGAGTACTCTATTGGATATAGACATGTCCCTAAAGGTAAAGATGTGCAATGAATTCAAGGATTTCCTTCCCTTAGATGTCTTGCTCCCCCTGAATCTAGCATGGGATACTAGGAGAAGATAGGGAATAGAAAAACAGAGCAATGAAAAGAAACAGAGCTAATACAAATAATCACATCAAAACAACGACAAGTTAATAAACGAGGAGGCCGCCCGCTCCCCGAGTCGCTCCCGCGGGCGACTCCGGGAGCCAACCCTAGCGCCACCCCCTCCCCCCTCACCCCGGCTCCCCACCCCCGCCGCCTCCGGTGGCATCGCCGGCCAAAGGCCGTGCGGCGTAGGCGGCGGTGGGGCGCCTTCTTCCCGTGCCTGGAGTCTTGCGTCACGGGGCGCGGTCCTCCTCGGCGGCGGCGGCGGTCGTTGGCTCTCCCTCGTGCTCGACCCCTTACCTTTGGCGTCCTGGCGTCCCAGCGGTCCCTCCCGCCCTCCTCCCATGGCGGATCCGGGGTGGGTGCGCGGGGTTCCTGCTGGCCTCGGATCTGGGTGCCTCTGCCTAGATCCGGGAGGTGGCGGCAGCGGATGCCCTTGGGGGTGGCCGATGGCCAGGCTCAGGTGGTGGCATGGCGGCAGGCAGCTTGACTGCTCCGTGTGGGGGGCGGGGTGCTGGCCGGCTCTGGCCAGGGCGCGGCGGCGCGTATGTGTTGGAGGTGGCGGCGCATGTGTGGTGGTGCGTGGGGCGGCGCAGGTGGAGCGACCGGTGCGCTGGCCGATCTAGTGGCTGCGTGCCCGGCGAACTCAACGCCTGGAGTCCGGCGGGCGGCGCGGGATGGGCAGTGGCCTGGTGTGGCTGCTGCTCCGGCTGTGGAGGGATCCACGGTAGATTGGCATGTCGGCTGCGACGGCGGCGGCTGACTTGTCTCGGCGTCAGTTCGTCCGTAGGCGGGTGCGGCGGCCTTCGATGCCTCTCCCCGTCGCCCATGCACCATTTCTGTCGAAGGACTGGGCTTTTCTCAGCTGTGGTACATCACCCGTCTCGCGCCCGGCAGCAGGACCGCGCCTGTCTCGTTCCCGGCAGCAGGACCGCGCCTGTCTCATGCCTGGCAGCAGGACCGCGTGTCTCGCGCCCGGCAGCAGGACCGCGCCTGTCTCGCGCCCGGTGGCAGGACCGCACTGGTCTCGCGCCCGGGAGCAGGACGAGCCGATGGAGGCCAGTTGGGGGCAGCTCAGGGGTGCGAAAGGCGGGGCCTTTCCACCCATCTCTATAGGTGGAGTGCGCTGGGTAACTAGTGAGGTGGCAAAGAGGTCTTGAATGCTGGGGTGGCGGCCTTGGTGGTGGTGTCGCGGTGCTCATGGGCAAAGCCCGTGCCTTGGTGCTGCCTAGTGACCATGGTCATGTGGGCAGCATGGTCGCCGGGGTGTGGCGTTCAGTGGCGGTGAGTTTGGGCCGGGGTGAAAACATGTCCTATCTTCGGACGGACCTGC
Source organism: Triticum urartu (assembly GCF_056163025.1). Taxonomy (NCBI): domain Eukaryota; kingdom Viridiplantae; phylum Streptophyta; class Magnoliopsida; order Poales; family Poaceae; genus Triticum; species Triticum urartu. The sequence goes on along the minus strand of NC_141873.1, from coordinate 147,105,262 downwards.
TGCGGCGAAGCTCGCTCCCTTCCTGAAGGCGTCGTCGCGGCCATCATTGCCCATCCTGTTGCTCTAGGGGAAACTCTGACTCTCGGGTCGGGCGGTGGCGATGCTCCGGTGTTGTATCCTTCCTAAAGGCACCGCCTTAGATCCCACGGTTCGTCATATGCGGCTTCATCTCTTCGCGGTGGCGTGTTCACGATCGAGGACCCGGCTGCTCTTGTAGTTTGGGGTGGTGTTGCTGCGCTCAGCGCTTATGTATCTTGCCTTGGGTGTGTGCGTGTGTTGTGGTGGCGTGTGTTTGTATTGGGTTGTTTTTGGTCAATGCTTTATATATATAAAGCTGGGCGAAAGCCTTTTTCGGTAATACAAATAATCAACTATGAACATGTCTTTCCCCTCTTAAAGACATGTGACTTCTCTCCTCTTGAACACCAAGCATCTGGGGTTTCTTACACTCTCCCCTGAATATTCTCTCCCCCTATAGAAATGATTAAGCTTTGATGTGATCTCTCTCTCCCCCTTTGACATCAATTTCCAGGAAGGGTTCTTCTGGATTTTTGTTACAAATGGGTTTGGTCCTTGAGTCACAAAGCAAAGTAGCACGTCGAATGTGATGCTGGTAGAGGACAAGAATCATTGAGTGGAGCTGGAGCAAAAAGAATGCAGGAACAGGTGGCAAGCTGTCTTTCCTGTAGTGAAATCGGTAGCACTGAGTTGTGTGCTTCGGTGGCGCCGAAAGGATTTGGTTGGACCGAAGGAAACAAACTGGTGTGACCGAGTTCATCACGGTGATAACACTTGTCACCTCAGCTCACTAGGCGGGTAAAATCTCACAAGGATTTTCAAGGAATTTGCTGAAAGATTTGCAATGAATTGGATGCAGGGAATGCAAAACAAAACAAAGAAAATAAAAATCTAGATGAAGTCACAAATGGAAGGGGAATAAACATGCAAGGGACAAATGCAAAAACTCAAAGAAACACTAGAGAACTTCATCTAGAATTGGGCGGTGACTGAGTCACCTATGTTAGAGTATTTTGACTGAGGAGTCAAGTGAAAAAACTTGATCATAGGTCATACTCATCGTTTAAGCTCAAAATGGGGTTACGATTTTTCGTTAAGCATTTGATGTATTCACATCTTGTTGAGTTGCTTTAACCTATCAGTTGAGGTTAAGCTTCTCTAAGATGGAATGACATACCTTGGGTGGTGGTGTTGATCCTAGTCATGTAGTCGAACTTGTGAGAGTTGCTCGAGGTTAATGTAGTTCATCAAGAGTCGAGAGCACCACTTGTAATTTGAGTTCATCTACCTACATGGGTTAGTTTTGCAAGGAAGAGCACTTGTGTATCCAAAATGACAATTATGAAATTCTATACATATAATTTGTCAAAGGATATGTTGAAGGGTTTCGTGCTTCCTTGTCATCGACCACCGTATTGTAGAGACTTGGTGATGTAGAGATTGCTCAAGATGTGAGAGAGTTGAAATCTCATAGATTTAGATTCATCCAAGTACCTACAAGGGTTAGATAACATGCAAGGATGCAAATATATCCAAGACATATGAATAGCATTATGAAAGAAACATCAAGGATTAGTCATAGATTCATGCCTTGCATGTATCCAAATGGAGTTCCTACTCCAAGTTTGAAGCATCAATGATGTTCAACTCACCTCTCAAACGACAAAAGACTTTCTCATCAAGCGGTTTGGTGAATATATCCGCCAATTGCTTATCGATACGAACATGCTTAAGATCAATGTCCCCTTTAGCAACATGATCTCGAATGAAATGATGACGAACTTCAATATGCTTAGTTCGAGAATGTTGCATGGGATTGTGAGCAATATTAATATAACTTTCATTTTCACAAAGCAATGGGACATGTTTCACATTGATCCCATAATCTTTAAGAGTTTGGGTCATCCAAAGTAATTGAGGGCAACATGAACCGGTGGCAATGTATTCAGCTTGGGCAGTGGATAAGGATGCCGAGTTTTGTTTCTTGGAAGACCAAGACACAAGAGATCTACCAAGAAATTGACAAGTACCCGAAGTGGACTTTCTATCAACCTTGTCTCCGGCATAGTCCGAGTCGGAATAGCCAACAAGATCAAAAGAGGACCTCTTAGGATACAAAATGCCAAAATTTGGTGTATGTATTAAGTATCTCACTATCCTTTTCACAGCCTTAAGATTACATTCTTTGGCCGCTTGATATCATGCACACATGCACACACTTAGCATAATATTTGGACAAGAGGCACATAGATATAATAATGAACCAATCATAGAGCGTTAAACCTTTTGATCAACCGGTTCACCGTCCTTAGTCAAGTCAAGATGTCCGCTAGTAGGCATGGGTGTATTCATACCTTTGCATTCTTGCATATTGAACTTCTTGAATAAGTCTTTGGTGTACTTTGTTTGAGAAACAAAGGTACCTTCCTTAGTTTGCTTGATTTGCAAACCAAGAAAGAATTTGAGTTCACTCATCATAGACATCTCAAACTTCTCCGACATAAGCTTTCCAAACTTCTCACTAAAATGAGGGTTAGTCTAACCAAATATAATATCATCAACATAAATTTGGCACACAAATAGTTCTCCATTAACCCTTTTAGTGAAAAGAGTAGAATCTATTTTTCCAATTTCAAAGCCTTTTTCAATAAGGAACTTGGTCAAGCATTTATACCACGCTCTAGGGGCTTGTTTAAGACCATAAAGAGCTTTGTGAAGTTTTTAAACATGATTAGGTTTCTTAGGATTGACAAAGACGAGAGGTTGCTTAACATAAACTTCCTCCTCAATTTCACCATTTAGAAAAGCACTTTTAATGTCCATTTGGTACAAGGTGATATCATGGTGATTAGCATAAGCAAGTAAAATGTGAATGGACTCAAGTCTATCAATGGGGACATATGTCTCACCATAGTCCATACCTTCGACTTGAGTGTAGCCTTGGGCGACTAGATGAGCTTTGTTGCGGACGACTTGACCGTCTTCATCTTGCTTGTTGCGAAACACCCATTTGGTACCGATGATGTTGTGGTTGTTGTCGGTCTTCTCGACCAATGTCCACACTTGATTTCTCTCAAAGTTATGTAGCTCTTCATGCATGGCATTTATCCAATCTGAATCTTCCAATGCTTCTTCAACCTTCATAGGTTCAATGCTAGAGATGAATGAATAATGTTCACAAAAGTTAGCCAAACGAGTTTTAGAGCGAGTGATTCTCCCGGTTTGAATATCGTTGAAGATTTGTTCGACGGGATGATCTCTTGAGACTCTTGCTCGAATTCGTGAGAGCTTTTGCTTGGGTCGGGGTGGAACATCTTCTTCATCATCTTGTCCTTCTTCTTGGCCTTCTTCGTTATTGGCGTTGTCGTTTTATTGTCTTGGTGGAGAAGGAGGTTGACGAGGTTCATCTTGATGTACTTACTCATTCTCTTCATCTTGGTGCGTCCCACTCGTGGATGCTTCCATGTCGACTCTTGGTTCACCTTGTTGTGAGGTGGAAGCCTCCACTTGGATGGACGAGGTACTCTCCTTTACCTCCGTTGGATGAATCTTGCCAATAGACAAGTCTTGGATTGCTTCCGAAGGGTCTTTGTCTCCTACATCAATTGGCAATTGCTCTACTTGCGAGCCATTAGATTCATCAGACTTCACATCTACCGTCTCTTCAACCTTTCGGGTGAAATTGTTGTAGACACGATAAGTGTGAGAGTTTGAGCCATAACCAAGTAGGAAACCTTCATGCGATTTAGGAGCAAATTTAGAACGACGATGCTTATCAAGAATGTAGCACTTTGAGCCGAATACTCGAAAGTATCCAACTTGGGGTTTGTTACCGGTGTGGAGCTCGTATGCCGTCTTGCCGAGTAGCTTGTGAAGATACAAGCGATTTGTTGCATGACAAGCTGTCTCAACCGCTTCCGCCAAAAAGTGTTTTGGAGTCTTGTACTCATCAAGCATCGTTCTTGCCATCTCAATAAGAGTCCGGTTCTTCCTCTCAACAACTCCATTTTGTTGAGGCGTGTAGTAGCGGAGAACTCATGTGAAATCCCTTCTTTGTCAAGGAAAGTATCCACATTTGCGTTCTTGAACTCCATTCCTTTGTCGCTCCGAACCTTCTTGATCTTCAATTCAAATTGATTTTGGGCCTTCCTAGTGAAGTTTTTGAAGATCTTTTGGACCTGCGATTTATCATCAAGAAAGAACACCAACGTAAATCTTGAAAAATCATTGAGTTTGACTAGACCAAATGAGTTACCACCGAGACTCTTGTAGGCATTGGGACCAAAGAGATCCATGTGAAGTAGCTCAAGAAGTCTTCTCGAGGTCATGATGTTCTTCACGGGGTGACTTCTTCCAACTTGTTTTCCTGCTTGACAAGCACTACAAAGTCTATCCTTGTAAAATATAACATCTTTTACTCCAAGGATATGATCACCTTTAATAAGCTTATCAAGATTTCACATGCCCACAAGGCCTAACCTTCTATGCCACAACCATCCTTTAGAAGATTTAGCAATTAAGCAAGTTCTAGGTTGAGCTTTTCTAGCGAAATCAACAATGTAAAGATCACCTCTACGTATACCAGTAAAGACCATTTTATGATTATCTCTACGAAACACTTGGCAATCTACTTCAGTAAATAGGATGTTGAAACCAAAGTCAGCAAGTCTAGATACGGAAACTAAATTGTAGCCAAGCGATTCAACGATCATAACATTTTGTATGGAGCTATAATGTGGGATGGCCACCTTACCAAGGCCAACCACCTTACCCTTTGAGTTATCACCGATAGTGAGATACTTTCGAGGGCTGTCATTTTCAGCAAGCTCACGAAACATATCTTTGTCTCCAGTCATATGATCAGTACATCCACTATCAAGGACCCTTTCATTTCCTCCGGCCATGTAGCCGCGAAGATTAGCCATAAGACCAAAGTGTCTCATTGCATCATCAAGATCATAGTCACTATCATCCTCCTCATCATAGTATCCATGTTCAACATCGTCATGTGGTGGATCAATTCCTAGAGAGAGTGATTCATTAGAAGTATGACCGTAACAATGTTCATCTCTATGAATTCTAACGACTTCAGAAATGATATTGCTAATAATTCCAACATCTCCTTCGGCACGCATGAGATCAGGAAGCTCAAATGGACAATCATCAAACTTAGGATCACTAGTGCTCATCTTACTCAAGGCAATAGACTTATGGAGAATTTCGTCTAGATTTTTCAAGGAATAATTTGGGAATCGTTCCTCAAGAAATCTCCATATAGTGTAGGCACACTTAAGAGTAGGTAAGCTAGCAATTAAATTTTTGGACAATCCTCTAATGATAAGATTGATAGTTCTAATATTGTGAATCATGTCAAGATCCTCATCGGGTGTGGGATGCAGAGGGTCAGTATGAGGTGCACAAGGGCAAGTAATGTACTTGTTGAAATGATATTCATTGAAAATCTCAAGCATCTCATTTTTCCATTCATGGAAGAACTCTCCATCAAGAATAGGCACTCTATGTCTAAGACTCCCCAATGTAGACTCATCCATCTTCCTCCAAAGGTGTTTAAACCAAAGCAATGGAGACCAATGCTCTGATACCAATTGGAAGGATCAATAAGAAGTGTCTAGAGGGGGGTGAATAGACACTTAGCAATAAAAGTTGCAGTTTTTAATTTCTTTAGGTTGAAGTGGAGTTTTATCACAAGTTCACACATTTATAATACATATCAAGCAAGCATGACAAGAGTATATGTGAAGCAAAAAGTAAAGCATGCAAGTTGCAAGAATGTAAATGGATGGGATTTGGAGTGTGCAAACGCAATGTAGACACAGAGATTTTTGGCGTGGTTCCGATAGGTGGTGCTATCGTACATCCACGTTGATGGAGACTTCAACCCACGAAGGGTAACGCTTGCGCGAGTCCACGGAGGGCTCCGCCCATGAAGGGTCCACGAAGAAGCAACCTTGTCTATCTCACCATGGCCGTCGCCCACGAAGGATTTGCCTCACTACGGTAGATCTTCATGAAGTAGGCGATCTCCTTGCCCTTACAAACTCCTTGGGTCAACTCCACAATCATGACGGAGGCTCCCAAGTGACACCTAACCAATATAGGAGACACCACTCTCCAAGAGGTAACAAATGGTGTGTTGATGATGAACTCCTTGCTCTTGTGCTTCAAATGATAGTCTACCCAACACTCAACTCTCTCATGGGATAGGATTTGGTGGAAAGATGATTTGAGTGGAAAGCAACTTGGGGAAGGCTAGAAATCAAGATTTATGTGGTTGGAATGGAATATCTTGACCTCAACACAAGTGTAGGTGGTTCTCTCTTAGAAAATGTATGTTGGAAGTGTAGGCATGTTCTGATGGCTCTCTCTCAGAATAAAGAGTGGGTGGAGGGGTATAAATAGCCTCCACACAAAATCTAACCATTACACACAATTTACCAAACTCGGTGGGACCGAATCATGAAACTCGGCCAGACCGATTTAGTTCATAATGTGACCGTTAGGATTTTTGGTGGGACCGACTTGATCAACTCAATGGGACCGATGTGCTAGGGTTAGGGTAAAGCCTCATCTCAGTTGGACCGATTACACAAACTCGGTGAAACCGATTTTGGTAATAAGCCAAACAGGGAGTTGGCCAGGCAAACTCGGTGGGGGCCGATTTCATATTTCGGTGAGACTGAAATTAATGTAATAGGCAACAGAGAGTTTGCAATCCCATCTCGGTGAGACCGAGATCCTATCGGTGAGACCAAATTGATTAGGGTTTCTGGTAGTGGCTTATGTCAAGTGAACTCGGTGGCGCCGGATAGATCAAATCGGGTGGGCTGAGTTTGACTTTTGGTTTGGGACATATTTGGATGTGAGAAAGTAGTTGAGGGTTGTGGAGCACATCACTAAGCACTTTGAGCAAGCAAGCCATTAAGCAACACCTCACCCCCTCTTAATAGTATTGGCTTTCCTATGGACTCAATGTGATCTTGGATCACTAAAATAGAAATGCAGAGTCTTGTGCTTTGAGCTTGAGCCAATCCTTTGTCCTCAACATCTTGAAGGGGTTCCACATCCTCTAGTCCATGCCACTCCATTGTTGAACTTATCTGAAACATAGTAGGTAGAAGCATTAGTGCAACAAGAGATATGTTGAAATTAATTACCATAATCACCCAGGGAGAACTTGTGCTTTCACAAGGGGAATAAGGTGAAGACGCGGTCTTCTGAGTTAAATCTCAGCCTCCCTAACCAGACATACAGTTGTCACATCAACTGGAACTGGTCTACCAAATCCTTGTCTTCACCAAGCAACTTGTTCTATCCCTCACTTCCCTCTATTTTACAGTTTGTCTTCGTGAAGTTATTGCATGCTTGTCTGATCTGATTGACTTCACTGAGTGAGGACTGCTTACTGTTTGGCTTCATAAAATTTTCCATCTTGATCCATACTACCTAGCTGCTAATAGTCTTCGTGCTTTCACTTCATTGCTTACTTGGATATGGCCTATCTAGTGTAGTCATCCTTCCGCTGCATATCAATAGGTTCTTTTCTATTGTTTGTCTTCAAGGACCTCATGTTTTGAAGACTTTCATAAACTCTCCTGTTCACCCCCCCTCAAGTCGATAACTAGCACTTTCAATTGGTATCAAAGCAAGGTGCTCCCTTGTTTTGTGTGATTCGGTTTAACCACCTGGAGTTTTAGCTATGTTGACGGCCGGGATAATCAAGGTCTCCGCCGCGTGCCCAGTCTTCGATGGCACTGATTACCCCTACTGGAAAAATAAGATGCGCATGCATCTTGAAGCCATTGATGTCGACCTCTGGTATGTCATCAAGAATGGTGTTCCCAAGGTCGGTGATGGTGTCACCACTGCTGATATCAAGAGGTTCATTCAACTGGATTCGACTGCCAAGAACATCATCTGTGGTCATCTGACCAAGGGATAGTACGGCGGTGTGAGTGCACTAGAAACTGTCAAACTGGTCTGGGACTGGCTCTCCAAGGTCAATGAAGGTGTCTCAACTCAGAGATATTCAAGGATTGATGTTCTTCGCAACCTTTTCAAATGCTTAAAGAGAGATAACAATGAGAATGTCCATCTCACATTTGATCGCCTCACTGATATCACAAATGAGCTTCGAGCACTTGGCACCACTGAGATCACCAAGCACGAAATCGTCAAGAAGCTCCTAAGATCACTTGACAGCTCAATCGTCACCCTGGCCCTAATGATACAAGAACTTCCTGACTTCAAGACTCTCGATCCGTCTGACATACTTGAGAGGCTCAACACACATGAGTTCTAGTTATCTGAGAAGAGAGATATATATGGCCCCAACTATGGCCGAACCCGGGCTTTGAAGGCAAAGGTTGTGTTCTCATCTGAAGAAGAATCTAACTGCACCTCTAGGGATCCCGAAGACATTGGAAAGGAGCTAGCTATGCTCGTGAAGAAGTTCCAGAAGTTCCCCAAAAAGAAAGGTTTTAGAAAGTCTTCAAGATCCAGCTCAAGAAATGATGAAGCTTCCACTACTGACTACAAGAAGAGAACATGCCACAAATGCAAGAAACCCGGTCACTACATCTTGAAGTGTCCTCAATGGGACAATGAAACCAAGAAGAAGGAGACGAAGAAGAAGAAGAAGAAGAAGAAGAGCAAGGAATATGATTTTGTTGACAAGAAGAAGAAGAAATCCTCAAAGTCTTCTTGAAGGTCTTCATCTCACAAGAAAAGCTCATCCAGCAAGGCTCGTGCATTTGTTGGCAAGGAGATGGATTCAGAGGAGGAGTCTGCTTCTGAGGAAGCAGAGATAGAGTCGGAGGAGTCCGATTCAGGCATGGCAAGCCTGGCTCTAGCTTTAGCTTATGTCGCCAAGTCCATCTTCAACACTGATGACAATGGCCTCGTCGACGATGCCGATGCTGATGATGAGGATGACTCTACTCCTACCTACTGCTTCATGGCACATGGTGCCAAGTAAACTCACACGATGCATACTTTCAAACATCTAGTGAAGATGACTCTGAATGTGAATCTAAATCTAGCTACAAAAAACTTGCTAAAACTGCAATGGAACAACAAAAATGCTACGGAACGCATTTGTCGGCGTTCTGGGAATGGGGGTCCCCAGACTTGCCTGCTTGCGGCCCATGGCCTAGCTATGCTGGCAGGTCTGTGCGGCCCATCATCATCAACAAGGCATTCAAGACCCTCGTGAGGGGCCAAGCCTCGTGAGGCGAACGACGCAAGACCTCCTCAGGAGCGGCCTCACCAGGCTGCCTCGCGAGGAGCGGAGATATCAAGGCGGGGCGAACCTCGCGAGGCTCACATGACGTGAGCCATGACGATCGACACCAGGCTAGCGCCAGGCGGGTGCCAGCGCGCGCAGCATCCTTGTTTCCTCTTTGGTGCTAAGGAGGCAAGCGCAAGCGTGGAGTACCGAGGCATCAGGCAAAGGTTTCCATATTGGTGCAACGAGACCGAGACTAGAAGGACGGCAGGACGGAGGTCACCATGGAGCCCAGGACGGCGTTACCACCAGAACCTTTGGCAGGCAAAGACCACCTTTTGTCAGGATAGCTTGTACTAGTTGTCCCCTTTCAAAATGGGCCACCATTGTTGGCTCCCTTCCCGCTCAGTATTTGGGAAGAGGACCAGGGCTTATATAAGTAGAACTATCCACCACCGCAGGGGGATTGAGAGGCATCTCACCCTAACCCTGAGATCACCAAGCATAAGAACACCTCAACCTCAGGACGATGTTCTCCCCCTTGTTTTGTTCTTCATCCGCCCAAGAGGCAATCCACCACCACCACACTAGAGTAGGGTATTACACCACAACGGTGGCCTGAACCAGTATAAATCTTGTGTCTTTCTGTGTTGTGAGTTCATCGAGTTCGTCTACGAGACCTTAGCGAGCTAGGGCGTAGATCGATAGGAGGGAAAGAACTTCGCGCGCACCCCAGAGTTCGAACCTCAAGGGTCTACCGGAACCCGTGATCCAACATTAGGCGCGCCAGGTAGAGGTGCATCGTAGCTTCCCTTCCGTCGGTTGGTGCTCCGTCACTCCGTCGTCTCCATGGCAGATGCTCGCCGCGCTCGAGCTGAACGTCGGGCTGTCCTCACTGCCCGCATTGCTCAGACGGCTCCCATCGGCGAGCCACCTCGTCGTTCCCCGTCGCCTGCCGCCAATGCCACAACTGGCCCGGTGGGGAACGAGCAGCAAGCATCCTCACTGCACCCATCGGTGCGGCAGGACGGCCGCACCGCCACCCCATCACTGACCCCAGCCGGTTCCTCGTCCCACACACGTCGCGCTCCCATGGACGCGCAGGCTGCGCACCACATGGTGAACGAGCTCCTGCGCTACCGCCCGATCGACGACCTCTACGAGGAGTGGCTCGACCGCGTTGTCGAGCTCGTCTGTGCCTCAGGGGGCTCCCCGGCGCCATCCCCCTCTCTGCCTCGCCCTCCTCTAGCCACAGGCGACGTGGCTCGTGGAGCGCCTCCACCACCTCTACCCCAGGACGGTGCCCTAGCGCCAAGGCGCGCGGCCCCACGGCGCGATCCACCACGCCCAGTGCCCGCGCGCGAAGAGAGAAACTACCAAGAGATTCCGCGGCCGCAAGAAGCTGCACCTGCGCTCCCCGCGCTGCCTCGCCAAGCCCGCGCGCTACCCACAGTGGCGGCGCGCGGGCCTCATCAAGTCCAAGCTCCACCTCCGAGACGGGCCCCGGCGACCACGGCCGGCTGCCGCGCCTTCACTCCCGAGATGTGTAGCATCGCCTGGCCGGGCAAGTTCAAGCCGGATCTACCTCCTCGCTACGACGGCACCCCCGATCCCGTGGAGTTCCTGCAGCTCTACGAGCTAAGCATTGAACCGTCCAACGGTGATAAGAAAGTCATGGCGCACTGGTTTCCTATGGCTCTCAAGGATGGTGCCCGCTCCTGGCTCCTGAACCTGCCGCACGGCTCAATCTCCTCCTGGGACGAGGTGCGCGACTGCTTCATCGCCAACTTCCAGGGCACTCGTGGCTGCCCGCCGGCCACGGGTGACCTGCGCCGCATCAAGCAACCACTGGGAGAGACCCTGCAGAAGTACAACCAACGCTTCAACAACACTCGCCTCAAGATCCCCAAGGTTACGGACGAGGCCATCATCTCTGCGTTCTCTGACGGTGTCCGCAATGTCAAGATGAAAGAGGAGCTCGCTATTCACGAGGACCTAAGCACATCTCAGGAGTTGTTCAACCTGGCGACCAAGTCTGCAAGGGTGAGGAGGGGCGCCTTTCCCTCCTCGAGCTGCTAGCTGCAGGCGCAGAGGAGAAGAAGGCCAAAGCCAAGGATGTGAACTCAAAGAAGCAATCGTGCTCGCAGTAGAGCCGGACACCAAGCGAGGCAGAGACCAGCCCGAGTCGTCCAAGAACAGCCGAACATTCTGCGCTTTCCACAACCTAAACACCCACAACACCAGTGATTGTCAAGAACTCAGAGCCATTCGCGAAGGACGCTTCAGTCGACGCCCCGAGCGCAGCGACCAGGCCTACGGCCGAGGAGGAGGACGTGGAGGCGGACGCTGGGACGACCGCAGTCCGCGCCAGGAGTGGCGCGACAGGCCTCGCGAGGACCGCTGGCAGGATCATCCTTGCGAGGGCGCCTGGAGGGACCAGCCTCGTGAGGATCTCCCTCAGGGCAACGTCAGTCTTCCCCCGGTGCCACCACCGCCAAGAAGGAATGACGACCACCATCAAGACGAGGGGGCTAGGGGCTTCCAGGAGCCGCACGTAGTCGCCTGCATCTTGGGCGGCGCAAAGGCCCCAGCCTCGGAGCGTAGCTTCAAACAGTTCGCTCGTGATATGAATGCAATCCTCCCCAAGCTCGAGGCCACGCGCCCGCTCAGGTGGTCCCAGTGCGCCATCACATTCAGCTCGGCAGATCAGCTCAAATGCACAGCCACCGTTGGCGCCCTCCCGATGCTTTGTTCACCATTCATCAACAACATGCAAGTTACCAAGACCCTTAGTGACGGCGGCGCATAGGCTCAATGTCCTGTTCGTCGACACGTTCGACAACCTCCAAGTGCCATATGAGCATCTTCAGCCTACCAAGCCTTTCTCAGGAGTGACCGATGGTTCCACAATGCTGATAGGGCAGGTCCGCCTCCCTATCACCTTTGGGGAACGCAAGAACTACCGCACCGAGCTCATCGACTTCGGCGTCGCACACATCTGTCTGCCATACAATGCCATCCTTGGATATCCAGCCCTGGCCAAGTTCATGGCAGTGACACACCATGGTTACAACGTCCTGAAGATGCCAGGAAGCGGCGGAATCATCATGGTCCCGTGCGAAGAAAGGGATGCGGTGTGCTCTCTCGAGCGCGCCTTCCAAGCTGCCACAATTGACGACCCCAAGAGCGAGGATCCTCCTGAGGCCACCCCCAAGAATAAGAAGCACTTGCACCGTGCTGGACCTCAGGAGGGTGCCGTCGCGGCTAGAACCTCGTCAGGATCAGCGCCCGCTCCAGGGGCGCCTCCCTCCGTCGCATAGGAAGGTGCGCCCAGCGCCCTCCTCGGGCAGGGCCCAAGGGCTCTCTTCTGGAGGGCCTCAAACCTTGCCAACATCGCGAGGGAGGCTCTCAGGCACCACTTGGAGGCATGCTTCGCGACACGTTTCCCTCTGGAGAACACAGGGCAAGGAGCGCCCACCGCTCAGGAGTTCATCACCAAAACCACTCAGGAACTGCAAGATGCAAGGGCCATGTGCGGCGACCGCCGCTCACGAGGCACAGCTCCACATCCAGGCAATGATGTCGGGCTGCACGTCTGCGTCAACATAATACGGCTCAACAGGGCCGCATCTCATGAGCTTTTTTTGGCCTTCGCGCGTGGGCCGTTGTGAAGGTCCACCACACAGCTACATTCGCATGCCCTTGGGCTTGCCAAGCGTGTCGTCAGCTTATCAGTGCAACCTGTAGCGTGTCCTAGCATCTCAGGAGGCCAGGCACCACGCCGTCCTGGCGGAGATGGAGACGGTCCTCAGGGAACCACCTGAGCCCCAGAGCCTCCTGAGGCTCAGGGCCCCGGTGACTTGTGAGGAACGACCCCTGCGCCGCGTGCCTTCAGCTGCACCAACTCTCCTTCATCGACAGAATCAGGTGACATTTTCCAAGTTCGTTTAGCTGGGAGCGCCCCTTGGGCTACATTATTCCCAGGCCGCGTGGGTCCGTCCCTGTGGCATGTATCTCTTTTGCTCATGCCGTTAGTTTACCCTGTTGGGGCCGCCCCTCGGGCTGCATCATCCACAAGCTGCTTGGGCCTGACTGGTGGCATGTATCTTTATGCATTTACCCAAGCTGATTTGCCTTCCATGCTTGATCTGCCCTATTACCACCTGCCACGGGTCCGCCCCTCTACCATGCAATTCGCTCACTCGTTAAAAGGGGGGCTCCTGAGCATCGCGACTCAGGAGCTCTTACTGGCTCTCCAGCCATCACCCCCTGGCCTTGACCACGGCATCGCGACCTGGCATACCAGCGGCGGTTGAGCTCGCTTGGGGGTCGGGACCTGAGGACATAGAGCGCTTGCACCTAACCATCTCGCAAGAACAGACAACTATCAAGGATTCAAGACTAGGCGCAACCCACCTTGAGGTAGGGCCTCGTGAGTCTCGCGCTGGCTCACGAGTGCCCAGATACACCTCGCAGCCCTGCCGTGCAAGCCACGTGTCAGGGCGGGGCTGTACATGCCCCGGGGGCTCCTCCCGGAGGGGGCCCCTCCCGTGCACAAGTGGAAGCACCATGCTCCGCGCTGGCCGTCGAAACTGCCGAGGAGCGGCTATGCCCGTGCACAAGAGGAAGCACTATGCTCCGCGCTGGTGATAAACAACTGAGGGCGACTCCACGGTTGTACCAACCTCAGGGAGCCCCAGAGATCAGCGTCCGGCCTCACTGCATCGCCTCCCCTTGGGAGAGCCGCGCGAGGGGGCTGGACACGGGGGCTGCGCTCGGGTCACGCCCAAGCGTACGCCACCCAACCAGGCCTCCCGGGCTAGGGGGCTATGCTCGAGCCACGCCCAAGCGCAAGCCGCTCAAACAGGTCTCCTGGACCTGGTCGTCACATGCCCCTCCCGAGGCCTCGGCGAGGGCAGGTATGGAAATTGTTTGCGCGTCAAGGGGGACTCCTGAGCATCGCGACTCAGGAGCCTAACTGGTCACATAGCCCCTCACTCCTTGGTCCGTCCTGGTCTCCGGTCGGCCCAATGGCGGTTGAGGTATGCGCGGGGCCGGGCTCTGCCAACATAGAGCATTAATCTATCCTCGCGTACTCTTCTTATAAGCTGTTTGCGCGTCAAGGGGGACTCCTGAGCATCGCGACTCAGGAGCCTAACTAGTCACGTAGCCCCTCACTCCTTGGTCCATCCTAGTCTCCGGTCGGCCCAACGGCGGTTGAGGTATGCGTGGGGCCGGGCTCTGCCGACGCAGAACACAAAGCGGATAGGAAGAAAATTGCAAAATCTCGAAGCAAATACTAGAAAGCATATTGTCCTCGCAATACCAAATGAATGTTTAACGCCTCCACAAGGCCTGATGCATATTACAGGAATGAAATAGGAGAGTAGCCGCAGGTCACCCCTAGACACCGCCATCGCCTGTAGAAGGTGCTCCTCCTTGGGTAACGTTGCCTGCACCTGCACCACCAGCCGCAGGATCAGCAGCATCGCTTGACAAGGGTGCGGAGGCAAAGTTGTGGAACCTCTTCAGCAGGGCTTCCACCTGACCTTGCATGGCTGCGGCGGCGGCTGCGCAGTGATCATCAGCCACAGGCTCCAGCAGCTCGTCAAGACAAGCGCTGGGGTCGCGAAGGTGCAGATGGCTGAAGACACGAGTCAATGCAGCTAAAGACAGGGCACGAGCTTCTGCCTCTACCATAGGACCGATACCATCCACAACTTCCTCGAGCGCCTTCACCAAGAAAGGGAACAGCAGGGCGGGGCCATCCTCATCGGTGGTCAGTGGCCTCTCCAAGCCGTGCTCATAGAGCGTCTTCAGTGCCACGCGAGACCTCTCCTCGAGGTCAGCAAAGGCCACACGGTCTTCGGCCAGAACCCATGCCTTGGCATCAAGATCGGCCTCCCTCGCCTTCACCTCCTGATCCAGCTCTTCCAGCTGGCTGCATTCGGCGGCCTGCGTCTTCCCCAACTCCCCCAGCTCAGCATCACGGTTCTTTACGGCGTCCTCCTGGACCTTCATCTTCTCCTCCTGCACCTGGCGGCCATGTGCTTCTTCGGCGTGCCTGTCGCACAGACTCTTCAGCTCGTCCTCCAGCTCTCTGCAGCGGTCGTGGGCGGCCTTAGGGTCCTTTAGTGCAGCTTCACGATCGGCTGCAACATTGGCAGCGCTCTACTTCTCCTTCTCGGAAGACGCCGCGGCCTGGCTCAGTGTCACCCGAACTACCGCGTTGGAGTGAAGCTAGCCAGAGGCCAGCTCCAGGCGCCCGACCACCAGGCGCGGGTCCTCGCTCAGGAGATCTGCCTGCAACTGGGTCATCTCCAAGAGAGCATGCTCCAGGACAGCAGCAGAGGCAGAAGAACCTGGAAATGGAGGCACGGCAGAACAAGGAGGCGACGCCATCACCAGGGCCTGGGAGACTGCGGGTTCCGGAGCAGTCGGGACCCCCTCAGCCGGGCCCGACGCCGGCACCTCCGGGGCCGGCGGAGCCATGGGGGCTGACTCCTCCCGGCGATGCCCCTCTTGGCCTCGCAAAGACGACCGGGCTGGGGAGGCATGAGTGCTCGCGTCTCCTTTCTCGGCAGAAGGGAGCACGACCGCCGTATACCCTTCCTCTTCTTCGCTGAAGACTCCAGCCTGATTGACTAGGCGAATGTCAGAAAACAGCAAGTACAAGTAGGAACAAGACGAAGCTCGAAGCACTTACTGATCCACCGCGACATAGTCCACCCTCCGCTTGGTGAGCTTGAAGCTTGAAAGCATCGGGGCCTGAGAAGTGGGCACGCGGGCTCCGGTGGTAGAAGGCGGTGCGGCAGAAGGGCCGGAGCCGGCCCCAAGCGGTACCACATCGGAGGCAGCATCTCGGGAGACCAACGATGATCTACCCCTTGTCGGGATAAGGGGAAGCTCCCTCACCTCCTGGCGGGCGACGACCTCGGCATTGTCTGGTAGGGCGCAGAGGATGTCGGCCTTTCTCAAGGGGGAATTCTCCCCCGTTCCCTCGGGGATCTCCTCCGAGCCTTCCTCCTCTTCCTCCTCGTGGGACTCGTCAGAACACACCTCCACCGGTTTCAGCATTGTGGAGGCCCCAGCGAGCGCCGGCGGCACCAGCCCGCGTGCGTCAAAGGTTGGCCTGGAAGCCACGAATTGCTCCCAGTCCTTGCAATGGATCAAAGGAAGAAAGGCGCTCGGCGGGTACTCTTGGTTGTCCCCAACCAAGAGGTGCAGAACCGCATTCAGCTCGTCATCAGGTAGGGCCACCGGACTCACGCGAACATTGTCTGCTTCATCTCCAAGCTTCCACAAGGGGCGCGTGCGTGCCTGGAGTGGAGCAATGCGCAGCGTCAAGAATTCCCTCAGGAGCATAACCCCAGTCTCCTTGGCCGCCTTCGCATTGTCCGGCTTCAAATCGGTCTGCATCTGTTCCAGCACCGGCGACGCCTGCTCATCAGTAAGCTCCACACGGGGCCACCCCTTGTCAGACTGGGGCGCCTCCATCGGTAGTGCCAGGCGCGGGTGGGCGCACTTAGCGTCCAACATGACCCATTTGACCCGAATGTTGTCGGCTCTCTTCCCGGTGCTCGAGATTGAGTTGGCCTTGCCGGATGCGACGAAGTTGGCGCACCCGGAGACGTGTCCATCACTGACGCGAAGGAAGAAGTGCCGTAGAAGCGCCAAGGACAGCATCACACCCAGGTATGGCTCGCAATAGTAGGCGAGGATGGACAGGAGAAGGACAGAGTTGGGATGGAGGTGCAACGCCTGCAACCCGTAGTGGTCGAGGACCTCATAAAAGAAATCGGAGAAGGGGGGAACCAACCCGACGGCGATGCTGCTCGAGAAGAAAGGGAAGAAGGTGCTTCCCTCTGGCTCTGGCACGTCGGAGGCAAGCTGGAACTCTGTCTTCCCCCTCTCATTGCTCGCCCCCGCCGTCAGCAAGCGTGTGGCGGCAAGGTTCTTCTCCGTGACGTTGGGCGCACCGAGGGCTGGCTCGAACCAGGCCGGCGCCGAGGAGGACTTGACCTTGTGCGGCGCCATTGGTCGGCGATGCGGAGCGAGGTTGAAGCGAATCTAGAAGCTCCGGCAGCAAGAAGCGAGAAAGGGGATTTGGAGCAAGGTGAGGAAGAAGCAATGAAGACAAGCGATGTCCGCGCCAGCCTTTTTGACAAGTCGGGCAGTTGCCGAGGTGGCGTGGGGAAGCGGAGACGCCCACGACCAATCAACCGCCACGCGTCAACCGAGGCCACAGGCTTTTGGGGCCCGCGGAGCTCCGCATTTGATCCTTTGGCTTCGCCTCAAAGCCAAGCCCGAGCGCGCCTTGGGCCCGGGGGCTACTGTCGGCGTTCTAGGAACGGGGATCCCCAGACTTGCCTGCCTGCGGCCCATGGCGTGGCTGTGCTGGCAGGTCTGTGCGGCCCATCATCATTAACAAGGCATTCAAGACCCTCGCGAGGGGCCAAGCCTCACGAGGCGAACGACGCACGACCTCCTCAGGAGCAGCCTCACCAGGCTGCCTTGTGAGGAGCGGAGATATCAAGGCGGGGCGAACCTCGATAAGGCTCACATGACGTGAGCCATGACGATCGACACCAGGCGGGCGGCAGACGGGAGCCAACGCGCGCAGCGTCCTTCTTTCCTCTTTGGTGCTAAGGAGGCAAGCACAGGCGCGGCATACCGAGGCATCAGGCAAAGGTTTCCATATTGGTGCAACGAGACCGAGACCAGAAAGACGGCAGGACGGAGGTCACCATGGAGCCCAGGACGGCGTCACCACCAGAACCTTTAGCAAGCAAAGACCACCTTTTGTCAGGATAGCTTGTACTAGTTGTCCCCTTTCAAAATGGGCCGCCATTGTTGGCTCCCTTCCCTCTCAATATTTGGGAAGAGGGCCAGGGCTTATATAAGTAGAACTAGCCACCACCGTAGGGGGATTGAGAGGCATCTCACCCTAACCCTTAGCACACCAAGCACAAGATACCCTCAACCTCAGGAGGCTGTTCTCCCGCTTGTATTGTTCTTCATCCGCCCAAGAGGCAATCCACCACCACCACACCGGAGTAGGGTATTACACCACAATGGTGGCCTGAACCAGTATAAATCTTGTGTCTTTCTATGTTGTGAGTTCGTCGAGTTCATCTGCGAGACCTTAGCGAGCTAGGGCATAGATCGGCAGGAGGGAAAGAACTTCGCGCACACCCCAGAGTTTGAACCTCAAGGGTCTGCCGGAACCCGTGATCCGGCAGCATTCAAAAGTTGCTAGACAAAAGCGATGACCTGTTGGACACGGAAATGACTTGAACTCAGTCCTTAATTGAAGACATTAGAAATCTTCATGTTAAGTACGAAGAACTTGAAAGTCGTCATGAAACACTCTTAGCTACTCATGAGAAGCTTTCTAATGATTATCTTCAAAGGAAGCAAGAACTTGAGAACCTGAGAGCGTCTCATGAAGATCTTCAAAAGGACAATGAGTCACTTCGCGCTCAATAGATCAGTACCGCTCAGGAAGGCTTTGAGCCACCATGTTACAAATGTCTTGAGCATGATAATGTTTTCTCTGTTGCTGAATGTTCTACTGCTGCTATTGTTACTATATCTTCAACTGCTGATGTGGTAACTAACCCCTCTTCTGAGTACACCACTACTATTGTTGATGAGAATGCTAGGTTGAAGACATTGCTTGAAACAGGGATGTACAAAAGCCTCAAAGGGCATCAAACTCTATGCGATGTACTCAAGAAATAGATTCTGAACCGAAACCCTAGGAAAGGGGGTGTTGGGTTCGAGAGGAAAGTGAACATTGATGGTTCATACTGGAAGCCTGAGCAGTACCCCAAAACCACATGGGTTGCTGCAAAGGGTCCTTCAGTGGATCCATATACCTTATCTGGCTTCACTTGTGCTAACCCGATTATCTTTGATGAATCCTTTGATGCAAACTATAAACTATTTAAGAATCAGAATGGTGAAGTATTTTCCAGGTATATTGGTACTAACTGCAGGAATGGATCACCTTTGAAGAAGATCTGGGTGCCCAAAAAATTTCTTGAGAAGCTTCCTGTGAATGTTATCATGACACCACCTGGGAAGAAGACAAACCCCAGACCAAAGGCTTGATATGGTCCAAAGGCTTCATACAAAAAGAGGACTCATCAAAGTCACCCTAACGCCAATGTTTTGTAGGGAAACCATACTGAGACTTATGAATATGAGTGTGTTTCATCAAACCGCTATGTTCTAAGACCAAGAACTTTTCTGCTTATTATTAAGAGTATTATTCACCTCCTGCAAGGCTATTTGCTAGGGCTCCAAAGCCAAAGTTCTCCGATGTTGCACTTAGACTCATTGCTTCTAAGCCTCCCCTGAAGATGTGGGTGGTTAAGAAAAAATAACTCTCTTTTGGAGGGAAAGGTCTCCAGCCAGAAATCAATGGCTTCTGATGCTTATGCTGGGGACCTAAAACATCTTGTGGGACGCAAGATAAAATGCCAGAATGGTCTTACTATGTATTTCGTTCTAGGATTTCTAAACAAACATCCTATCTACCCTAACAAGGATCTAAACTTTGATAATTTGCTTGTTCGTCAAATGTTTATGCTTCACATTTCCCTTGGTGAAGTCTATCCCCCAAACTGCATTGTAGGGTACGACACCAAAGGCTTCTGAGTGGATCATGGACAGTGGATGCACTAATCACATGACTGGTGATCGAAGTCTTCTTATGGATTCAACCCTATGTTCATCTGACAAAAGTCACATCACATTTGCTGACACTGGTAAAAGCAAGGTATTGGGCCTAGGTAGAATTGCAATCTTAAAGGATCAGCACATGGATAAAGTGATGCTTGTTGAATCCCTTGGTTTCAACTTACTTTTTGTCTCAATGCTTTGTGACCTGAACATGATTGTGATATTTGGAAAATATCGTTGCCTCATGCTTATGGAATCTGGCAAATCTCTAGTCTTCGAAGGATATCAAAAGGATGATCTATATATGGTAGACTTCTCGGCAGGACCACAGCTAGCCGTATGTCTTCTAGCAAAAGCTTCAGAGTGTTGGCTATCATCAGAGGCTAGGGCATGTGGGCATGAGGAACTTGCACACTCTCGCGGAGAAGAAGCATGTCATAGGCATCAAAGGCATCAAGTTCAAGAAGGATAATCTATGTGGTGCCTGGGAAGCTAGAAAGATGACTCGAGCCAAGCATCCCTAAAAGACAATCATGACGACAACTCGTCCCTTCGAGCTGCTTCACATGGACTTATTCGGCCCTACTCACTACTCTACCCTTACTATCACTGCTTGCCTCTATGGCTTCGTCATTGTTGATGATTACTCAAGATATGCATGGGTGCACATAATTCTCTACAAGACTGAAGTGCAGGATGTCTTCAGATGATTCGCCAATCGTGCCATGACTAATTATGGCATCAAGATCAAGCACATTAGAAGTGACAATGGCACTGAATTCAAGAACACCGGCCTTGACACTTATCTTGATACATTGGGCATCACGCATGAGTTCTCAACTCCATACACACCTCAGCAGAATAGCATCGTGGAGTGCAAGAACAGAACCCTCATTGAGATGGCACGGACGATGCTTGATGAGTACACGACTCCAAGGAAATTCTGGCCTGAAGTCATTGATACTGCATGTCACGTCATCAACCATGTTTATCTTCACAAGTTCCTAAAGAAGACATCAAATGAGCTCCTCACTGGTAAGAAGCCAAACGTCAGCTATTTCATAGTATTTGGAGCAAGGTGCTGGATCAAGGATCCACATGACACTTCCAAATATGCACGGAAAGCACATGAAGGTTTTATGCTTGTCTACGGAAAGGATTTGCACTCCTACAGAGTCTTCAACCTCTTTCACTACAAAGTGGTCGAAACTGTGGATGTGCAGTTCGATGAGACTAAGAGAATCTCCAGCCGTTGTGCCCCCCAGGAGGCATTTTTTCGGCCTCCTGGGGAGGCCCCGGCGGTAACTTCGGCTTTGGGTGCGAAAATTTTCCAGCCGTTGTGCCCCCAGGTTGTGTCTTATTTTCTTTCGCTTTGTCATTACAACAAACATGTTATGGGCACTGCCGGGCCACGCGAGCTCGAGCTCGTCAGCGACGTCCCCAACGGCTCGTCTCTTCTCTGCTCGGCCATGCCGCCTCCACCTCCGACTCCTCATCTTCCCAGGCCGCGCCCGCTCGCCGGCCATGCGCTCACGCCGCTGCTGTGGGTCGTTGTGGCCACCGGCAGGAAGCAGCCTTCGCCGACGTCGGCGAGCTGCACGAGGAGGACGGTGGCAAGAAGAGGCTGCTCTGGCACACGAAGCAGCTCCGGTGTCTTGACTAGGCTGGCCACATTGACGCAGGTGGAGGAGATGAAGCTGGTGGTGTCGATGGTGCCCATCTGGCAACGCACAGGGGGCGCGGGTAAGCTCCGCCCCGGCCACAAGTGCCAGCTCCCGCTCGTAGGCGGCGCCCTCCCGCGCTCGCCCGTTCGCGCCTAGCGCCGTCCTCCTCGCGTGGGCGCCGCTCCACCTGCTTGCTCGCAGGGCGGCCTGAGGAGCTCGGGCTGCCGCTGCTTCTCACGTCCTGGTCGCCGGACCCGCGCACGCTCTCAGCCGGGGAGGAGCTCATGGACGGCGGCGACCCAACCGCGCTCGACGCCGTCGCCGTAGACCGTCCAAACGCCTGGGACACGGCCCTCGTGGTGCCGGTGCTGGTGTCGTCCGGGAGGAGGAGGGTCGGCGCCATGCTCCGCCCACCCGGCCGCCGCGCTCCGCCCAGCTGCGGCGCTGAGAGGACGCGGGCAGGTGCGGGCGGAGGCACGGCGAGGCGTGCCGAAGCGCAGCGGCGGCTTGGGCGGCCGGGTCGTGGCCTCGTCGGCGTGCGCGAGAGAGAGAGGCATGGGAGAGGAGAGAGGGTGAGGGGGGCCCAGATAATAAAAGAGGAGAGAGGGAGGTGGGAGGCTGAGGGTGGGCCAGTTGCATGCAAAAGCTGGCGCCGGTGTTCCCAGCTCGTCCCCAGCACGCTGGGTTCCGGTTGAGAGCACCGGCACTAACTTTGCCCAAATCCGGCGCAAATCAAGGCTATGGGGGTGTGGCTGGGAGATTTTTTTACCGCCGGCATGCAAAAAGTGGCTTGGGAGCGTCTTGGGGGCCCTAGTGGAGATGCTCTAACGGCTCGCAAAGAGAGCACCTGCCAAATGTGCTAGATGAAGCTACACCAAGTGAATCTATCAAGCTAATGGGTACTGGAGAAATCATACTTTTAGAGGCTCGGGCTGAAGAAGAAATCATCATTTCTGCACCTAATCAGCCGGAAGACACTGCTCAGCCTGAAACCAATGCTGAAAATGAATACAATGATCAGCAAGGGAAAAATCTTCGTCCAGTTCATCCTCGTGTTGCAAATGAAGTACAGATTGAGAAGATAATTGATAGCATCAATGCACCTGGTCCACTCACTCGTTCAAGAGCAACACAGCTAGCAAATTTCTGTGGGCCCTTTCCTTTTGTCTCAATATCTGAACCCAAGAAAGTGGATGAAGCCTTCATGGAACCTGAATCGATTCAAGCTATGCAAGAAGAGATTCAATAGTGTGAGCTGAAAAATGTATGGGAGCTTGTAAAGCGTCCAGATCCTCCCAAGCACAACATCATCGGCACCAAATGGATCCATCACAACAAACAAGATGAGCATGGTCAAGTTGTCAGAAACAAGGTTGATCTCGTTTCTCAAGGTTACACACAAGTTGAAGGGATTGACTTCGATGAAACATTTTCTCCTGTGGCTAGGCTTGAAGCCATTCGCATACTACTAGCCTATGCCAACAACAACAACATTCTTCTGTACCAAATGGATGTCAAAAGTGCCTTTCTCAACAGCAAAATTGAAGAAGAAGTGTATGTTGCAAAACCACCTGGTTTTGAAGACCCAAAGTGTCCTGACATAGTATACAAGCTCAACATGGCACTGTATGGCCTCAAACCAGAACCTCGCACTTGGTATGACACACTCAAAGACTTCCTGAAGAGCAAAGGCTTCAAACCTGGTTCTCTAGATCCCACTCTCTTCATGAAGACATATGATGGTGAACTATTTGTATGCCAAATCTATGTGGATAACATTATCTTCGGCTACACTCACAAGAGATACAGTGGTGAATTTGGGCATATGATGCAAGAGGAATATCAGATGTCCATGATGGGTGAGCTGAAATTCTTCCTTGGTCTTCAAATCCATCAGCAGAGTAATGGCATCTTCATATCACAAGAGAAATACCTCAAAGATTGCCTGAAGAAGTTTGGAATGCAAGACTACAAAGGGTACACGACGCCAATGACAACCAAAGGCCATCTAGGCCCCGACGACAATGGTAAAGAGTTCGACTAAAAGGTATACCACTCCATGATTGATTCTTTACTCTACTTATGTGCATCTAGGCCTGATATAATTCTTAGCGTTTGCATGTGTGCCCGATTCCAAGCGGCACCAAAGGAATCACATCACTTAGCCGTGAAGCGAATTCTTCGATATTTGGCTTACACCCCAACACTAGGATTATGGTATCCAAAGGGCTCAGAGTTTGATCTAGTTGGATTCTCATATGCTGATTATGCTGCTGACAAGGTTGATCGCAAGCCCACATTAGGCACATGTCGCTTTCTTGGATGATCTCTTGTTTGTCTGTCTTCAAAGAAGCAGAACTGTGTATCACTCTCCACTGCTGAGTCCGAATACATTGCTGTTGGATCTTGTTGCGCTCAGCTTCTCTGGATGAAGCAAACCCTCAAGGGTTATGGCATCCATCCGAAGCATGTGCCACTCTACTGTGATAATGAAAGCCCCATCAAGATTGCCAACAACCCAGTTCAGCACTCAAAGACAAAGCACATTCAGATTTGTCATCACTCTCTCAAAGATCATGTCATGAAGGAAGATATTGATATCATTCGCGTCAACACTGAAGAGCAATTGGAAGATATCTTCACAAAGCCCTTGGATGAGAAAATGTTTTGCAAGTTGCAGTGTGAGCTAAATATCTTAGAATCCTCAAATTACTGTGATTGGACACACATCCTAACGCTTATGCATATTGATGACTTAGATGTGTAACACACGAAGTAACATATATCTTCAATCAATGAAGACTTACCTTCTAAGTGTGAATACATTAACGCGGAATTTGACTTCAGAGTGCCACAATAATTGTGCACCGTGTCTAGGTCTAATACTTCCTATACGGTGGGTAACGCCACCACCAAACTTTCTCGAAGATTTTCGTTTGGCATCATGATTGTTTTATCTTTGCATTTTGTTTGTCTTCAACATTGATTTGACTTCAAGGTTTATCTTCAAGCTATGTCTTCGAATTTGCCATTTTATGAACTAAGTGAATGTGATCGGACCCTAACCCCTTTTGTGCTTCTTCCCAAAACTCTCTATATCTATTCATATGCATTCTGTTGAAACTTGTCGAATGTCATCACTACGTCCTTGTCAGCTAAAGATACAGAGACACACATTTAAAACTGCTTCCAATGTTATATCTCTTTTTCTTGAATGTCGGAGAAGCCGGAACGACCACCCGACAAACCAGGCATGCGTGGGAACATGGAACAACTTTCAATGAGTTGCATGCATGTCATGTGTCCATCAGATATGAACCGCCAGGGATACCTGTGTCAATGCACTGTGCAGCCCTCTACCTTATAAATACCCATCCCGTGCGGTCATTATCTCCTCTTCCACCTTGCCGCTAGCTCACGTCGACGCCGGAGACGAAGTGCTTAGCTGTCGCGACCTCTTCGACGCCGTCCTCACACCGGCCGCGGACCTCGCCTTCTCCGTCGCCGCCGTAGGTGTCTTCCGCCGCCAAGTTAGGGCGCGGGAGATTGGACTGCTCGGCCTCCCTTCCGCCTCATCTAGTAGTTAGTTTGGGGTAAATAAATCTCACTTTTTACAGTCTTTTTGATCTGTCAAATCCATCCACTTCACCCAAAAGTGGTTTATATACTTCCATATCTGGATCTCTCTCTTTCCGAATCTCATATCATGCAAAGTATATTCACTTATGCTTCATAACCAGTTAGATTCCTCACCTGTACTGATTCATGGATTCGTACAAATCTGGAACCGACACTCTTCAAATAAGTGAATGTCTTTGCTATATCAGGTCAATGTCTTCAAACTGATTTATCTTCAAAATCTTTTGAGGATGCATATGACCTCTTCCCTTCCCTCACATCTCTAATGCTGTCACAGGTACATGTTTGTGGGAGAATCCCTTGGTTCTCATAGTCTGCATTCATTTGCAGAGTTCTTACAACACCATATTCACTCCCCTGAAGCCAGTTCTTGTCTGACCAGTAGACAGAAGCCTTTCACTGTTCTGAAGGCAACTAGTCTGAATATCATGGCCACTGAGAAATCTGCTAGGAAGGGTGGCAGACAATGCCGTGGAAATACTGCCCTAGATCTGCCTCCGGATCTGTATGAACTATACAAGACAGATCCTGAGGAGAACTACAATCAGCGCAAAACCCGGATTCAATGGATCCGAAGATATTGGGCAGAACAGTGGTTCAAGTACAACTTTATCACTACCGAATATGCTGAGAAGAATGCTATCAAGCGCCCGTGGGGCGATATTCTTTACATGAATCTGCAACCCAAGTCGAAGCCTGAAGCTATTGCTCAAGGTTTCTATCCTTGCATGGTCAGAGGACCGCAGCCTGAAAATGCCGACCCATCATCCTTGTTATGGTGTCATGAAGACAATCTCTTCAAGGGCAACTACCAGTTCGCACAGGAGTCAGCTGCCAAGAACAGAAAGGAGCTTGGACTCAACTCCAACCCCCGGTCCTTCTACCCCAAGACAGGATGGCTAATGTGAAGCCAATGCCAATGTCATCGGCCCATTCACTAGCTTCGATGGGCTCCTCTCTCACATTGCTGCTTAGAGGGCCACGATGGATCAATCTGCTGATGACGCAGACTCTGAAGATGTCCCTGAAAGTGCGTTATATCGACTAGAGGGGGGGTGAATAGGCGATTTTTATGAAAGTCTTCAGAACATGGGAGTTTTGAAGACAAACGATAAAATTGAACCTATTACCATGCAGCGGAAGCTAGACTACACTAGGAAAACCATAGTCAAGTATTCAATGAAGTGAAAGCACAAAGACTAATAGCAGCTAGGTAGTAAGGATCAGGTAGGAAGATATTGTGAAGTCAAACAGAACACGCAGTCACTCAGTGAAGACAAATAATAGAGCAAACATACAATGACTTCACAAGGAGTAACAGTAAGTAACGTGAAGTGAAGATGAAACCAGTGACTCGTTGAAGACAATGATATGTTGAACCAGTTCCAGTTGCTGTGACAACTGTACGTCTGGTTGGAGCGGCTAGGTATTTAAACCTTAGGACACACGGTCCCGGACACCCAGTCCTGAACAAGCAGCTCAGGACACCCAGTCCTCACCATATTCTCCTTGATCTAAGGTCACATAGACCTCGCCCAATCACTCTGGTAAGTCTTCAAGGTAGACTCCCAAACCTTCACAGACTTCGTTCACTGGCAATCCACAATGTCTCTTGGAAGCTCAGAACGCGACGCCTAACCGGCTGGAGGATGCACAGTCGTCAAGTGTAATGAGTCTTCAGATCACACAGATAAGAAGACTTAAGTGATGCCCAATTCTCTCTGGCTCTGGTGGTTAGGGCTTTTATCCTCGCAAGGAATTCTCTCTCAAAGGCTTCGAGGTGGGTTGCTCTCAAACGACAAAAGCCGTACTCTCAATCGGAGCAGTCAACCATTTATGGTTGTAGGGGGTGGGCTATTTATAGCCATTTGGCAACCCGACCTGATTTGTCCGAAATGACCCTGGGTCACTAAGGAACTGAGACGTGTTCCAACGGTCAGATTTCAAACTCACACGACAACTTTACTTGGGCTACAAGCAAAGCTGACTTGTCCGACTCTGGACAAGATTCGCTCTCATAGTCTTCACTCGAAGACATAGGTTTTTGGTTTAGGCATCACTTCAGTCATTCTGACTGGTTCTCTTGGACCCCACTTAACAGTACGGTGGTTCCTATGACTCAACACAAAAGAAAAAGAACTACGAAAGATCTAAGTCTTCGAGCTCCATAGGCTTCATATCGTGTCTTCTCTTGTCATAGTCTTCAATGTGAATATCTTCATATACCACCTTTGACTTCAATGTCTTCATACATTTTTAGGGGGTCATCTCTGGTAGTAAAACCGAATCATGAGGGACTTCTACCTGTGTTATCCTGCAATTCTCACAAACACATTAGTCCCTCAACTAGGTTTGTCGTCAATACTCCAAAACCAACTAGGGGTGGCACTAGATGCACTTACAATCTCCCCCTTTTTGGTGATTGATGACAAACTAGTTGAAGTTTTCAACGGGGAATATAATCTGTGAAATTGTAAAGGATAAGGAATTGTCTTCATAAGTTGCAAGGGCTCCCCCTGAAGATGTGCATATAAGTTAATTTGCTTTTGGAATGCAAATGCACATGGCAGGTGGTACTTGTGGAGATCCACTTCAACTTATGATGACAATCCACTATGCATGTGAAAGTATATGAAGATAATGACATGCATAATGGAAAATGGACGTCTGCAGAATGAGCTAAGTGCGGAATTTATCGTCGCACATGCGGAATTTATCTTCACAAAACAAGGTGGCAAATAAGTAGCAGACGACCATCTGGTTTAAGTGTTACAACTCATAAGAACCAAATGTAGCAAAAATGAGAGTTGTAAGCACGAAGCAAAATATAAAGCACCCGTCCATATGGACCCGCTTGAAGACTATCAATCTCATATGCTTCTCCCCCTTTTGTCAGTAATGACCAAAAAGGTTTGAAGACATGGAGCCTCTACTCATTCCCATGAGGAGTAGGTGAAGTAGCAGGGTTGTTGGTGTTGTTTGGCGGTGCAGAAGAGCTTGGAGGTGCTGAAGGAGGTGGCGGTGAAGTAGCATCGTCTTCTTCCTCAATAATTCTGGCAGTGACTGTGGCAGCAGAGGAAGAGAACTCAGAGTCTTCAAGGGATGGAGTTCCTAGCAGCACAGCCCTTCGAGGAGGTGTGGAGTCAAACTTGAATCTCTCAGAGAAGCCATCCTCTTGAAGATCAGCTTCAGAACACATCATCGTGAGCCCTTTCCATGTGCGGCGACAGGTTTCATGGGCAACAAAAGCATTCTTGGTGGCAAGATTTTGACTGTGATTAACATCCACCCAGAGGCTTTTCATCTGACGCTTCAGCTAGTCATGATGCCTATCCTGTTTCTGATGTAGAGCCACAAGAAGCTCTCGGTCGTTGAGAACACGAGTGCGCTTCTTGGGTCTTGGAGCAGTGGCACTGTCAGTGGCTTCAGTGGAAGCAGGGTGTGGTGCACGTGTAGTGCCAGCCAAAGGATACACCCGAGAAAGTGCTTCAACGCCTTCAACGTTCTGTGCAAAACTCTGATGTTCTGCATTCGGAAGACTTAGAGGTTGCTTGGCAGGCTCAGAATATATGGCTTCAGTAGACATGTCCACGTCAGGCAAGAAGATCCGATGGTTGCGGGCTGAGGGCTGATAAGAGATGGCGGAGTGTAGCTTGATCAGCCGCATGACCCAAGGGGCGTAGAACTTCAAACCAAACAGATCAATGCCTGATGCAGCAAGTTGGCGTATGAAGAAGTCCTGTGCATTGAAGCATTTGCCATGAAGTATATAGAAGACCAAAGTCTTCATTGCACCCTGAAGCTTGGCATTTGGAGAGTGCCCTTTGATAGGCCAGAGAGTTTGACTGATGATGTGATAGATGGTTCTGGGCAGGTACTCAAGGTCTTCAACGAAGAACTCTGTGGGATACGCAGCATCTTGGGGCAATGGCTTCATCATGCTGAGCATTTGACTCATATCAGGTTCTGGCCGCTGAAAGATGCTCTCAATAGCTTCAGCATGCAGCTGACAGCCTTGCTCGAAGAGATCGCCAGGAGTGGGCAAGCCAGTGAGCTCAATGATGTCAAATGCATTGGCTTCATGATGAACGTTGCCAGTCATCCACTCCAGGACCCAAGTCTTCGGATCTCTGTTGTACCCTTTGATGTGAAGTGTGGCATAGAATTGTAGCAGCAACTCTTCATTCCAATGCTCTTCATCAGTAACAAACTGCAGCAGACCCACTTGCTTGAAGCAATCCAACGCTTCTTCTAGACAGGGCAGACCAGCTATAGCTTCAACGTCAAGGCGCTTGTGTGGGAAGATGCGACCTTGGTTGTAAAGAATGCAAGAGTAATAGCTTCGCTGAGGATAGCTCCAGAATCGATCAGATGATATCATTTCCCTTGAGTAGGGGTTCCTGGAGCTATTGAAGAACGTGTTGTCTGCCCTGAAGCCATTGATGTTGAAGGAGCCAGGTGCTGATGCAGGACCTGGAAACCTTGGCAGTCTTGGGATTGGCTTCTGGACCTGAGGCCTCTGCTCAACATGATAATTGAATTGGGGATCGGCAGCAGACTCAGGAACAGAAGTGGTGGGATCAGTGGCTTCGCTGTCTTCTGAAACTTTTGCTGGGGAGGGCTCCACATTAGCTTCGTTGTTGGTTGTGGCAGCCTCAAGATTTTCATCCTCCACTTGACTAGCTGGAGGGTCGGTCACAGGCACGTTCTCCTGGAGAACTGCTTCTTGGTGGAGTAGGGGAGTGGGATCTTGTGGTACTTCTTCTTCTGCGGCTGATGCAGCCGGAATGTCTTCAGCAGAGACTTGAGGCCTTGGACCTTTGCGAAGCCTGCGGAACGCAGACGACGCCTGTGGAGTTGGAGTGGGCTGGGCCTCATAGTCTTCTTCCTCTTGTGGGCGATCCGCCCATGAAGCATCCTGTGCAATTGGCGTCAGTGGACGACCAATGCTGATGAGTTCGTTGTTTTCTAACTGAGGAAGGACTGCATCATCTTCTACATTGTCATGATGACCAATGTCTTCAGCAGCGATGGGATCAGCTGCTGGAATGTCTTTAGCTTCAGGAGCCTCTGTGGAAGCAGGCTCATGAACTGTCAGTTGACGTTCTGCATCAGGATGAACCACAGAAATGGGTTCAACTATCAAGGGCTCTGTGGGAGCAGCCCGAGCTTTCTTGGTCTTTCGCTTTTTCTTGGTGGGGGCAGTAGGAGAGTCTTCAGAGTGTTTCCTCTTCCTGGCTTCAGCCTCAGCAGTTCTTGTCTTCTTGAGCTCTGAAGCTGTTGACCGGCTCTTTGGCTTCGAGCCAGTCATTCTTGTTGGGAAGACAATCGGAACTTCTTCTTGCCTTGGTGCATCAGATTCAGCCGTAGCAGGCTTCTTCTTCTTCTTTGCGGCCATCCTGGGGTCGATGCCAGGACGCCCAAGCGCCTTGCGCTTCTCAGCCTCATTATAGGCTTGCACACATCTGTCAGCCAGAGTCTTCATGTGCTCATGCGAACCCTGAGCTTCTGCACGCTTCTTCACAAAGGCTTCCTTGAGCTCATGCATCATTGTCTTGAAGTTCTTCACTTCTTGCACACTGAGCTTGGCCATATGCTTCTTGAACTGAGCCTTTTCATAGTCAATCTTCTGCTTCAGCTCAACAATGCGCTGGGCAATAGCAAGTTCTGAAGCAATGGCGCCATGGAAGGCGACACTGAGGCCAATGGCTAGCTGCAGATCTTCAAAGCTGATGTTTGGCGTGTCAAACCACTCGTCAATGAAGTTGTGGATGATGGTGACATCAAAGAGAGGCAGATCATTGAAGATTTCTGCTTCTTCTTTGCTCTTGATGAGTTGCTCAAGAGCGTCATCTGCAAGATCTTCATCACTTGACAGATCAATGTCGTCGTTGCGCAGAATGGCAGCAGCTGTTAGCTCTTTGCCAGTGTGAGACAGAGGCATCTTGGCCTTCTGGGGCCTTGAGACGCATGATAAGTCTTCAGATTGCACACTGTCTTCAGGAGGTGCAGTTGCCAATGGCTTCGCCCTTGAGATTTTTGGTGAAGGGGGCGGCTTTGAAGCTTTTGGCTTCTTCAACTGCTTTGGCTTCGGCACTGCAGGCGCGTCATCAGACTCAGTGTCAGCTGCAGGCTCATTCACTGCAGTCCCTTGAACCAAGATGTAGGTGATGAGGCCTTCAAGGTTGGCGAAAGGACCGATGACATTGGGTTCTGCATGTCGTGTGCCATATGCCCTTGGAGATGAGGGACCAGGGTTGAAGTCTAACCCAAAAGTCTTCTTGTTCTGCTTCGCTGAGTTCTGAGCAAACTGGAAGTTGCACTTGAACAGATTGTCGTCACGACACCATAGCAGTGACGACGAGTGTGCATCAGCAGGCTGTGGTCCACGGACCATGCATGGATAGAAGCCTTGAGCAGTGGCTTCATCTCTGGACCTGGGTAGAAGATTCTTGAATAGGATATCTCCCCACGGTCTCTTGATGGCGTTTTTCTCAGCATACTCCTGGGTCACAAATCTGTATTTGAACCATTGTTCTGCCCAATATCTTCGAATCCATTGGATTCAGGTCTTGCGCTGACTGTAATCCTCTTCAGGATCTGTCTTGTACATTTCTGAGAGTTCATCTGGCAGATCTCTGGAGGTCTCACCACGACGCTTTCTGCCACCCTTCCTTGTTGCTTTCTTTGAAGCCATAAACTTTAACTTGAAAGGCTTCAAGACGTTCAAAGGCTTCAAAGGTTTTCGTTTGCTGGACCAACAGGAACTAGCTTCAGGAGAATTTATGTGATGCTGTAAGAGTTCTGCAAATGAATGCAGACTATGAGAACCAAAGGATTCTCCCACTGACATGTACCTGTGACAGCATTAAGGTGCGAGGGAAGGGGAAGAGGTCATATGCATTCTCAGAAGATTTTGAAGATAAATCAGTTTAGAAGACATTGACCTCATCGTGCGAAGACATTCACTCATAGATAAGAAATTGGTTCCAAATTTGTACGAATCCACAGATCAGTACAAGTGAGGAATCTAACTACTTTGTGAAGCACAAGTGAATATACTAGGCATGTTTATGAGATGCAGTATGAGAGAGATCTAGCTTGTGTGAACAGAAACTGCTTGTGGTAGAAAGTGACAGATCAATAGGATCAACGGTGCTGTAAAAAAGGGAGTTTTATTTACCACACTGAGAACTGCTAGACGAAGTGGGAGATGAGGCCGAGCAGTTCGATCTTCCGTGCCCTAACTTGGTGACGGAGGACACCTACGGCGACGGCAGAGAGGACGATGTCTGCGGTCGGCGTGAAGACGGCGTCGAAGAGGTTGCGGCAGCGAAACGCTTCGTCGCTGGCGTCATCGAGAGCTAGCGGTGGCGCTAGGGTTCGTGCGAGGGTGGAAGAAGAGATAATGACCGCTGTGAGTGTGTATTTATAGGCACAGGGGCGGCACTGTGCTATTACACAGGTGCCCCTGGAGATTCGCATTTGAGGAACACGTGGCCATTATGCGGAATTTTGGGGTTTGTTCCACGTCCCACGCACGCCTAGATTGTCGGGTGGTCGTTCCTACTTCTCCGGAATTCATGTGGAGGAATGAGCATTGAAAACGGACTTAATGGTTGTCTCTGTATCTTCTGCTGACAAGGACGCAGAGAAGACATTCGACAGTTTCAATAGAATGCATATGACTTGGAGAGATAGAGTTTGAGATAGAAAGCATAGAGAGGTTAGGGTCCGATCACATTCACTTAGTTCAAAAGATTCAACACGAAGACATAGCTATAAGTGAATGCTGTAGAGGACAGTACACTAGCATATATATATATATATATATATATATAATCAACATAGTGAAGATAATCATGAAAATATGTTGAGATCGAAGCCAAACCACATGTGAAGACATTGCAAGGTAACGCCATGAGTGAAACACTTCAAAATAGAACGTTTGGTGGTGGCGTTACCCACCATATAGGAAGTATTAGACCCAGACACGGCGCACAATTATCGTGGCGCTCCGAAGTCAAATTCCACATTAATGTATTCACACTTAGAATGTATGTCTTCATTGATTGAAGATATACTTCACTTCGTGTGTTGCACATCTAAGTCATCAATATGCATAAGGGTTAGGATGTGTGCCTGATCACAGGACATTTGAGGATTCCAGGATATTTAGCTCACACCGTAACTTGCAAAACCTCTTCTCATCCAAGGGCTTGGTGAAGATATCTACCAATTGCTCTTCAGTGTTGACATGTATGATATCAATGTCTTCCTTCACAACATGATCTCTGAGAAAGTGATGATGAATTTCAATGTGCTTTGTCTTCGAGTGCTGAACTGGGTTGTTAGCAATCTTGATGGCGCTTTCGTTGTCGCAAGAAAGTGGCACTTGCTTCAGATGAATGCCATAGTCCTTGAGTGTTTGCTTCATCCACAGAAGTTGAGCGCAGCAAGATCCAGCAGCAATGTATTCAGATTCAGCAGTGGAGGGAGATACACAGTTCTGCTTCTTTGAAGACCAACATACAAGTGATCGTCCCAGAAAGTGACATGTGCCTGATGTAGACTTGCGATCAACTTTGTCACCAGCATAATCAGCATCCGAGAATCCAACTAGATCAAACTCTGAGCCCTTTGGATACCATAATCCTAGAGTTTGGGTGTGAGCCAAATATCGAAGAATTCGCTTCACAGCTAAGTGATGCGACTCCTTTGGTGCCGCTTGAAATCGAGCACACATGCAAATACTAAGCATAATATCTGGCCTAGATGCACATAGATAAAGTAAAGAACCAATCATGGAGTGGTATACCTTTTGATCGAACTCTTTACCATTGTCGTCAGGACCCAGATGATGTTTGGCTGGCATTGGTGTTGTGAAGCCTTTGCAGTCTTGCATACCGAACTTCTTCAGGCAATCTTTGAGATACTTCTCTTGAGATATGAAGATCCCATTGCGTTGTTGTCGTATTTGAATACCAAGGAAGAACTTCAGCTCCCCCATCATGGACATATGATATTGCTCTTGCATCATATATCCAAACTCTTCACTGTACTTCTGATTGGTGCAGCCGAAGATAATGTCATCCACATATATTTGGCACACAAACAGTTCACCATCATATGTCTTCGTGAAAAGAGTGGGATCTAGGGAACCAGGTATGAAGCCTTTTCTCTTCAGGAAGTATTTGAGTGTGTCATACCAGGCCCGAGGGGCTTGTTTGAGGCCATACAGTGCCTTGTTGAGCTTGTATACCATGTCAGGATGTTTTGGATTTTCAAAGCCAGGTGGTTGTGCAACATACACTTCTTCAATCTTGCCATTGAGAAAGGCACTCTTCACATCCATTTGATATAGAAGTATGTTATGATGATTTGCATAGGCCAGTAGTATGCATATGGCTTCAAGTCTAGCCACAGGAGCAAATGTTTCATCGAAGTCAATGCCTTCCACTTGAGTATATCCTTGAGCAACGAGACGAGCTTTGTTTCTGACAACTTGACCATGCTCATCTTCCTTGTTGCGGTATATCCATTTGGTGCCTATTATATTGTGTTTCCGTGGATCAGGACGCTTAACCAGTTCACATACATTATTCAGCTCAAACTGTTGAAGCTCTTCTTGCATAGCTTGAATCCATTCAGGTTCCATGAAGGCTTCTTCAACTTTCTTGGGTTCTGCTATTGAGACGAGTGCGAAGTGCCCACAGAAATTTGCTAGCTGAGTTGCCCTTGAACGAGTGAGTGGACCAGGTGCATTGATGCTATCAATTATTCTTTCAATCTGCACTTCATTGGCAACGCGAGGATGTACAGGGCGAAGACTTTGCTCTTGCTGTTCATTGTGGTTGTTGGAAGGAATATCTTCAGGCTGTGCATTGTCTTCATGTTGATCAGGTGCTGAAATGATAAGTTCTTCTTCAGGATGAGCTTCAGAAGGTATAATTTCTCCAGTTCCCATTAGCTTGATTGATTCACTGGATGAAACTTCATCTAGCACATTTGGCAGCTGCTCTCTTTGTGAACCGTTGGTCTCATCGAACCGCACATCCACTGTTTCAACCACTTTGTAATGAAAGAGATTGAAGACTCTGTAGGAGTTCGAATCCTTTCCATATCCAAGCATAAAACCCTCATGTGCTTTTGGTGCAAATTTTGAGGTGTGATGTGGGTCCTTGATCCAGCACCTTGCGCCAAATACTCTGAAGTAACTGACATTTGGCTTCTTGCCAGTAAGGAGCTCATAAGATGTCTTGTTCAGTAGCTTGTGAAGATAAACACGATTGATTGTATGGCATGCAGTATCAATGGCTTCGGGCCAGAATTTTCTTGGGGTCTTGTATTCATCTAGCATCGTTCTAGCCATCTCAATTAGTGTTCTGTTCTTGCGTTCGACGACGCCATTCTGCTGTGGCGTGTACGGGGCTAAGAATTCATGTGTGATGCCCAAGGTGTCAAGATATGTATCAAGGCCAGTGTTCTTGAATTCAGTGCCATTGTCACTTCTGATGTGCTTTATCTTGGCGCCAAAATTGTTCATAGCTCGATTGGCAAAGCGTCTGAAGACATCCTGCACTTCAGTCTTGTAAAGGATTATGTGCACCCAAGTATATCTAGAGTAATCATCAACAATAACGAAGCCATAGAGGCAAGCAGTAGTAGTTAGAGTTGAGTAATGAGTGGGACCAAAAAGATCCATGTGAAGCAGTTCGAAGGGTCGAGTAGTGGTCATGATTGTCTTCGAGGGATGTTTGGCCCTCGTCATCTTCCCTGCTTCACAGGCACCGCATAAGTGGTCTTTCTTGAACTTGACGCCCTCGATGACTATGACATGCTTCTTCTTCGCAAGGGTGTGGAGGTTCCTCATGCCAGCATGTCCAAGCCTCCGATGCCAGAGCCAACATTCTGAAGCCTTTGCTAGAAGACATACTGCAAGCTGTGGCCCTGTTGAGAAATCTACCACGTACAAATCATCTTTTCAATATCCTTCAAACACTAGAGACTTGTCAGATTCCATTAGTACAAGGCAACGATATTTTCCAAACATTACGATCATGTTCAAATCGCAAAGCATTGAGACAGACATTAAGTTGAAGCCAAGGGATTCAACAAGTATGACTTTATCCATGTGTTGATCCCTTGAGATTGCAACTCTACCTAGACCCAATACCTTACTTTTACCAGTGTCAGCAAATGTGATGTGGCTCTTGTCGGATGGACGCAAGGTTGAGTCCATACGAAGACTTCTTTTGCCAGTCATGTGATTTGTACACCCATTGTCAATAATCCATTCTGAAGACGCTGGTGTCGTACCCTACAGTGCAGTTAGGGGGATAGGCTTCACCAAGAGCATTGTGAAGCAAAAACATTTGACGAACCAGTGGGTTATGAAAGCTTAGATCCAGGTTAGGACTAATAGGGAGATTAGCAAGCGATTCAGGTACGAAGTACATAGTAAGACCATTTGGGCATTTGATCTTGCGCCCTACAAGATGTTTAAGGTCCCCAGCAATAGCGTCAGACGATTTTGGTTTTCTGCTGGAGACCTTTCCCTGCAAAAGAAAGTTAAGCCTTCTTAACCACCCACATCTTCAAGGGTGGCTTAGAAGCAATAAGTCTAATGTAGCATCTGAGAATTTTGGCTTTGAAGCCTTAGCAAACAGTCTTGCAGGCGGACAATAGTACTCATAAGAATAAGCAGAATAGTTCTTGGTCTTATGAACATGGAGGTTTGATGAACCGCTCTCATATTCATATGCCTGAGTATGGTTTCCCTGCAAAACATTTGCGTTAGTGCGACTCAGGTGAGTCCTCTGTTTGTATGAAGCCTTTGGACCATATGAAGCCTTTGGTCTGAGGTTTGTCTTCTTCAAGTGAGGTGTCATGAAGACATTCACAGGAAGATTTTCCAGACACCTTTTCGGAACCCAGATCTTCTTCATAGGCGGTCCATTCCTGCAGTTAGTACTAATGTACCTGGCAAACACTTCACCATTCTGATTCTTAAACAGTATATAGTTTGCATCAAAGGATTCATCAATGATAATGGGGTTAGCACAAGTGAAGCCAGTTAGATTGGATGGATCTGCTGAAGGTTCCTTTGCAGCAACCCACATGGTTTTGGGGTACTGCTCAGGTTTCCAGTAAGAGCCATCTGCATTCATTTTCCTTACGAACCCAACACCCTCTTTCCTAGGGTTTCGGTTCAGAATCTGCTTTTTGAGGACATCACATAGTGTCTGATGCCCTTGAAGACTTTTGTACATCCCTGTTTCAAGCAATGTCTTCAACCTAGCATTCTCATCAGCAATAGCGGTGGTATCCTCAGCAGAGGGGTTAGCTACCACATCAACAGTTGAAGATATTGCAACAGCAGTAGCAGTAGAACATTCAGCAACAGAAGTAGCATTATCATGCTCAATGCATTTAAGACATGGTGGTTCAAATCCTTCCTGAGCAGGACTGATCTGTTTGGCGCGAAGTGACTCGTTTTCCGTTTGAAGATCTTCATGAACCGCTCTCAATTTCTCAAGATCCCGCTTCCTTTGAAGATAATCATAGGAAAGCTTTTCATGAGTTGTTGAGAGAGTTTCATGACGACTTTCAAGTTCTTGATACTTAACGTGAAGATTTTTTATGTCTTCAATTAAGGATTCAGATCGAGTCATTTCAGCACCTAACAGATCATCGCTTCTGTCTAACAGTTTTTGAATATGTTCCATAGCTTTCTGTTGTTCAGTTGCAATTTTAGCAAGTTTTTTGTAGCTAGGTTTTGAACCACAATCAGAGTCATCGTCACTAGATGTTTGATAGTGAGTAGTGTGTGTGTTTACCTTGGCACCGCGTGCCATGAAGCAGTAGGTAGAAGCGGAGTAGTCCTTGTCATTTGCATCGGTGTCAGTGATGAAGTCATTGTCTTCAGTGTTGAAGATGGACTTGGCAACGTATGCTGTAGCCAGACTTGCGACGCCTGAGTCGGATTCCTCCTCAGACTCCACCTCCGCCTCCTCAGAAGCAGACTCCTCCTCTGAATCCATTTCCTTGCCAACAAATGCACGTGCCTTGCCAGATGAGCTCTTCTTGTGTGATGAAGACTTTGAGGAAGACTTGGAAGAAGACTTTGAGTATTTCTTCTTCTTTTTCTTGTCGTCAGAGTCATATTCCTTGCTCTTCTTCTTCTTTTTGTTCTCATTGTCCCACTGTGGACACTCAGAGATGAAGTGGCCAAGTTTCTTGCACTAGTGACATGTTTTCCTCTTGTAGTCATGAGCAGGAGCTTCATCATTCCTTGAACTTGATCGGGAAGACTTTCTGAAGCCTTTCTTCTTGGTGAATTTTTGGAACTTCTTGACAAGCATAGCAAGTTCCCTTCCAATGTCTTCAGGATCATCAGAACTGTTGTCAGATTCTTCTTCAGATGAGGAGACAGCTTTTGCCTTCAAGGCACGAGTTCGCCCATAGTTTGGACCGTAGATATCTCTTTTCTACGAAAGCTGAAACTCATGTGTGTTGAGCCTCTCAAGTATGTCAGACGGATCGAGTGTCTTGAAATCAGGACGTTCTTGAATCATCAGGGCCAGGATGTCAAACGAACTATCAAGTGATCTCAGCAGCGTCTTGACGACTTCGTGTTTGGTAATCTTAGTGGCGCCGAGGGCTTGAAGCTCATTTGTGATGTCAGTGAGTCGGTCAAATGTGTGTTGGACATTCTCATTGTCATTTCGCTTGAAGCGATTGAAGAGGTTGCAAAGGACACTGATTCTCTGATCTCTCTGGGTTGAGATGCCTTCATTGACCTTGGAGAGCTAGTCCCAGACCAGCTTGGATGTCTTCAAAGCACTCACACGGCCATACTGTCCTTTGGTCAGATGACCACAGATGATATTCTTGGCAGTAGAGTCCAGTTGAACGAATTTCTTGACATCAGCAGCAGTGACACCTTCTCCAGCCTTGGGAACGCCGTTCTTGACGACATACCATAGGTCAACGTCAATGGCTTCAAGATGCATGCGCATCTTATTCTTCCAGTAGGGATATTCAGTTCCATCGAAGACGGGGCACGCAGCGGAGACTTTAATTATCCTTGC
Source organism: Triticum urartu (assembly GCF_056163025.1). Lineage (NCBI taxonomy): Eukaryota > Viridiplantae > Streptophyta > Magnoliopsida > Poales > Poaceae > Triticum > Triticum urartu. The sequence continues at coordinate 147,065,915 of NC_141873.1, read as the reverse complement.
AGTCGACATAGCTAAAACTCCAGGTGGTTAAACCAAATCACACAGAACAAGGGAGCACCTTGCTCTGATACCAATTGAAAGTGCGTTATATCGACTAGAGGGGGGGTGAATAGGCGATTTTTATGAAAGTCTTCAGAACATGGGAGTTTTGAAGACAAACAATAAAATTGAACCTATTACCATGCAGCGGAAGGTAGACTACACTAGGCAAACCATAGTCAAGTATTCAATGAAGTGAAAGCACAAAGACTAATAGCAGCTAGGTAGTAAGGATCAGGTAGGAAGATATTGTGAAGTCAAACAGAACACGTAGTCACTCAGTGAAGACAAATAATAGAGCAAACATACAATGACTTCACAAGGAGTAACAGTAAGTAACGTGAAGTGAAGATGAAACCAGTGAGTCGTTGAAGACAATGATATGTTGAACCAGTTCCAGTTGCTGTGACAACTGTACGTCTGGTTGGAGCGGCTAGGTATTTAAACCTTAGGACACACAGTCCCGGACACCCAGTCCTGAACAAGCAGCTCAGGACACCCAGTCCTCACCGTATTCTCCTTGAGCTAAGGTCACATAGACCTCGCCCAATCACTCTGGTAAGTCTTCAAGGTAGACTCCCAAACCTTCACAGACTTCGTTCACTGGCAATCCACAATGTCTCTTGGAATCTCAGAACGCGATGCCTAACCGGCCGGAGGATGCACAGTCCTCAAGTGTAATAAGTCTTCAGATCACACAGACAAGAAGACTTAAGTGATGCCCAATTCTCTCTGGCTCTGGTGGTTAGGGCTTTTATCCTCGCAAGGAATTCTCTCTCAAAGGCTTCGAGGTGGGTTGCTCTCAAACGACAAAAGCCGTACTCTCAATCTGAGCAGCCAACCATTTATGGTTGTAGGGGGTGGGCTATTTATAGCCACTTGGCAACCCGACCTGATTTGTCCGAAATGACCCTGGGTCACTAAGGAACTGACACGTGTTCCAACGATCAGATTTCAAACTCACACGGCAACTTTACTTGGGCTACAAGCAAAGCTGACTTGTCCGACTCTGGACAAGATTCACTCTCATAGTCTTCACTCGAAGACATAGGTTTTTGGTTTAGGCATCACTTCAGTCATTTTGACTGGTTCTCTTGGACCCCACTTAACAGTACGGTGGTTCCTATGACTCAACACAAAATAAAAAGAACTACGAAAGATCTAAGTCTTCGAGCTCCATAGGCTTCATATCGTGTCTTCTCTTGTCATAGTCTTCAATGTGAATATCTTCATATACCATCTTTGACTTCAATGTCTTCATACATTTTTAGGGGTCATCTCTGGTAGTAAAACCAAATCATGAGGGACTTCTACGTGTGTTATCCTGCAATTCTCACAAACACATTAGTCCCTCAACTAGGTTTGTCGTCAATACTCCAAAACCAACTAGGGGTGGCACTAGATGCACTTACAGTCCCCAGCGCCACCAAAACAGAAGAAGAAGAAGAAGAAGAAGAAGAAGAAGAAGAAGAAGTCAAAAGCTTCAAAGCCCTCTGCTGCACCAACTTCTTCGATTGTGAAGCCATTGAATACTGCACCTCCTAAAACCTGTGTGCATTCTGAAGACTTGTCTCGTGTCTCCAAGAGGACCAAGAAGACCAAGAAGTCCAAGAAGATTTCTAGGCATGACCTGACTCCTGCTGTCGTTTTGTGCAACGAGGAAGACACCATTGATTTGTCCAGTCATGAAGATCTTGGTGATGAAGCTCTAGAGATGTTGATCAAGAGCAAACAAGAGGCGGAGATCTTCAATGACCTGCCCCTCTTTGATGTTGATATTTTGAACAACTTCATTGATGAATGGTTCGACGACCAAAGCATCAGTATTGATGACCTGTAGATGCCCGTTGACATCAGTGTCACATTCCATGGAGCCATTGCAAATGAATTGGCCTTAGATCAGAAAATCGTCGAGCTCAAGAACAAGATTGACCATGAGAAGGCGCATTTCAAGAAGCACATGGCCAAGCTCAGTGTGGCTGATGTGCAAATTTTCAAGAAGATGTTGCATGATCTCAAGGCAGAGTTCCACAAGAAGTGTGAAGAACCCAAAGGGTCACGTGAGCGCATGAAGTACTATGCGCATAAATGTGTTTAAGCACATAATGCAGCTAAGAAGCGCAAGGCTCTTGGGCGTCCTGGCATCGACCCCAGGATGGCGGCCAAGCAAAAGAAGAAGTTTGTTGAAGCCCAACCTGAAACTCGATGGCAGGAATGACCAAGCATAGTCTTCCCTACCAGCATGATTGGCTCGAAGCCAAAGGTCCCCTCAGCAGCTTCAGAAATGAAGAAGACACAGCAAGCCAAGGCCGAAGCCAGGAAGAGGAAACTCAAGGACACCTCTGATGATGCTCCCTCCAAGAAGAAATTGAAGACAAAGGCTTCAAAGTCTTCAAAGAAAGAGTGTGCTTCTGCCCCAGAGCCCCTCATCGTTGAACCTATCTCAGTTGTTATGCCTGCTTCAACCAACCAAGAATGCCGCCTTGTGATACATGAGCCTGCTTCCACAGAGGCTCCAGAAAGTGAACAAGTTCCAGCAGTTGACCCCAACGTAGCTGAAGACATTGGTCATGAAGACAATGTGCATGATGATGAACTCCTTCCTCACCTTGAGCCCCAATCGGTATCATCGCCTGCTCCAACGAGCAGTGAACTTATTAGCATTGATCATCCATTGACGCTAATTGTTCAAGATGACTCATGGTCCGAGCGCTGACAACAAGATACCCCAGTGCAAGATGAGACACCACATACTCCGCCTGCTCAAGTTATGTCTTTAGTACTTCATGATGAAGACTACATGGAACAGACCACTCCTTCTCCAAAGGCGTCTCCAACGTTCGAAGGCTTCGCGAGGGCCTCAAGCCATAGGTATCCATGTTGAGCATCCATAAGAAGACGTGCAACACATGAGCTCAGTAGCACGTCAAGTGTTTCTTGAAGCCACTCCTTCTGCGACTGCCTTTGATTCTGAAGCCAAGACTGCTGAAGACATTTCGGCTGCATCAGCCAAAGAAGAAAGAGAAGCCACACCCCGTGCAAGTGATCCTGTCATTCTTGGAGAGAATGTGATCGTGCCTGACCGTCCATTCATTGAACCGATGGAGGATGGAAACACTGAGGCTGCCACCAACTACGCTACTGAAGCCAATGACTCTGTCATGGCTGAAGACAATGTGGAGCCTGAAGCCAATGTGAATGCTGACACAACTGTGACGCCAATCACTTATGATGGCGTCATTCCTCCTCCAAGGCCACACACTATGGAACATGCGTTCAATTGTGGCAAATTGGTGACTGTCGGATGGCCAATTTTGGTTCCACCCACTGCTCCCCGGCCACAGTACGACTATCATGTGGAGCAGAGGCCTCAAGTTCAGAAGCCAAAGCCGTGTCTGCCAAGGCTTCCTAGTGCTGTCACAACTCAGGGTTCTTTCAGCATGCTCAGCTTTAGAGAGCATAATACTTTCTTTGATAGCGCCAAGAACCCGTACACTAAGCCAAAGATCACCTCTGACAGATTTTGGAGCCATCTTCAGCGAAGCTACTATTCTTTCATCATGTACAATCAAGACCGGATTTTTCCGCACAAGCGTCTCGAATGTGAAGCTATGGCTGGGCTACCATGTCTTGAAGAGGCTCTTGACTGCTTTAGGGATGTTGGTCTTCTCCCCTTTGTGACCGAGAAGGAGCACTGGAATGAAGAGCTTTTGCTATAGTTCTATGCCACTCTAGACATTCAAGGCTACAACAGGGATCCGAAGACTTGGGTCCTTGAGTGGATGACAGGTGATGTTCATCATGAAGCTAAAGCTCAAGATATCATCGAGCTTAGTTCCGTGCCCACTCCAGGTGAGTTGTACGAACCTGGTTGTCATCTTCATCAGAATGAGTTGCAGAGCATTTTTCAGAAGCCTGAGCCCAATATGAGCCAAATACTTAGTATGATGAAGCCACTGCCACAAGACACTGAATACCCAAAGGAGTTCTTTGTCAAGGACCTAGAGTACTTTCCATGCACAGTATACCACATTCAGAGGTGTACTCTCTGGCCCATCAAAGGAAATTCTTCTAAAGCTAAACTTGAAGGCGCTATGAAGACTTTGGTATTCTATATTATAAGTGGAATCAGATTCAACACTCAGGATTTCTTCATCAGACAACTTGCTGCTTCTAGGATTGATCTGTTTGGTCTGAAATTCTATGCTCCATGGGTGATGCGCCTGATTAAGCTTCATTCCACCATTGACTATCAGCCTTCATCGCGCAACCACATTGTCTTTCTGCCTGAAGTTGATATGTCCATTGAAGCCATCTACCCCTGGCCTACCAAGAAGCCACTCCATCTTCAGAGTGCTGAATTTCAAAGCTCCACGCAGCCAATCAAAGGAATCCATGTGCCCAATGTTGCAACTCTTGCATACCCACTGGATGGCAACATGCGCTTTCTGCACCACGCCAACACTGAAGCCACTGCAAGCACAATTGCTCAAAGGCCCCATAAGCATCATCGAGTCCTCAATGACCGTGAGCTTTTGGTGGCTTTACATAAGAAGCAGGATAGGCATCACGACTAGCTGAAGGGTCAGATGCAGAGTCTCTTGGTGGATGTCAATCGAATTCGCAACTTGGCCACCAAGAACTCGTTAGTTGCACATGAAGCCTGTAGGCGGTCCTCAAAGAGCCTCACAATGCTCTGTCCTAAAGAAGATCTTTACGAAGATGGCTTCACCGAGAACTTCAAGTTTGACTCCGGGCCTCCTCAAAATGCAAGCTGGCGTCGCACTCCCTCTATCGAAGATTCTGAGCATTCATCTTCGGCTGCAACTGTTGTTGCGAGAGTCGTCGATGAAGAAGATGACGCCACTTCACCAACCTTGGCTGCACTGCTTGACGATACTGCATCACGCCCATCTGCACCACCAAACTCCAACGGCGACCCTGCTCCATATTCTACTCCAGCTGGGAACGAGTAGATCCTCTATGTCTTCAAACCTTTTTGGTCATTACTGACAAAAGGGGGAGAAGCATATCAGGTTGATAGTCTTCAAGCGGGTCCATATGGGTGGTTGCATTATTTTTGCTAAGTTCTTACAACTCTCATTTTTTAAACTATTTAGCCTTTGAGTTGTAACACTTAAACTTGATGGCCGTCTGCTACGTTTTGCTGCTACTTTGTGATGCGATGATAAATTCCGCATCAAGTCATTTTGTAGACGCCCATTTTTCATTGTGTGTGTCATTATCTTTGTTACTCTTATATATGCATGATGAATTGTCTTCGTAAGTTGAAGAGGATCTCCACAAAGTAAAACTTGCCATGTGCATTTGCATACAAAATCAAACTACTTATATGCACATCTTGAGGGGGAGACTTTTGCAACTTATGAAGACAATGCCTTTATCCTTAACTCTCACATACTTTTATCCCCGTTGAAACTTCAACCAGTTTGTCATCAATCACCAAAAAGGAGGAGATTGTAAGTGCATCTAGTGCCACCCCTAGTTGGTTTTGCAGTATTGACGACAAACTTCGTTGAGGGACTAATGTGTTTGTGAGAATTGCAGGGTAACACAGGTAGTAGTCCCTTATTGATTCGGTTTACCTACCAGAGATGACCCCTAAAAATGTGTGAAGACATTGAAGACAATGGTAGTTTGTGAAGACATTCAAAGTGAAGATTATGACATGACAAGACATTCATGTGAAGACTATGGAGTGCGAAGACATAGTTGTTTCGTAGTTTCCTTTTCTTCTTTGTTGAGTCATAGGAACCACTGTACTGTTAAGTGGGGTCCAAGTGAACAAAGTGAGAGTGACTGAAGTGATGCTCAACCAAAATCCTATGTCTTCGAGCGAAGACAATGAGAGCAAATCTTATCCAGAGCTCGAAGAGTCAGCTTTACTTGTAGCCCAAGTCAAGCTGCCGCGTGTGTTTGAAATCCAACCGTTGGACACATGTCAGTTCCTTAGTGACCCAGGGTCATTTTGGACAAATCAGGTCGGGTTGCCTCCTGGCTATAAATAGCCCACTCCCTACACCATAAATTTGTGGTTTCTCAGAGTTAGTGCACCACTTTTGTCGTCTGAGAGCAACCCGCCTCCGAAGCATTTGAGAGAGATATCCTTGCAAGGACAAAGCCCAAAACACCCAAAGCCAAAGAGTGTTAGGCTTCACTAAAGTCTTTTTGTCCGGGTGACCTGAATACTTGTTACACTTGAGGACTGTGAATCCTCCAGTCGGTTAGGCGTCGCATTCTGAGCATCCAAGAGCCATTGTGGATTGCCAATGAACGAAGTATGTGAAGGTTTGGAAGTCTACCAGAGTGATTGGACGAGGACTAGGTGTCCTTAGCTCAAGGGGAATAAGGTGAAGACGCGGTCTTGTGAGTTAAATCTCAGCCTCCCTAACCAGAGCTACAGTTGTCACAGCAACTGGAACTGGTCTACCAAATCCTTGTCTTCACCAAGAAAATAGTTATATCCTTCACTTCCCTTTATTTTACAGTTTGTCTTCGTGAAGTCATTGCATGCTTGTCTGATCTGATTGACTTCATTGAGTGAGGACTGGTTACTGTTTTGCTTCATACTGTCTTCCATCCTGATCCATACTACCTAGCTGTTGATAGTCTTCGTGCTTTCACTTCATTGCTTACTTGACTATCGCATGTCTAGTGTAGTCTTCCTTCTGCTGCATATCAATAGGTTCATTTCTACTGTTTGTCTTCAAAGACCTCATGTTTTGAAGACTTTCATAAAAATCTCCTATTCACCCCATCTAGTCGATAACTAGCACTTTCAGCTTCTTCTTCATGAGAGTGTGCAAGTTCCTCATGCCCTCATGTCCTAGCTTCCGATGCCAGAGCCAGCACTCTGAAGCTTTTGCTAGAAGACATACGGCCAGGTGTGGTCCTGTGCAGAAATCTACCATATACAGATCATCTCTTCGATAGCTTTCGAAGACTAGAGATTTGTCATATTCCATAAGCACAAGGCAACGGTATTTTCCAAATATCACAATCATGTTCAGATCACAAAGCATTGAGACAGACATTAAGTTGAATCCAAGGGATTCAACAAGCATCACTTTATCCATGTGTTGATCCTTTGAGATTGCAACTCTACCTGGGCCCAATACCTTGCTTTTACTAGTGTCAGCAAACGTGATGTGACTTTTGTCACACGGTCATAGGGTTGCCTCCATAAGAAGACTTTCATCACCAGTCATGTGGTTAGTGCATCCACTATCCATAATCCACCGAGTTGCCTTCGGAGCCATACCCTACAATGCAGTTAGAGGGATAGGCTTCACCAAGAGTATTGTGAAGCACAAACATGTAGCGAATAAGCATATTATCAAAGTTCAGATCCTTGTTAGGGTAGATAGGATGTTTGTCAGGAAACCCTGGGATGGAATACATAATAAGACCATTTTGGAATTTTATCTTGCATCCCACAAGATGTTTTAGGTCCCCAGCATTAGCGCCAGAAGCCTTTGATTTCTGGCTGGAGACCTTTCCCTGCAAAAGAAAGTTAATTCTTCTTAACCACCCACATCTTCAAGGGTGGCTTAGAAGCAATGAGTCTAAGTGCATCATCTGAGAACTTTGGCTTTGGAGACCTGGCAAATAGCCTTGTAGGAGGTAAATAATACTCATAAGAATAAGCATAAAAGTTGTTTGTTTTATGAACATAGCGGTTTGAAGAAACACGCTCATATTCATAAGTATGAGTATGGTTTCCCTGCAAAACATTGGTGTTAGGGTGACCTTGTGTGGTCCTTTGTCTGTATGAAGCCTTTGAGACATATGAAGCCTTTGGTTTGGGGTTTGTCTTCTTCCCATGTGGTGTCATGATGACATTCACGGGAAGCTTCTCAAGACAACTTTTGGGAACCCAGATCTTCTTCAAAGGTGGCCCATTCCTGCAATTAGTACCAATAAACCTGGCAAACACTTCACCATTGTGATTCTTAAACATCTTATAATTGGCATCAAAGGATTCATCAATGATAATGGGATTACCACAAGTGAAGCCAGATAAGGTAGATGGGTCCACCGAAGGGCCCTTTGCAGCAACCCATGTGGTTTTGGGGTACTGCTTAGGCTTCCAGTACGAACAATCGGCATTTATTTTCCTATCGAATCCAACACCCTCTTTCCTTGGGTTTCGGTTCAAAATCTGTTTCTTGAGGACTTCACATAGTGTCTGATGCCCTTTGAGGCTTTTGTACATGCCTGTTTCAAGCAATGTCTTCAACCTAGCATTTTCATCAGCAATAGTAGTGGTATCCTCAGAAGAGGGGTTACTCACCACATCAGCAGTTCAAGATATTGCAACATTAGTAGCAGTAGAACATTCAGCAACAGAGACAGCATTATCACGCTCAAGACATTTCAAACAAGGTGGCCCAAAGTCTTCCTGAGCGGAACTGATCTGTTGAGCACGAAGTGAATCGTTCTCTTTTTGAAGATCTTAATGGGACGCTCTCAGATTCTCTAGTGTAACGCCCCGAGGCCGTTGCGCTAGGTGTCTGCCAGTTATTCACTATCGTTGTCATGTCATTCTCTTGCGTGTTGCATCTTGTCATGTCATCATGTGCATTGCATCATCTTGTTTTAAAAACTTGCATCTGTCCCAGCCTCCTCGTCCCGCCCGTTGTCCGTTCTGAGCCGAACCACACTTGCACGCGCCCGCGGCATGTCCGAAATAGTATTTTATAAGTGGCCAGAAAATGTTCTCGGAATGGGTTGAAAGTTGGCGTGTGGTCTTATTATAGTGTAGATAGACCGCCTGTCAAGTTTCATCGCATTCGGAGTTTGTTTGACGCCCCAACGGATAACTATAGCGACATTATAGTCAGTCTAACGTCGGACGTTTTCGGTCTCCAGAAACAGATGCCGGGCCCTTTCTCTCTCTTCTCCCCCTCGCAGTCTCGCCACAGCCCACCTAGTCCATCATCCTTCCCCTCTTCGCTTCCGGAGTTGTCGGATGCGACCGCACGGTCTGAAACCCTCTCTGCACAGTGCATCGAACCCCTCACGTGCGCGTTCGAAATTGTCCCGGACCCGACCCGAGCGATCGTCACCGATGGGTCCGGAACATCCCCAAACAACTACAAAACATCTCCGTTTTGTTAATTAGGCTCCCTAACTATTTTATTCGCGACCGTCCGATTACGATCGTAGGGATGAGGTAGCCCCTAACCTAATCCACTTAATGTATATATAGTCCAACCCTAAATTTGAGGAGAGATGTCCCATCCTCCCAGTCGCCGCCGCCATTCCACCAAATCCCCCTCGGGATCCTTCCACCAACCAGCTTCTTTTCCCCCGATCCAATCCAGCCAACCAGCGCCAGCCTCTGCTTCCCCTCGATCCACCCAAGCCCATCAATCCTCTCCCTCCTCGCTCTCCTTCATCGACCAGGGAGACGAGCTCCTCCCGAGCGCCTCCGCCTTATCTTGTCGCCGGCCAGCCTCGTCGGAGACCACCCCTGCCAGGCCGATCTCGCCTCCGTTTCTCTCTCTACCGTTACTCTCTCTCTCTCTAGCACCTCACCTCGCGGTCTCTCTTTCTTCAGGACGAACAAGGGCCTCACCATGGCCACGGGATGGAGCTCCGCCGCCATGGAACCTCGCCTCCGCGCCCCAAATTCGGCCCCTCTGTTGGATTCCGTCATCCAAGTCTGGTCTTCGTCCGCCCTCCCGTGTAGCCCTGTGCGCCAAGTTCCTCCTCCGGCCGGTCCTGATGCGACAAGTTCCGCCGGCCTCCCTTTTGCCGCGAGTGCAGACGCCGGCGAAGCCCCGCAGGTCACCCCTTGCCAAGTCCCACGCCGAGCTGCTCTTGCTCCCGCTAGCCTCCTCTGTGCGTCAAGTCCGTCGCTCCGCTGTGCGCCAAGTCCTCGTCGCTGGCCTCTGCTTCTGCGTGTGGGAACGACGACGACCAGCAACAAGTTCCCTCGCCCGCGCGTTGACCTCCAGCCCGCTCGATCCACTGCTTCACGAAACGCATCACGCCCTCGATCTGGGGCTCTGGCGTCAACCGGCCCATCTACGATCGGGCCTGCTAGCCCAAGGATGCGATAAGGCCTGCCCGCAAGCCCACCTCCACTGAACCGCGCGGTGAGGCCCAGCCGCTGGCCAGATCCGGCCCAGCGAGGTGAGGACGCGCCCAGCCTCCCTTGTGCATTGTTGGGCCAGCCAGCAGATTCGGCCCAGTGTGGTTTTTTTCCAGATCTGTGTATTTGTCTATTATCCAGAGTACTGCATATTTATAGATTACGCCTCCATGTTCATGCATTAATAACTCTAGAACCGTGCTTCGGATTAAAATATTTTAAATATGTAAAATGCTTAGAATTTTATATAGTTTCATAATATGTCATATTCACCCATGTTTAAAATGTTCAAAATGATGTTTGTGTAACTTTGTCCATATGCCATGCTAAAATGGTTTAATTCATAACTAAATAACCGTAGCTTCGTTTTTAACAAACTTTATATGTAAATGGGGTAGAATTTTGCCAAGTTTAACATGGTGGCATCATCTTGCATGTTTAATAACTATAAAATATGGTTTAGGGCAGAACAGGACCAAACCTAATATATGCACATGGGGATTTACCGGAATTGTTGTTCGTTGTTTCCGGCCTCATTTAAACTTGCCTAGATAGGTAGTTTTTTTTGCTTCACCCTCTTGCCATGTTTTACAACATTTAATATTGTTGGGTACATAAACGAGATCGAACTAAATAACTTGTCGTGGTGTTTCGTCAATATGCAACTCGTTGCATATTGAGCTCCACTTAATTTGTAGGGTTGCTTGTGCATTTTGCCATGCCATGCCTCTTTAAACCGGACATGCACCATACTTGATTGTGCATCATGCCATGATTATGTGTTGGTTGTTTACTATGTTGTGTGCTCCTTTCCGGTGTTGCTTCTTCGGGTTGGTTCCGATAATGTCGTGTTGTGAGGATTCGTTCGACTTCGTCCATTTGTCTCCTTCATGGACTCGTTCTTCTTCCTTGCGGGATCTCAGGCAAGATGATCATACCCTCGAAATCACTTCTATCTTTGCTTGCTAGATGCTCACTCTTTTTCTATGCCTATGCTATGATGCCTACCACTTGCTTGTCATGCCTCCCATATTGTTGAACCAAGCCTCTAACCCACCTTGTCCTAGCAAACCGTTGATTGTCTATGTTACCGCTTTTCTCAACCCCTCTTATAGCGTTGTTAGTTGCAGGTGAAGATTGAAGTTTGTTCCTTGTTGGAATATGGAGATCGTTCCTTGTTGGAACATTGCTTACTTGTTGGGATATCACAATATCTCTTATTTAATTAATGCATCTATATACTTGGTAAAGGGTGGAAGGCTCGGCCTTATGCCTGGTGTTTTGTTCCACTCTTGCCGCCCTAGTTTCCGTCATATCGGTGTTATGTTCCTGGATTTTGCGTTCCTTACGCGGTTGGGTTATAATGGGAACCCCTTGACAGTTCGCCTTGAATAAAACTCGTCCAGCAAGGCCCAACATTGGTTTTACCATTCGCCACCTAGCCTTTTCTTTCCCTTGGGTTCTGCAGACTCAAGGGTCTTCTTTATTTAAACCCCTGGGCTAGTGCTCCTCTGAGTGTTGGTCCAACCCAGAGCACCGTGCAGGGCCATCCCTTGGCAACTTGGGTTACGTCGGCTCCTGTACGCTTAGCTTATCCGGTGTGCCCTGAGAACGAGATATGTGCATCTCCTATCGGGATTTGTCAGCACAGCGGGTGGTCTTGCTGGACTTGTTTTACCATTGTCGGAATGTCTTGTAACCAGGATTCCGAGTCTGATCGGGTCTTCCCGCTAGAAGGAATATCCTTCGTTGACCATGAGAGCTTTTCATGGGCTAAGTTGGGACACCCCTGCAGGGATTTGAACTTTCGAAAGCCATGCCCGCGGTTATGGGCAGATGGGAATTTGTTAACGTCCGGTGGTAGAAAACCTGAAGTTGACCTTAATTAAAATGCATCAACCGCGTGTGTAACCGTTATGGTCTCTTTCCGGCGAAGTCCGGGAAGTGACCACGGTGTTGGGGTAATGCTTGACGTAGGTTGTTCTAGGATTACTTCTTGATCATAGTTTCTCGATCGTGCTTTGCCTTCTCTTCTCGCTCTCATTTGCGTATGTTAGCCACCATATATGCTAGTCACTCGCTGCAGCTCCACCTCATACCTTTACCTTACCCATAAGCTTAAATAGTCTTGATCGCGAGGGTGCGAGATTGCTGAGTCCCCGTGGCTCACAGTTACTTCCAAAACCAGCTTGCAGGTGCCGATGAGTCCGTGCAGATGACGCAACCAAGCTCAGGAGGAGCTCGATGAAGATCTTGTCCTTTGTGTTGTTTCGTTCTAGTTGATCAGTAGTGGAGCCCAGTTGGGGTCGATCGGGGACCTTGTCGCATTTGGGGTTCTTCTTTTATTTTGGTTCCGTAGACGGACCTTGATTGTATCCGGTTGATGTAATGCTTTATTCATGTATTGTGTGAAGTGGCGATTGTAAGCCAACTATGTATCTTTTCCCTTATGTATTACATGGGTTGTGTGAAGACTACCTCACTTGCGACATTGCTTTCAATGCGGTTATGCCTCTAAGTCGTGCTTCGACACGTGGGAGATATAGCCGCATCGAGGGCGTTACAAGTTGGTATCAGAGCCTTCCCCGACCTTAGGAGCCCCCACTGCTTGATCGAATTAGCAGCCGTTGTTGAGTCTAGAAAAATGTTTTGAGTCATTTAGGAATTATATATCGGGGAGTTAGGAATTCTTTTTACTCCCCAGTCCCTTCATCGCTCTGGTAAGGCATCCTGACGTGGAGTTTTGAATCTTCTCTTCTCAAATTTCACTAAAAAAAATTTAGCATCACGCGGGTATCTTGGAATCGTTCCGATCGATTTGTGACGAGAACATTGTTCTTGGTGCCTCTTATCATTTAGGGGTTGTGGCAGTGTCCCGGGGAGTTGAGCTCCGAGGTGTTGTCGTCACAATTTTATCGTTGCAGTTCTGGAATACCTGAGTTTAGTTCACCAACATTGAAAATCTCTTTTATGCAGTTGTTGGTGAGATAACCTCGACGCCACCCAGTACTGGGGCGGGAGTTCGAGAGTATTGCCATAACTTGTATAATGGATGCTTTTTGAAGGTTGAGGTAGATGATTTCCGAAGGTTTCTTGGTTATGTGTTGAAGGATGGATACAGCTGGATGTAGGATTTGTTAGTTTTGGGTGAGATATTATGCTTCCCCTGTATCCCCAACACCTGATTGCATAACCGGAAATTTTTTGGAAGTTTATAAGTGGGAATTCAAGTAGCTCTTAGGATATCTTTCCGACAGATGTATGATATGATATTGGGGTTCGACGTCTAGTGGTCCGCCTATTCACAGTCGGTTTTACAGTGGTCTCATTGTGTCTTAAAGAGTCCTTGGCTATGCTGACTCGGGGACGCTTCGTATTTCATGTGCACTGCCTTGTACATGATGGTGTTGTACGATCGAGCCCATGTAGGTCCCACCACGAAAACTTCGGACGAAATCTCTATCATATGTTTGTTCTGTCTTATTTTGCAAGCCAATCCTTTGTTTTGTTTTTGAGTTGTGGTATTCGAGTTGCTTTGAAGTCAAGAGTTGATTCCATACCTTTCCTAAGTGGTGTTCTCATATTCCTATGTGGATACCAATCCTTCTTGATCATCAAGATTGTTTTGTCAATCCTTTTTCATCGGTGTGTCTCTCTTCAAGTGGATCCGATCACTTCAACATTCGCAAGATCAATTATCAGTTCTTCTCAACGGTGTTTGTTTCATCCGTCTCCAAGTTGCCTTTGTTTTTCCCGCCCTCTCACCCTTGTTTCTTCAAGGACTCAGATTTCTTAATCAACTATCCATTTATTGACGGAAGTTTCTGTATTCTTACCCGGTGGTTCTCAAGAAGATGTTCTACTAGTTCATCATTCTTCATTCTTTTTCTTCTCCGGTGGTTTAAATTCAAGCGTTATTGATCATATCTTTTTTTCCTCGTTCCAAATACCCTCTCATGCCAGTGCTCCTCATATTCATTCACTTCTCGTTATTCATTTGTTCCGGAGTGCTGAAGATATCTCAAAAGATTTGTGTCTCCATTATCAATTCGTCCAGGATATCTCGAGGTGTTATCTCATTCAAGCCATTTTATTCAACCGGTGCAATCCTCTCTTTTAAATCATTTCAACGGTGTTTCTTTTGAGTGGGCCCTAACCCACAGGTCATTTTCCAGGATCTTACCTGACTCTTCTAATTTTACCGGAGCTATCCTAAATTCATTTCAAATTTGACGTAAGGATGATTCATCGTCTGTCATATGTTTTTCTCCAAGATCTTTCAAATTCTTTTCATCGTTGGCTCAACCTCTTCATTTTGATTCTTCCGGAGGTCTAAACAATTCATGGTGGTGTTTCTCATCGTCATTCTCAACATTTGAAGACCGAAGAGGAGTTTTTACCTCTATATCTTATCCGTTCTCTCAGAGATTCGTGGTTCTAGTTCAAGGCCATCCTCTCATAATCATTTTCGATTGTCAGAATTCTTTTCACCCATCTGGAGTAATTCAGAGTATTTTCAGTTTGATTCTCCGGAGCCAATCATCTCATAATTATTCATTCCCAGCTTTCATTTATCGTTCTCCTAATCTTACCGGTGCATCATTCAAATAATCTCTAATCAATTCATGATCTCTTCGTTCTCATGTATCTAAATTCTCTCAAGCATCCTCGTTCATTTGCAAATTCTTCCCGATGTTTCGTTATCTTTTATTCGTTCTTTCTTCAATCATTACGGTGGTTCTTTTAAGATTTCTCTTTCTTCTTTATCATACCAATTCATTCGTTGTTTCGATTCCACCGGTGGTTCGTTGAAGACCTTCTCAAGTTGGCTCCATATCTATCCTAATCCTTTCTTTGAGAATAAGTTGTATGCTATTCGTTGCTTGTCATCAATCTAAATTGGTGAAGGTTAAGCATAATGTAATTCTTATTCTTGTTTCTTCAAGTAAATTCAATTCTTGCTTTTCGGAGGTTCATCGAGTAAATCCATCTATTCATTGCAAGTCTTTGCCGTGTTTTTTTTTCAATTTCCCTTTCATTTCGATTGATCATTCTTTTGTTACTGGAGTTCTTCATGAAGGTTCTACATGATGGTTCATTAAGGATTTAATTCCTTCTCGAAGTGTTCATCAACATTCTTTTCAGAGGAGTTCAAGCATTCTTCATCTTGCAATCCGGAGTGCAATTCTTCCTTCCGTATCATTGGAGGTGGTATTATGTCATTCTTGATATTTTGAGTCATGTTTCATGATTCACATGTTGTTAAGAATGAGATATATTAAATCCATCAACCTCTTTGTTGGAGTTATCTTGTGTCTTGTTTATGGTGCTCATAAATGACCCAAGTTCTTCGTTTATCCTCCCAGTGAAATAACTTTCTCGTCTCCTTGTTCATATGAATCCAATTCTTCTTCCCGTGAGTGGCAGGTTGTCACCTCATAATTTGAGATGGATTCCATAAGACCATATCAAGATTATTCTTTTCGTTGTTGGTTTTCCAACAACTCCGTTCTAGCATTTGTTGTAAGCGTGCTCTCTCAAGATCGTGTTTCCCTTCGTTCATTCCATTCCATTCTTACTTTTGTTTCAGAGGCATGGTGTTGTTGCTCTCTTCAACCCTTCTTCTTGTTCTTGTCAGGACCTTGTTTTTTTTCTTGCTTATACATTTAACCGGAGTGTTGTGCCCTGTTGCTCAAGTTCTTTTCGCTTTATCAAGTCTTCCATCACTTTTCAACTGGAGTGCTGCCCGAATTTGTTCTTCCTTATTACTCTTCCCTACCGGAGTGCTTTCAACTTTGTTCTTCTTCGTTGCTTTCTTTCTTTCAATTGTTCAACATCTCAAGGTTCCTTGGTTTCACTCGTTTGTCAAAGAAGCAACTTAGTTTTACCTATTCTCTTTTTTTTCCGTTGTCCCTCCGGTGCCATTCTAGATCTCGAGACGAGATCCTCTCGTAGTGGTGGAGTGTTGTAACGCCCCGAGGCCGTTGCGCCAGGTGTCTGCCAGTTATTCGCTGTCGTTGTCATGTCATTATCTTGCGTGTTGCATCTTGTCATGTCATCATGTGCATTGCATCATCTTGTTTTCAAAACTTGCATCTGTCCCGGCCTCCTCGTCCCGCTCGTTGTCCGTTCTGAGCCGAACCACACTTGCACGCGCCCGCGGCATGTTCGAAATAGTATTTTATAAGTGGCCAGAAAATGTTCTCGGAATGGGTTGAAAGTTGGCGTGTGGTCTTATTATAGTGTAGATAGACCGCCTGTCAAGTTTCATCGCATTCGGAGTTTGTTGGACACCCCAACGGATAACTATAGCGACATTATAGTTGGTCTAACGTCGGACGTTTTCGGTCTCCGGAAACAGATGCCGGGCCCTTTCTCTCTCTTCTCGCCCTCGCAGTCTCGCCACAGCCCACCTAGTCCATCATCCTTCCCCTCTTCGCTTCCGGAGTTGTCGGATGCGACCGCACGGTCTGAAACCCTCTCTGCATAGTGCATCGAACCCCTCACGTGCACGTCCGAAATTGTCCCGGACCCGACCCGAGCGGTCGTCACCGATGGGTCCGGAACATCCCCAAACATCTACAAAACATCTCCGTTTTGTTAATTAGGCTCCCTAACTATTTTATTCGCGACCGTCCGATTACGATCGTAGGGATGAGGTAGCCCCTAACCTAATCCACTTAATGTATATATATAGTCCAACCCTAAATTTGACGAGAGATGTCCCATCCTCCCAGCCGCCGTCGCCATTCCACCAAATCCCCCTCGGGATCCTTCCACCAACCAGCTTCTTTCCCCCCCGATCCAATCCAGCCAACCAGCGCCACCCTCTGCTTCCCTTCGATCCACCCAAGCCCATCGATCCTCTCCCTCCTCGCTCTCCTTCGTCGACCAGGGAGACGAGCTCCTCCCGAGCGCCTCCGCCTTACCTCGTCGCCGGCCGGCCTCGTCGGAGACCACCCCTGCCAGGCCGACCTTGCCTCCATTTCTCTCTCTACCGTTACTCTCTCTCTCTCTCTAGCACCTCACCTCGCGGTCTCTCTTTCTTCAGGACGAACAAGGGCCTCGCCATGGCCACGGGCTGGAGCTCCGCCGCCATGGAACCTCGCCTCCGTGCCCCAGATTCGGCCCCTCCGTTGGATTCCGTCATCCAAGTCTGGTCTTCCTCCGCCCTCCCGTGTAGCCCTGTGCGCCAAGTTCCTCCTCCAGCCGGTCCTGATGCGGCAAGTTCCGCCGGCCTCCCTGTTGCCGCGAGTGCAGACGCCGGCGAAGCCCCGCAGGTCACCCCTTGCCAAGTCCCGCGCCGAGCTGCTCTTCCTCCCGCTGGCCTCCTCTGTGCGTCAAGTCCGTCGCTCCGCTGTGCGCCAAGTCCTCGTCGCTGGCCTCTGCTTCTGCGTGTGGGAACAACGACGACCAGCGACAAGTTCCCTCGCCCGCGCGTTGACCTCCAGCCCGCTCGATCCACTGCTTCACAAAACGCATCGCGCCCTCGATCTGGGGCTCTGGCGTCAACCGGCCTAGCTGCGATCGGGCCTGCTAGCCCAAGGATGCGCTAAGGCCTGCCCGCAAGCCCACCTCCACTGAACCGCGCGGTGAGGCCTAGCCGCTGGCCAGATCCGGCCCAGCGAGGTGAGGACGCGCCCAGCCTCCCCTGTGCACTGTTGGGCCAGCCAGCAGATTCGGCCCAGTGTGGTTTTTATCCAGATCTGTGTATTTGTCTATTATCCAGAGTACTGCATATTTACAGATTACCCCTCCATGTTCATGCATTAATAACTCTTGAACCATGCTTCGGATTAAAATGGTTTAAATATGTAAAATGCTTAGAATTTCATATAGTTTCATAATATGTCATTTTCACCCATGTTTAAAATGGTTAAAATGATGTTTGTGTAACTTTGTCCATATGCCATGCTAAAATGGTTTAATTCATAACTAAATAACCGTAGCTCCGTTTTTAACAAACTTTATATGTAAATGGGGTAGAATTTTGCATAGTTTAACATGGTGGCATCATCTTGCATGTTTAATAACTATAAAATATGGTTTAGGGCAGAACAGGACCAAACCTAATATATGCACATGGGGATTTACTGGAATTGTTGTTTGTTGTTTCCAGCCTCATTTAAACTTGCCTAGATAGGTAGTTTTCTTTTGCTTCACCCTCTTGCCATGTTTTACAACATTTAATATTGTTGGGTACATAAACGAGATCAAACTAAATAACTTGTCGTGGTGTTTCGTCAATATGCAACTCGTTGCATATTGAGCTCCACTTAATTTGTAGGGTTGCTTGTGCATTTTGCCATGCCATGCCTCTTTAAACCGGACATGCATCATACTTGATTGTGCATCATGCCTTGCTTATGTGTTGGTTGTTTACTATGTTGTGTGCTCCTTTCCGGTGTTGCCTCTTCGGGTTGGTTCCGATAATGTCGTGTTGTGAGGATCCGTTCGACTTCGTCCGTTTGTCTCCTTCATGGACTCGTTCTTCTTCCTTGCGGGATCTCAGGCAAGATGATCATACCCTCGAAATCACTTCTATCTTTGCTTGCTAGATGCTCGCTCTTTTGCTATGCCTATGCTACGATGCCTACCACTTGCTTTTCATGCCTCCCATATTGTTGAACAAAGCCTCTAACCCACCTTGTCCTAGCAAACCGTTGATTGGCTACGTTACCGCTTTGCTCAGCCCCTCTTATAGCGTTGTTAGTTGCAGGTGAAGATTGAAGTTTGTTCCTTGTTGGAACATGGAGATCGTTCCTTGTTGGAACATTGCTTACTTGTTGGGATATCACAATATCTCTTATTTAATTAATGCATCTATATACTTGGTAAAGGGTGGAAGGCTCGGCCTTATGCCTGGTGTTTTGTTCCACTCTTGCCGCCCTAGTTTCCGTCATATCGGTGTTATGTTCCCGGATTTTGCGTTCCTTACGCGGTTGGGTTATAATGGGAACCCCTTGACAGTTCGCCTTCAATAATACTCGTCCAGCAAGGCCCAACATTGGTTTTACCATTCGCCACCTAGCCTTTTCTTTCCCTTGGGTTCTGCAGACTCAAGGGTCTTCTTTATTTAAACCCCCGGGCCAGTGCTCCTCTGAGTGTTGGTCCAACCCAGAGCACCGTGCAGGGCCATCCCTTGGCAACTTGGGTTACGTCGGCTCCTGTACGCTTAGCTTATCCGGTGTGCCCTGAGAACGAGATATGTGCAGCTCCTATCGGGATTTGTCGGCACAGCGGGTGGTCTTGCTGGACTTGTTTTACCATTGTCGAAATGTCTTGTAACCGGGATTCCGAGTCTGATCGGGTCTTCCCGCTAGAAGGAATATCCTTCGTTGACCGTGAGAGCTTGTCATGGGCTAAGTTGGGACACCCCTGCAGGGATTTGAACTTTTGAAAGTCGTGCCCGCGGTTATGGGCAGATGGGAATTTGTTAATGTCCGGTTGTAGAAAACCTGAAGTTGACCTTAATTAAAATGCATCAACCGCGTGTGTAACCATGATGGTCTCTTTCCGGCGAAGTCCGAGAAGTGAACACGGTGTTGGGGTAATGCTTGACGTAGGTTTTTCTAGGATTACTTCTTGATCATAGTTTCTCGATCGTGCTTTGCCTTCTCTTCTCGCTCTCATTTGCGTATGTTAGCCACCATATATGCTAGTCGCTCGCTGCAGCTCCACCTCATACCTTTACCTTACCCATAAGCTTAAATAGTCTTGATCGCGAGGGTGCGAGATTGTTGAGTCCCCGTGGCTCACAGTTACTTCCGAAACCAGCTTGTAGGTGCCGATGAGTCCGTGCAGATGATGCAACCAAGCTCAGGAGGAGCTCGATGAAGATCTTGTCCTTTGTGTTGTTTCGTTCTAGTTGATCAGTAGTGGAGCCCAGTTGGGGTCGATCGGGGACCTTGTCGCATTTGGGGTTCTTCTTTTATTTTGGTTCCGTAGACGGACCTTGATTGTATCTGGTTGATGTAATGCTTTATTCATGTATTGTGTGAAGTGGCGATTGTAAGCCAACTATGTATCTTTTCCCTTATGTATTACATGGGTTGTGTGAAGATTACCTCACTTGCGACATTGCTTTCAATGCGGTTATGCCTCTAAGTCGTGCTTCGACACGTGGGAGATATAGCCGCATCGAGGGCGTTACATCTAGATCTTGATTCCTTTGAAGATAATCATAGGAAAGCTTCTCATGAGTAGCTGAGAGTGTTTCTGTCGGATTTCGGGTTCCGGCAAAACCCTCGAGGTTGGAAGACTAGGGTGCGCATGAAGATCTCTCCCCCTCTCTAGCTCACACACTCTACGATCTCACGGCCTAGCTCAATGAACCCAAAGAACACGAGACACAAGATTTATACTGGTTTGGGCCACCATTGTGGTGTAATACCCTACTCCAGTGTGGTGTGGTGGATTGCCTCTTGGGCTGATGATGAACAGTTACAAGGGAAGAACAGCCTCTTGAGGAGAGGTGCTCTTGTGCGTGGTGAACTTGTGTGGTTTGGGATGATCTGGTCTGAATCCCCCCTCTCCCTTGGTGGTAGCTAGTCCTATTTATAGAGGCCTGGTCCTCTTCCCAAGTATTGAGCGGGAAGGGATCCCACAACGGCCAAATTCGAAGAGAGACAACTAGTACAAGCTATCTGACAAAAGTGGTCTTCGCCTGCCAAAGGCTCAGGTGGTGACGCCGCCTTGGGCTCCACGGTGACCTCCGTCTTGCCGTACTGCTGGTCTTGGTCTTGGTGCACCGATATGGAAACCTTTGCCTGATGCCTCGGGACTCCTCACCTGCCCTTGCCCCTTTAGCACCAAAGAGGAAACAAGGACACTGCGCGCTGGCGCCTGCTGCTACCTCTTGAGCACTGCGTTGGTTTTCCCCGAAGAGTAAGGGATGATGCAGCAAAGTAGCATAAGTATTTCCCTCAGTTTTTGAGAACCAAGGTATCAATCCAGTAGGTGGCTACGCGTGAGTCCCTCATACCTGCACAAAACAAATAAATCCTCGCAACCAACGCAAATAGGGGTTGTCAATCCCTATAAGGCCACTTACGAGAGTGAGATCTGATAGATATGATAAGATAATATTTTTGGTATTTTTATGATAAAAGATGCAAAGTAAAATAAAGGTGAAGTAAATAGCAAAGGAAATAACTAAGTAGTAGGAGATTAATATGATAAAGATAGGCCCGGGGGCCATAGGTTTCACTAGTGGCTTCTCTCGAGAGCATAAGTATTCTATGGTGGGTGAACAAATTATTGTTGAGCAATTGACAGAACTGAGCATAGTTATGAGAATATCTAGGTATGATCATGTATATAGGCATCACGTCCGAGACAAGTAGACCGACTCCTGCCTGCATCTACTACTATTACTCCACTCATCGACCGCTATCCAGCATGCATCTAGAGTATTAAGTTAAAAATAGAGTAACGCCTTAAGCAAGATGACATGATGTAGAGGGATAGACTCATGCAATATGAAGAAAACACCATCTTGTTATCCTCGATGGCAACAATACAATACATGCCTTGCTGCCCCTACTGTCACTGGGAAAGGACACAGCAAGATTGAACCCAAAGCTAAGCACTTCTCCCATTGCAAGAAAGATCAATCTAGTAGGCCAAACCAAACTGATAATTCGAAGAGACTTGCAAAGATAACCAATCATACATAAAAGAATTTAGAGAAGATTCAAATATTGTTCATAGATAGACTTGATCATAAACCCACGATTCATCAGTCTCAACAAACACATCGCAAAAAGAAGATTACATCGAATAGTTCTTCACAAGAGAGGGGGAGAACATTGTATTGAGATCCAAAAAGAGAGAAGAAGCCATCTAGCTACTAACTATGGACCTGTAGGTCTGAGGTAAACACCTCACACTTCATCGGAGGGGATATGGTGTTGATGTAGAAGCCCTCCGTGATCGATGCCCCCTCCGGTGGAGCTCCGGAACAGGCCCCAAGATGGGATCTCGTGGATACAGAAAGTTGCGAAGGTGGAATTAGGGTTTTGGCTCCGTATCTGATCGTTTGGAGGTACGTGGATATATATAGGAGGAAGGAGTACGTCGGCGGAGCAATAGGGGGCCCACGAGGGTGGAGAGTGCGCCTGGTGGGGGTGGGCGCGCCCCCCTACCTCGTGGCCTCCTGTTTCCTTTCTTGACATAGGGTCCAAGTCCCCCGGGTCTTGTTCGTTGAGAAAATCACGTTCTCGAAGGTTTCATTCCGTTTGGACTCCGTTTGATATTCCTTTTCTTCGAAACCCTAAAAAAGGCAAAAAACAACAATTCTGGGCTGGGCCTCCGGTTAATAGGTTAGTCCCAAAAATAATATAAAAGTGGATAATGAAGCCCAATAATGTCCAAAACAGTAGATAATATAGCATGGAGCAATCAAAAATTATAGATACGTTGGAGACGTATCACCCGCCTGGTTTCGGTCGTCATGGCTTGCGTCACAGGAACCTCGCGAGGTGCCCCTCGCCTTGATCTCTCTGCCCCTTGCGAGCCAGCCTAGAGAGGCTGCCCCTGAGGAGGCCTTGCGTAGTCCGCCTCGCGAGGGTCTTGAATGTTTGCTGGTGAGGATGGGCCGTACGGGGCCATCGGTGGAGCCACGCTGCGGGCCACAAGCAGGCAAGTCTGGGGACCCCCATTCCCAGAACGCCGACAGTAGCCCCCGAGCCCAAGGCGCGCTCGGGATTGGCTTCTAGGCGAAGCCAAAGGGCAAGCGCGGAGCACCGCGGGCCCTATCAGCATGCGGCCACGGTTGGCGTGTGGCGACTGATTGGACGTGGGCGCCTCCACTTCCCCACGCAGCCTCGGCAACTGCCCGACTTGACGGGTCCTTGCAGCATGCAGAAAAGATCATTATTACCTTGGATCGTCGAGGCCGGTGGTTGGCCTCCCCTTGGCTATAAATGGGAAGTGGGGGCGAAGCCCCCATCACTTGTCTCTTTCTTGCTTCTCCTGCTTCTTCTCCTTCCTTGCTCCTCTTCTCGCTGGTGTAGTCATGGCGCCGATACAGAGGTTCTCGGCCACAAAGAAGGGCAAGACTCCCCTCAACGAGCCCGAGCTGCTTCCGCCGAAGAAGAGGAGGTCCCATTGCCGTGAGATGGTCGTGGGGCCGATAGTGTCGTGGCTGTGGTACGAAAGGCCACCTCCTTGGTACCCGCTGCCCTTGTACGCTCACGCCGAGGGTTCCGGAGGGAGGAGCGATGAGCGCCCTCGCCCGCGCCAGGGCCGTGGCCGACGTGCCGGAGAGGCGCACACCGTCGCCCCAGGGGTCCATGCTGCGGAATCCTCACGCGAGTTCGTGTTGTGGGCGGTGATGCCCCCAAGCACTTGGATTTGGCTTCCGTAGTTCTTCGCCGCTGAGATGCCGCCGAGGGGCCCTCTCGAGCTTTGGCTGTAGCACGCCGACTGCGACGCCCCGGCGACTGGAGCGGAAGTTGAAGCCGTCGCCTCCGGGAGGATATTCATGACTCAAGGCTGGGGCGCGGTCGCCCGAGCCTGCCGCGTGCACGGCGCCCTCGCCATCCACTTTGAGTATGATGGCGCCTCCATGCTGTTCTTCAAGGTCATAGACGAGGAAGGCTGCCGCTTGGAGTGCTGCCCTGAAGGGAGCGGCCAGGACGGCGCAGCGGCTGGCGCCGGGCCTACCGCCGGCCTTGCCCGCAGCTCCTCCAGCGACAGCGGTGACTCCTGGTGGTCCAGCGACTCTCCCGAGCTCGTGGAGTCTCCGGAGACGAGCGACGACAGCTACGTGCCCCCGAGCTCTCCTCGGGCCCGGAGCAAGGCCGCCGCGTCTGGCTACCGCTGCCGTTGATATGGATGGGGTTGGCGCTGGCCTTCCGTGGCCCACTTTTGATGATGGCTTTGGCATCGTACGGCGCGTGTAGATAGAGCCCCTAGGAATTCCCTTCCTTTTGTTCCCTGCGAGGAATCAAAACGGACCTCGCGGGGGGTGTAAAGCGTCTGTAATGCCTTTTGTTGATATTATCCTTATTGTGAAAATTTGTGAGTGCATGTCCTGCTGAGGCTTGGTTCCCCCTTTCCAATCCCACGGAAGCTTGGTGCTCTATGCTGACAGGTCCCGGTCCCCAGGCAGGCTGCAGCCGTCGCTGGTATGCCAGGTCGCGATGCCGTGGTCAAGGCCAGGAGGTGAGCGGCCTGAGGCCCGGTAAGAGCTCCTGAGGCGCGATGCTCAAGAGGTCCCCTTTAGCGTGCAAGCAGCTACCTGAGGATGGGAAAGGGAGGCGATGTTGCTGCAGTAGGGCAGTGAAAAGGCGAGAATCTTATGTCGTAGTGCTGGGTTGGTCCACGAACAAGACTTATCTTGGCGCTCCGGAGCCGTCTTCCCGTGCCGCACCAGCCTTGGGTGTCAGCCGCTACTAGGTGTCTAGGTTAAGCCCGTGCGTGCCTCCCCCTTTCCTCCGTGTTCTTCCTGGTGCTCTACGTCCTCAGGTCCCGGCCCTCGAGCGAGCTCAGCTGCCACTAGTATGCCAGGTCGCGATGACGTGGTCAAGGCTAGGGGCAGGCTGGAGAGCCAGTAAGAGCTCCTGAGTCGCGATGCTCAGGAGCCCCCCTTTTAACGCGCAAGCGAATTGTCATGGGAGAAGAGAGAGAGTCCGCGGTACCGCCCGGTGTAGTCCTCAGGAGGTTCCCGTAGGTTAGCGCGAGGAGGGGCACAAATCGCCGCGGTGATCGCTGGTTCGTCGCTGGCTTGTGGGAGGGGACTCCCTACTGCGGAGAGCCCCCGGGGCGTGTACATCCCCACCCTGACACGTGGCTTGCATGGCAGGGTTGGACGAGGTGTATCTAGGCACCCGTGAGCCAGCGGGGGACTCACAAGGCCCTACCTCAAGGCGGGTTGCGCCTGGTCTTGATTCTTGATGGCTGTGGCATTCCTGCGAGATGGTTAGACAACCCGCGCCGAGTGGATTTCCTGAGGCTATCGCATGAGAAGGCCAAGCACCAACGACCCCAGGAGGTGACGTGAACGGGGCCAGCCCGCCAGACAGAGCTCAACCGTTGGATTTATCGATGCTGCAGGGACCACTACAAAAAAAGACACATCCGGTATCATCATATGACACTTCTATGACGATAATTGTGACAAAACCCGGTATCATCATAGATGTGGTGGGCTCCTACTTCTATGACAAAAAATCATGATATAAAATGGGTTTTCGTCCTGGGCGGGCCGGAGACGCAGCTGCATGACATTCTTTGGGCCGTCCATGACAGAAAAAACCGTGGTAGAAGCGAGGGCGAGGAAAATTTCAGGGAGTTCCCGGTTACGGTGGGAGGTCGGGGCCGAGCGATGCGCGTTTATCTCGTACACATACGCGCATGTGTGCGAGGCGTTGGCTCTAACTGAACCCGAGCGAGGCGTTGGGCTCTAACTGAACCCGAGCGATTGCACTGCAGGCTACGCGTTACTGAACTCGAGCGATCGATCGATGGCTGTTAACTGAGCCCGATCGAGCGATTCCTTCGCTACTGCTGCTAAGTGAAGCCGATCGATGCTGCCTCTAGGATGAACAGTGAGCATTGCAGGGGGGTTTGGATGAACAGTGAGCGGTGGCATTGCCTCTGGATGAACGGGACCCCGTGGTGTGGTGGAGGGCTGGATGAACATTAGACGGTGGAGGGGTGCCCATGGAGGGGTGGTAGAACAGGACCCCGTGGTGTGGAGGGCTGGATGAACAGTAGACGGTGGAGGGGTGCCCGTGGAGGGTGGTTGAACAATAGCCGGTGGAGTAGCATGCGGTGGAGGCTGGATGAACACGAGCTCGTGGAGGCTGGAGGAGGTCGACAGTAGCCCGTGGAGGCTAGAGGAGGTCGACGGTGGAGATGAACAGTATCTCGTGGAGTCCCATTTTGCTGTATGCCACACCCCTCCCGATGAACAGGACCCCCATTTCGACCGTAGGAGGTCCGTTTCCTCCGTTTTGCGGTACGCCACACCCCTCCCGATCAACAGGACCCCTGTTTCGACCATAGGAGGTCCGTTTTGCGGTACGCCACACCCCTCCCGATCAACATGACCCCTGTTTCGACCGTAGGAGGTCTGTTTCCTCTGTTTTGCGGTACACCAGACTCCTCCCTATCAACAGGACCCCATTCCGAACGTAGGAGGTCCGCTTCCTTCGTTGTGCGGTACGCCAGGCCTCGTTTCCATCGCCTATTCTGTCCAAGCCCTCCCAATGAACACGACCACGCATTTCGTTCCGACCCAGCCGGTTGGCTCCCACGCGTTCCGTTGCCTCCCGATGAACACAACGCATTCCGTTGCCTCCCCATGAACACGATGACGACGATGTTTCTCCGTTCCGACCCAGCATGTACACGAGCCCTGGCCATACGTATGCGCGAGTAGGCGTTCGATACCCCCCCGGTATGTACACATACGTGGCCGTATTTTCTTTCTTGCACCCAGGCCACTGTACGTACGTGTACATGCTACATGCGCGCCTCTACTACGACACGTACGTGCCTCTACTACGACACGTGCGTGCCTCTACATGCACCAGTATATATGTACGTACATGTTCGTGACCAGAATGAAAACGCTACGTATGCTTCGACCAGGTGGGTCCCGACTGTCAGGCACTTCCTTGCCTGCTAAGATGTAGCTGGTGGGTCCCAGCAGTCAGGGGGGCGAATCGTTTTTTTTGCCCGGACGCACTTCCTTGCATGCGAAGATGTAGCTGGTGGGTCCCAGCAGTCAGGGGCAAACGTTTTTTTCGTGAAATACGGTGGCCCGTCCGGTGGGTCCCCGCTGTCAGGTGGAGGAATAATTATTTTGCACGTAATAAGGAGGCACCTCCTCGCTGGGGCCGTGGACCCAGCTGTCAGCCTCTCCATGTACAGTCCACGTCCGATGGAAGTTGTTCCTTGACCATGTTGACCACGCCGCGCCGAGAGCACCAGGGCGGTGGACGACGGCGAGGCCTAGGAAGGGGACGACGCGGAGCCGGGGAAGACGCGGCAGTGGATGCCCACGCGTAGAGGAGTACGAGGGTTCACTGGTTCGCTGCGGTGTGAGGCTACCGTCGCCACAGAATAACAGGGGGGTGTGGGTGAGTAGAGGGATGGCCTGGCCAGCGGTGCGAGTAGTAGGGGCGGTGAGGCCTCCGCCGCATCGCAGCCGGCCATGGGAGGCAGGAGCACGAGGCACGACCGGCACTGGTTTGGGCGGCTAGAGCAAGAAGACCAGAGGTTGAAGAAGCACTATGGCCATTGGATGGACACCGTACGGTCACTGGAGCTAGGATCGTGCATATTGACTAAGTTAACAAAGCCCTCCATCCCCGTCAACTTAATAGGCCCACAAGTCAGCCTGCCACTATACTGGGTCCCAGCTAACAGGGGGAGTATTCATTTTTTTGTGCGTAATAAGGAGGCACTTCCTTGCGTGCAAAGATATAGCTGGTGGGTCCGAGCTGTCAGCGGCAATAACGTTTTTTTTGCGAAATACAGAGGCCCTTTCGATGGGTCCCTGATGTCAGGTGGAGGAATCATTATGTTGCACGTAATAAGGAGGCATTTCCTTGCATGCAGCCGTGGACCCAGATGTCGGCCTCTCCACATACAGTCCACTTCAGATGCACGTCGGTCGTTGACCACGTTGACCAGGTCGCACCGAGAGCACCAGGGCGGTGGACGACGGCAAGGCCTAGGAAGGGAACGACACGGAGGCCGGGAAGACTCGGCAGTTGTTTCCCACGCGGAGGGGAGTACGACTGTACAAGGGTTTACTGGTTCGTCTGCCGTCGTCGGAGAATAACAGTAGGTGTGGGTGAGTAGAGGGATGGTGAAAGTGCTAGTTATCAACTAGAAGGGGGTGAATAGGCAGTTTTTATGGAAGTCTTCAAAACATGGAAGTTTCAAAGACAATCGATAGAAATGAATCTATTAACATGCAGCGGAAGGTAGACTACACTAGGCAAGCCATAGTCAAGTATTCAATGAAGTGAAAGCACAAAGACTAACAGCAGCAAGGCAGTATGGATCAGGATGGAAGACAGTATGAAGCCAATCAGAACAAGCAGTCACACAGTGAAGACAAATAGATAATGCAAACATGCAATGACTTCACAAGGTCCAACTGTAAATACAGAGATGGGAAGGATAGAACCAGTTGCTCGTTGAAGACAATGATTTGTTGGACCAGTTCCAGTTGCTGTGACAACTATATGTCTGGTTAGGGAGGCTGAGATTTAACTCATAAGACCGTGTCTTCACCTTATTCCCCTTGAGCTAAGGACACCAAGTCCTCGCCCAATCACTCTGGTAAGTCTTCAAGGTAGACTTCCAAACCTTCACAGACTTCGTTCACCGGCGATCCACAATGACTCTTGGATGCTCAGAACGCGATGCCTAACCGGCTGGAGGATTCACAGTCCTCAAGTGTAACAAGTCTTCAGATCACACAGACAGGAAGACTTCAGTGATGCCTAACACTCTTTGGCTCTGGTTGTTTAGGGCTTTGTCCTCGCAAGGATTTCTCTCTCAAAGGCTTCGAGGTGGGTTGCTCTCAAACGACAAAAGCCCTGCACTAACTCTGAGCAGCCAACCAATTTATGGTGTAGGGGGTGGGCCATTTATAGCCACTAGGCAACCCGACCTGATTTGTCCGAAATGACCCTGGGTCACTAAGGAACTGACACGTGTTCCAACGGTCAGATTTCAAACACACGCGGCAACTTTACTTGGGATACAAGTAAAGCTGACTCATCCAGCTCTGGATAAAATTTGCTCTCATTGTCTTCACTCGAAGACATAGGATTTTGGTTAAGCATCACTTCAGTCACTCTAACTTTGTTCACTGGGACCCCACCAAACAGTATGGTGGTTCCTATGACTCAACAAAGAAGAAAAGGAAACAACGAAACAACTAAGTCTTCCCGCTCCGTAGTCTTCACGCGATGTCTTCTCTTGTCATAGTCTTCAGTGTGAATATCTTCACATACCACCTTTATCTTCAATGTCTTCATACATTTTTAGGGGTCATCTCCGGTAGGAAAACCGAATCAATGAGGGACTACTACCTGTGTTATCCTGCAATTCTCACAAACACATTAGTCCCTCAACCAGGTTTGTCGTCAATACTCCAAAACCAACTAGGGGTGGCACTAGATGCACTTACAGATGGCTAGGCCAGCGATGGGGCGGTGAGGCCTGCGCGGCAGCACAGCCGGCCACGGGGAGGAAGGAGCAGGCAGTCTCGCCGGTGCTTGTTTGAGCGGATAGAGCAGGAAGAGCAGAGATTAAAGAAGCACGACGGTCGTTCGATGGACATCCAACAGTCACTGCTTGTGCGTCAACCTTTTTGTAGGAAAGCCTCAAATCAGTGGAAAACAGCATACAACCCATCTGCCATTATTTCTAATAATTTACAGCCCATTTGCTAATTCTTAAGGTTTTTTTTGGAGCCCATATTCTTTTTGTTAGCATTACAGCCCATATTGTGGCCATGGTTAAAAAAATTATACGAAATTTACATATTTCGGTCCAGTCCGAACTGTTTTTAATCCCGAAATTTCAACTCACATTCAAACTGATTTTAAAAATAAATGTATATCAATATAAAATCCAACAAATTCTCCACGCATAAAAATTAATGTAATTTAAAATCTTGAAATTAAAAAAAAGATATTTGAAACTAATTGCCGGTTTGATGTGTTTTAAAAATGTACAGCCCGTTTCTCATTACTGATGGGCCATTTTCTCAGCCAGCCGAATGAAAGCTCTCCTCGTCTTGAAAGATTTGCAGCCCAACAGGCCTGACAAAGCGAATTACTTGGCAAATCACAAAAAACTGGGTTGTGGCCATGGACCCAGCTGTCAGCCTCTCCACGTACAGTACTCTTCCGATGGAAGTCGTTCCTTGACCACATTGACCACGCCGCGCGGAGAGGACCACGGCGGTGGACGACAGCGAGGCCTAGGAAGGGGACGACACGGAGCCGAGGAAGATGCGGCAGTGGAAGCCCGCGCGGAGAGGAGTACGAGGGTTCACTGGTTCAGCTGCGGTGTGAGGCTGCCGTCGCCGCAGGGCCTGGCCAGTGGTGGGAATAGTAGGGGGCGGTGAGGCCTCCGCGGCAGCACAGCCGACCACGGGAGGCAGGAGCATGCGGCACGACCGGCGCTGCTTTGGGCGGCTGGAGCAAGAAGACCAGAGGTTGAAGAAGCACTACGGCCATTGTGTCGACATCGTACGGTCACTGGAGCTAGAATCGTTCATATTGACTAAGTTGACAAAGCCCTTCATCCTCGTGAACTTAGTAGGCCCACAAGTCAGCCTCCCACCAAGGTGGGTCCCAGCTAGCCGGGGGAGTATTCATTTTTTTGTGTGTAATAAGGAGGCACTTCCGGTGGGTCCGAGCTGACAGCAGGGGAGAGCTTTCATTCGGCTGGCCCATCAGGTGGGTCCCAGCAGTCAAGGGGAAAACATTTTTTTCACAAAATACGGTGGCCCGTCCAGTGGGTCCCTACTTTCAGTTGGAGGAATCATTATTTTCTGCGTAACAAGGAGGCACTTACTTGCTGCAGCCGTGGACCCAGCTGAGACTCTCCACGTACAGTATACTTCCGATGGAAGTCGCTCCTTGACCACGTTGACCTCGCCGCGTTCCGTTGCATGCATGCGTCCATGGGCGTGGTGCGTCCCCACTGTCAGCCTCTCACGTACAGTCATCTTCCGATGACTCTCGGTTGTTGACCACGTTGACCACACCGTGCCGAGCGCACCCAGACTGGAACGACCCGGAGATGGGGAAGACGGGGCAGTGGAGTCGCAGATGGAGAGAAGCGGGAAACTTCACTGGTTCGGGTGCGTGGCAGCATAGCCGCGGTGCCGCCCACGAGAGACAGGAGCAAGAACAGAGGTTGAAGAAAGAGCACGGCTGTTGGATTAACATCCAACGGTCCAGCTGCTAGAATCATTTGTTGATTAAGTTGACAAAGCCGTGCGTACACGTCCTCTTAGTAGGCCCACAAGTCAGTCACCAAATCTGACGGGTCCCAGCTGTCAACGGGATGAATAATTTTTTTCGCAAAACAAGGAGGCACTTCCTTCCATGTGAAGATACAGCCGGTGGGTCCCAGCTGTCCGGTGGAGGAAACATTTTTTTCAGTTTCATAAGGAGGAACTTTCCTTGCGTACGACCATGGACCTCGTGGGTCCCAGCCGTCAGGCTCTCCACGTACAGTCCTCTTCCGATGAATCTCGTTTGTTGACCATGCCGCACCGAACGCAGCGAGGCGGTGGACGACGGCGAGGCCCCGGACGGGAACGACTCGGAGATGGGAAAACGTGGCAGTGGAGTCGCAGATTGAGAGGAGGAGAAGGGTTATAACTGGTTCTGTTGCGGCGTGGGGATGTAGTCTGTGGAGAATAACAGGAGGTGTCGAGGGGTGGAGGGATAGCCTGGCCGATGGTGGGGCAGCGCTTCGCAGCGATGCGTGCCAAGCAGAGCCGCTAGCCGCCGGAGGCCGGACCAGGCGGTCCCGGCGACGCTGGAGGAAGAAGACGAGAGATTGAAGGTGCATGCCGGCCGTTGGATATAAATCCAATGGCTGTGGATGACACAATCATTTGTTGACCAAGT
The DNA here is from genome assembly GCF_056163025.1 of Triticum urartu. NCBI lineage: Eukaryota > Viridiplantae > Streptophyta > Magnoliopsida > Poales > Poaceae > Triticum > Triticum urartu. The sequence goes on along the minus strand of NC_141873.1, from coordinate 147,034,130 downwards.
TGACAACGCCCTGCATAGGCTTCGACCTATTGGCCCACATGTCAGCCTACAAAAATGTGGCATATACTTAACCCATGTTTTCTAGAATGTACAGTCCATTTGCTGGGCTGGGTGAACAAATAATTTCGCGTCAATCAGGCCCATTTATATTTTCTAAGAAATCCCAGCCCATTTGCACTTCCTTGAAATACACGTATTAGGTGGGCTCGTTATATATATAATGTTATGTTAGAAGGAGCAATTAATATCAAAGAATAAACCGGAGAGGCACATTATATATATAATTAAGAAATTAGCGACTTATTGCTCAAAATAGAAATGAGCGCGTTATTATTAAATTGGTCCTTAAAATCTTCGCAAGCTTTTGTACGCAATCACCAGGATTTTCCTTGCCTGTGAGTCAAAGACAACCAGGATTTTCCTTGCCAACTTCCGTTAAACATTTACATTTATAAGTTAATAACACGTGGGATGTTTTTATAATGTATATATAAGTCTCTATAAAATATACGATAATAGTAATAATATAAATATATATAATGTGGTTAGAAGGGAAAACATAAATTGGACACAACATTACTTTTATAAGAGACCTGCGTTTTGTACCCCACAGTAGGCATACTAACAAGTTCACACACAAATACAACAGAAAAGGTAAACATTCATATCAAACTCAGGTTCACGGGACACTTTCATATTCATAGCCAACATTCACTATCAACAACTCAAAAGATTCATATATACACAAGCTCAGCATATCTATGCATCCAAATGATTGATAGATCACACGACAATATTCATACATAATTCACAAAAAGATTCAGATATACACATGTTCAGTATGTTTATGCATCCAAATGATTGAGATCACAGCCAAGATGATCCATGGACGAACTTTAATTACCTAGGGTACAGACTGGTAAATGGTGTTCAATCGGAGGTACTTCTTGCTAAAATTAGTTCTTGTACGAGTAAACTTTCGAGTACATAAGAGGCAGCACAGACAATCTGAACTTTGCTTGTAGGTTTATCCTCAAATAGTGGCCTCATGCCGAGGGAGGTTTGAGCAACTTGGCCACTACTTTCATCCAACTAGTTTACTGGCTCATCTTGGTCTTGTATCTCGCCAAAATTCTACATTGCAGACGAGAAAGGGGGCGGTTGAGAAAATGAACCACCCAAATTTTTTGTGCAGTTCAACTGAAATGGAGCATCCTTGGCGTGAAGACTAATTACGTGCCAGATGAATATACGGGTCAACCAACTTTTCTGGAATCTTTAGACTCCATGCCATATAGTTCGCTACCATATGTGCCGATAACCAAAAGGCACAAGTTGGGACCAAAGACTGGACTACATTTTTCTGGACTATGCACCAAGCAATATTTTTGGCATTCACTCTCCTAATACTTGGAGTTTGACAATTGGTTGACGCCGGTTGATACTCGAATGAATATAGGCACTTCTTGTCAACATGGATGCTTGTCTGAGTGAACTTTGGAGTACATAGCAGCAGCATAAGTACCTGTCCATCTGATTATTTTGTGCAGTTCTACCGAAATCACCCGATGTAATGATTTGTCTGCGAGTTTAGGCTCCAAATTACTCCTTTATGAAATCGGCAAACAGTAGCACAATACCAAATTACCAATACATATGACAGGCACAATAATCAGGATAAAGACCGGTACCAACCTGTGTGAGGTAGCATATCAATTACTATTTCCTTTAACTGGAAGCCGAGATAAGCCAAGCGACTCACAGCAAAGGAAGAAAGCAAGCGGAGATTAGCGACTGATAGGAAAGGACGGAAGCTATCGAGGCAATGAAGCACCCAAAGTTTTTGTGCAGTTCCACCAAAATCGAGCATCCCTGTTGGCACATATATTGAGAAAGTGAGATTACTGTAATAGTGGGACTAGTTGATGAAACATACACTAACAAATAGAAGCACCCTCATTATCTTAATGGATAAAGTTAACAACATAGTAGTCTTGCTTAAAGATAGGTATTAGTTTATTTAATCAATGCCAATTAGCTCAACTCAACACTCAAAGCATTGCCATTTATCATAGGTTGCAAAACTTTAACGTGCAAAGATAAAGGAGTTTCTCATGACAGTAGCACGATACAAATAGAGATGACAGCAAACTAATATGGATGGAGGCCTTAGGCCCGTACCAACCTGAGAAAAAAAAGCTTATTCATGTAGTCCCATAAGAGATGATAAAGCACTCACTGGAATCACACAATAGTATATATTTTTGTGCACTTCAAATGTATGGTTGGAATCACTCTTGTTTACCAGTGCTGAGATTATATCGAAAGATTATCAGGAACTTCCAGCAGAGTTAAAGCATTGGCTAGATAAGTTCATTGTATTGTATTGTGTAGTTCCACTAAAATGTATGATTGGCACAAAATGATCCCTATTTGCACAAGTAGTAACAAGGTGAAACCTTCATTAGCTTAGTGAGAAAGGATAGGAAGACATTAGCATAATACTCAAACAGTAGCATCAAATTCATGATGGACAATACGCAAAACATTGCCTCATTGAACCAATGGCAATAAATTGACATGTAAAACAATAGCACTATTATGTCATGACACTAATATTATTCCCTCCCTGCTCCACCACATGATTCACCTCCATAGACAAACATACACACGTACATGATTCAGCATAGGGTCCTACTAAAGATTTGTTTAACTCCAACAGGAAAATTAGGCAGCAATAAATTAGTGGTACTTAAGTACTCCTAATTAATTAAGTGAGACAGCAGAAGTGGAAGGGCTCCCTGGAGGATCGTCTCACATGTAAGGTAGTCGTTGCAGGAGCCCTTGAATGGCCTCGACTGAGGCCTCTGGCTTCAGCAAGATCGCCTTGGCACTGTTTATTCTTCTTCTTCCTCTTCATGCTCTGTTTCTCTTTCTCCTCACCAGTTGGTGAAACCAAGTACATGATTGGCCTTCTAATTCAGAATTGGTTTTGTCCGTGAGGAAGTATAGGTGTACTAGTAAAAAACAGCATTATTTTCTCATGGCAGTCGGAAAATAGAGATGAACACATGCATTAAATATCATTCTTACCTAAAGGAAGGTTATGGCGCAAATATGGATGAGGATTGGAACACAGATCTCCCTTTGTGCAGTTCCACCAAAATGAACCAACTGTTCCATTCTGACATTCTAGTTAAACAGCACAAAAGTCACTTCTTTTAAGAAGAGTTTTGTGCAGTGCACCAAAAGGCCGCAGCAGCAACCAGGTGAATTGGATATCCCTGTTTGCACAAAAAGGCACAGAGGAAACAGTCAGAGTCTCAAACAATTACAGGCAAAAACATTTGGCTAAACTTGTCATGGCTTATAACAGTGCCATGGCTTCATTTTTACCATGGACATTAGATTAAGAACAGCTAAGGCTACATTCGGTTCACAGGTTTGGTGCAGGATTTTCGTAGGAACACAATTCCTACGGTATTCTTTCCCTTCCAACCTTTCGGAACACGGGAAAGGTGAATAGTGTTTCATAGGAAAACTGGTCTGGTAGTACTGATTCCATAGGATTAGAAACATCCACGCGCTGCTCATTTTTTGGGCGGAAGCCCGAGGCAGGCGCTCGCTGCCATGCGTTAGACAGGTTGATGTGCTGTGTTGCTGGAATAAAAAAATCAACCTATGTGTGGTACGTGAGGTGAGGACAAGAGTAGTCACTGTGCAGCTGAATAAACAAATAGCATCTCATACTGCCAAGCATGCTACTCTAAAAAACAAATATGTACATTTCGTAGTCCATCCAAACACATTCTCTTGAGAGTTTCCTTCGGTTCACTGTTCCATAGTTTTATACCTACATTCCTTTCCTATTCCTCTATTTTCATCAAGACCTATGTTTGCTGCCCCTTTATTCCGAACGGAGCCTAAATATTTGGTATAAGGGCATGGGACAGTGGGTGCACCAGCAGTCCAGCACCATGTACGTAAACAGGGCCATAAAGTGGTGATTCATAGTTTGTTGCCCCGAGAAACAAACATCCAAGAAACATATCTGGGTTGGTCCCATTTTTGTTCACTCTAGCCACCTACTCCTATGTGTGGATAGCAAATCTAGTCCTGGTCATACCACTGTGTACAGCGTTACCCCTATATTTCCATTTTCGACCAAGAGACCGGTTGGATGACCAGTCTGTACTACTTTCACCCCCTTTCCTTCCTGTTTGTACCAAGTCCGATGTACATACTAAATTCCCCCACCCCCACTTTATTTCTTGTTTGAACCAAGTACTCCCTCCGTCCGGAATTACTTGTCATCAAAATGGATGTGTCTAGAACTAAAATACATCTAGATACATCCATTTCAATGACAAGTATTTTCGTACGGAGGGAGTACAAGATTCAACTCCATGAAGTAGCTTTACCTCTAACAATAGAAGAAGAAAAATTGTGACGTTGGACCATCCGATCGAGAGGGACTGAGAGGTAGAAAATGATGCACATGCAGCGATGTAGCGAGCTAGGGAAGTAGAGCTAAGGTGGTTTCGAACGAAGATATACCTGAAGGTCGTCGGGATGTGGATAGGTGGGCGGCGGGAGGCCGGATCCGCCCACAGGCAACAACAAAGGGATCGGAGGACCTCCCACGCTGGCGCTCGGCCAGAGATAACGGTGCGGCCGGCAATGGGTCTCCTCCCTCGGTGTCGACGATGGCCTAAACGATGCCCCTCCTCCCCTTCACCAGCGGAGGGGGATACGTCCGGATCTGTAACTAGCGGTGAGGATAGAAAGCCAATGTTTTTTGAAGGGAGAAAGACAGTGTTACTACCCCTATCTTGTTTAGATCTAGAGAGGATGAGAGTGTGTGAATAGAGCAACCCTAGCATGCAAGCGTGGAGGCTCCGGCCTATATATACGTAGTGGGGTAGTTTTCCTTTTTCACTCCATCAAAACAATCATTTAAAATTGTGTGCTATTACATGCCAGGTCGCGGTTGTTTTAGTTGTTGATTGTTTTTTGAGATAGTTGCCCGCTTGTTCCAAGTGGTGTTACGGTGTGCCAGGTCGCACTTTGTATCGTTCAAGTCTGGTACTACAAGTCCCTCCATTAAATGAACAACCACCCCCTCGTAAAAATTGTGAACAAGCCCATGGCTAAAATTAGCAGAAACGTGGGTTGCCCCAACATGCATTATTATTTATATTTTCTACTCCCTCCATTCCTAAATATAAGTCTTTTTTATTAGACACAACTAAGACAAGAATTTTTTTATTAGCAGTGAACCCCACATGTCATAGACACAAAAATTGTGGCAAGATTCCCTTAGCAAGCCAAAGTGTGTCTAACAATTTGAGCAACTCAGGTTAGGCAAGTGTGGCAAGTGTGGGAAAAATAATGTGGCAACATAAGGCAAACATAGTCACAATCCAAACAGCCCCGTAATTTTTTGTGACATGCATGAAAATTTGGTTAGTTAAATTTTTAGTCAAAATTTGGCAAGGTGCATCAAATCAACACATGCAAGTATCAAAAGGAAAGTCACGGCATGCATGCATGCGTTGTACTCCCTTCGTTTCCAAATATAAGTCTTTTTAGAGATTGCAACAAGTGACTACATACGAAGCAGAATATGTCTACTCCTGCATACGAAGTAGCCCATTTGAAATGTGTAAAAAGACTTATATCGAGTGCAGTGCTTTGATGTGTCGCGTAAACTCATACAATACCGAGAAATTTGATTACTACAACGCCCTCTCCCTCGCGGACTGAGCTTCGGTGCCTTAACTGCACATGCCTTTGGCTGCATGACAGGAGGGCCAACCACCTGTTGGGTCCACCTGTCATAGACGCAAAGGCAGGAGCAGTAAGTAGAAGCTTTCGCTACACGCTATCCCTCCCGCACGAGGTGGACGGACATGCAACAGTGGATTCGATACTGTAGAAGTCAGAGTAACATCATTGTTCATCTTCTCGAAGAGGCGAAGAGACAAGCGCAACCCGAACGTGGCAGTTGCAAACGCTCGCGTGGTGCGGTTCCTTGGAGTACTAGCCAGGCTCTTGCATGAGACAACATTGCTATTGTTTAACAATTAAACTGGTATTATCCATTGGTTGATACTCATTCTGCATAGGTCCACGCGCTTAGCACTGTTTCCTCCTAGGGTCACCAATGTTTATTTGCTAATTAATAGCATTGCATGCAATGAACTAGCCATTGCAAGTCATTAAAAGCATGCACACCTCTCATCTCTTATTGGTTGATATGTCAAGAAACAAGAAACAAGGTAGAAGTTAATGCACCACGCCTAAGTGTTTTGGGACTATTTGGTTTTCGTAAGATGACTTACACACCTAGACGGAGGGAGTAGTATAGCCCTGTAAACCGGAAAGGAGTATTTGCCTTTCTAGAGATTTCAACAAGTGACTAGACTACACCATGTGCAGTACTCCCTCCCTTCCAGTTTATAGGGCTCAAATCTCAAATCTCATGAACCAAGGCATTTTGCGATTGGAGGAATGTATATCATACTTTACAAAACTACCCTAATCAAACTCATGCATTAATTACGTAGTTCTCTCGTTTTCCTCTCCACCTTGGTCGTGGTGCACATGCGGGATATTTCAAAGCATCCGGGCCCGCGTGCCATCCACCAAATCACAGCGAGGTGCTACAGTTGAGATTCACCTGTCACCCCGGTGTGGCCGTCATGACCCATCATATCACAAAACCCACACCTTTACCAGCAGTGGTAAGGTAGCCTCCAAGTTGGACTCGGTGAAGCAACCATCATTTCACTGGAACGCTCGTTCAAGCCCTTTCTTCCCTTTCTTGAAGAAAACCTCACTCTAGGCTACTCACTTCTGCCATTTTTCTTCTGTACCGACGAAGGAAAGGTGGGCGAATCAGTTATGCTGCTATATTTTCATTCCAAGAATCTTCTTTTTGCGAAGCACCGACCGATTCTCACATCCTATTCTTTTCCTGTTTTCATTGCGATTGTGGTTTGCTTTCGATTGCTTTTTGTTTGTCAGTTCATTGATGGATCCTGGAGAACCAGGCAAAGAGTTGCTGGCGGACAACCCACTGGAGACAGCGATCTCTAGGAAGTGAGCACCGACCAACGAGTTGACCATGTTGGCGGGCCAACCCATGGAGACAAAGAACTCCAAGAAACAAGCACTAGCCAAATAGTTGAGGACGTTGGCAGACGAACTCCTCATAGAAAGTTGGAAGAACAGCAAGGGCCCCACCGTGCCTACCCCAGGAACTCTGATTGCCACCTATGTGAGGCTCAAGACCGAGTTTGAGGAGATAGTCGCCGTTGAGAAGCAGTATTCCCCTGGCAAGGTGATGGCCCCCATCGAGGACGAGGAGATGGCCCTCGGAGGGATGAGATCCCCCGGTGAGCTGCAGAAGGTAAAAAAATAATGGCTTATTAGCATAGTTGTGGTTTTTGATTATTTGCAATGTGCTCGCTAATATGTTAGGGTTGTGCAGGTGCTGGTGGACGTCCTTGATGATTCTGATGTCGTGGCCCGTCCTGTTGGCATCGCCCCGGAGATCGATTCCGATGCCGCTGTCCATCCTGTGGACATCGCCCCAGAGATCGATTCCGATGTCGCGGTCAGTCCTGTGGACATCGCCCCAGAAATCGATTCCCATGCCGCTGTCCGTGCTGTGGTCATTGCCTAAGATATTGATGACAAGAAATAGTTGGTCGCGCTAATCCTTCAGGGTAGTTTGCATTGCCCTGTGTTTAATTACCAGAACGATGTGTGTTATCAAACCATCTTAGGGCTAGTGCACTGTCTTGTGTGGGAGGATCTTGCTACTTTTGTTTGATAGTGAATCATGCGATGAATCATGCGAACCCTCTCCGAGTTATGGAAACAGATGTATCCTCACCAGCTTTTGATGTCGAGTTATGGAAACAGATGTATCCTCACTTTGTATCGTTCAAGTCGGTAATAAATGACCAGGATTGAAGGGGAATCCAAATTTGCTTCGTCTTCTGTCCTTGAGCTCTTGACAAATCAATGCACTATATGGTTGCCCGGCCACTCCACCCCAGAGCTCTCACCAAGCATCGTTCATGCCACCGTGCCACACACTAACCGGTAAGGCAGCGATGGCATCCCGCCGCGCCGAGTTCCTCGCTGCCCACGACTGCACACAAAATGGTAGGGAAGCGATGGCATCCCGCCATGCCGAGTTCATCGCCGCTCGCGACCTCACAACTATGTGGGAGGAATTTGAAGATGCCAAGGCCGAATGGGCGGTAGAGCAAGAGGCGTCCAAAGCCGCACAGAGGGAGCGGAAAAGTCAGAAAGCACTCAAGAAAAGAGAGGCACACCGCCGCAAGAAAGAAAAGGACGCACGCACTGCTGCGGAGAGGTCGGCGGAGATCCAAGCACGGTGGGGTGCCGCCGACAAAGCCGGGAAGGAGAGCGATGGCATCTGGCCAGCATGTGAGAAGTAGTAGTACTAGTAGTTAGTGTGTGTGTGTGTGTGGTCTGTGTTTGAGTACGAGCATGTACCAACACTACTAGTTACTACTGTAGTTTTTAGAGCAAATTACCAGTACATTAGCCTAGACTAAATGGAAAAATTCCTATCCTAAGCATCAAATGGCATCTCTTTCTCTATAGGAATTGAGATGCATGTCATCTCACTTCCTATGATTTTGATATTCCTATCCTATGAACGGAAGGAGGCCTCCGTTAGAGTAACTACTGTAGCTAGCAATACTGCTAGTACAGTAGTTTTCTTCAAGAAGCGGAATTCAACGATGTCATGATGGTTCCTTCGTCCGAGCAACTTCAAAGTGGGAAGTGAGCCTGTGATTTGACGGCTCATTAGTCATTGTTACTGCAGCGCGACGACCTGTGTGACTCTCCCTTGGAGTTCTGTGTGCATGGCAAGTGGACCAGGATGGTCGACGTCCCACATGTTGGCGAACGGAAGTATTCTTTCCGATATCGAAGAGCAAGGAAACCGCGTGGTATAGTATCACTGCTGATTGGTTCGCAAAAAAATAGTATCACTGCCGATTTATAATTATTTTTTATTTCTGATGAATGTTAGCGTTTCAACTCTTACGACGAAGGGTGCCAAACACGACACGTGCTGGATGTCCCACACGTCAGTGAAAGGAGTGGGACATGAACAACGTGGTAGAGTCCAGCGTAAAAATAGCGTGGTAGAGCGTCTCCACTTCTTCCACTTCTTGGTCAGAGACCACATGTAGTAGTAGTTACTGGTATGAACGATACAAAGTGTGACCTGGAGAGAAAGACACGTCTAGTTGGAAGGTCTCGGGGCATACACGTAAACAAATATAAAAGTTAATATGTGCCTCCAACTAATATAGTAGTAGTAGAGTACTTAGACATGTACTCCATAACATCACCGTGCATTGCACGTACAACATTTAGTGGTAGTACGTAGTAAGAGACAAATGCCGCCCAAGAGTTCCCTTCTCGACCTACTTTTGGGTGTTTAGTAGAGTGTATGGAGGGTGCCTGAGTCCACACTAGTTTAGCACAAATACACTAGAAGCATGCATGAAGAGAGCATGCATGAAGAGGGGTGTTGAGTTGAGCATGCATGAAGAGGGAACAACTATGCTGAGACGAGAACGCAACCAAACACACCCTATATGCCACGCATTGTTCATACCATTTGTGCCTTTCTACTTCACTTACTGCGCTACATTACTCAGGTTCGTACGTCCACTCCTGGGTACATGTCCGTCTCGTAGTTCCAGTCCCACGTGTTCTTCATATAGATGGAACGATCCTTGCATAACACGTGTACCTTGATGCTAGATGTCTCGCGTGTTGGCAAAGGATGAACAAAGCTCACGTAAAAAATAGAGTGGAAGAACATAGATTCCGGACGACCGAGAAGGAGCAAGGAACCTCGTGGTGGAGCATCTGCACTCATAATATTTAATATTATTCAGCGATATAAAATTAACCAATCATCTCCACAGTGGACTGGAAGAGTACGAAACACGGCAGCCCAGTGTAGTTACATCATACTAGTAAATGGCTAGCCCACGCTATCACCATATTTCTTGGCTTCTGTGCGACACCTATCTCTAGTAATCCAGCAGCCTGTATCGCTTCTCCCTCCTCGTCTCTATCAAAGTGCGGCGGGCTAGCGTTTCTGCCGTCTATTGAGGTCGGTTAACTATCACATGTTAGCGACATGCCAAGAGCATTCTAAAAAAATTCCTTTCACGTTCCGTTTTCAAAAAGAAAAAAATCCTTTCACGTATGAATTTGCCTGTATGCTTTGAGCAACTTGCATGTCCTATACTGCTCCTGTTTGGTACTCTAACTTAGCTCGAGGTTAGACTAACTCATGACTAACCCTGAACTAACTATAGCCAAAGAGATGTTTGGGTGACAGGGTTAGATTGACAATAAATGCACTTCATGGAGAGAGAAAAGTTATTTTTCAGTGGTCCCAATGAGAACTATCTCCAGTTAGCACCTCTTGGGTGGGATAGTTTTTTTGGTGGGTTCGGTGCAACTTGCTCCAATTTAAACCCTCATGCGTGGATACTTTAGGGCTATTTGAGCCCCAACTAGCTCAAACTAACTCTAACCCATGGATCCAAACAGGGCCTATGGCCAGTATCGACGCGGAGCAGTCGCGTGCACCGGGAAGCGGCTCTCTCGGCCGTCGCGCCACTTCAAAGCCGGCGCCAGTGAGAGGTCGCCTCCGCTCTGGCCGGGCACTAAAGCGGCACTGACGCTCCAGGGCGACGCTGACCGTTTCACGCGGGAAGCGCGCACTCGCAAGGGAGTATAGGTTTTGAACCGTTTCACGTGTAGTACTGGTAGTTTGCAAAAGTACTCAATTATTGCACTCAGTTTCCTAAGAAATTGTGGTAAAAAACATTACTCCACAGTCCTCTTCCCTTCTCCTTCCTCTTCCACCGCCCGCGCATGTCTACGGGAAGTGACCAGTCAACCCTTATATAGGAGTGCTAGCACAAAAAGATGCATGCATGACCACTAAAATTTCCATATTAAAGCGCCACTCCGGTGGGAGTATGGCGTATGTTGTTACCTTTGGCCGGCCCATGGCTACCGGTGATGGCGACCAGAGAAGAGGCGGCGGGAGGGGAATGAATGCAGCTACTGTTTGGGTTCGCCTTCTGGCTTAAATAAATGCGCAGCATCACGTGTACCCGCGGGTGCACAAATTGTAACATACGTGTCTGCTTAAGTGGGCGTCACGTAACTGGTGTGTGTGTGAGAGAGAGATTCTGAGAGACAGAGTGCGTGTGTGCGACTCTACTCTTCGGGCATGTACTCAACCTTTTGCATCGGGATATAAGGATAATGGTATTTACTTTAGCTAGTGATTTACATGGCCATGTTAACGTGGTTGTGTCAAAAAAAATGCCACTTCCTGCTTGTGATTTGCGCTATATAATTACAAGAAAGATTCTCGTGCATTGCAGGGAACATCAATATGCATTTTTTTACAAAACACCTGTTGTGATTGACCCATGCAGGAGTAATCCCATGTGTAAAAACTAATGATATCTCGAGAATTTTATCGGAAAACTGGTATCTCGAGAATGTCATCGAAAAAATGAAAGATGAGAGATAAGGCAAGGAGGAGTGGAGCGTGGTGGTGACTGGTGGTCAGAATGGACGGAGGCATGGGAATGGACGGCGCCGGCAAGCAGCAGCGGCCACCATGCATGCTAGATTGTTCCAGAGACTTATTCCTTTTTTAATTGCTGAGCAATGAGGTTGCGGGAGATAATGATGTGGAGAGAGGTGTGGGTATCTTTTGTAAAATTATCATAGTTTGCTTTCTATCCTCAGATATAGATCATGCGGTCTGTATTACAAGATGGCAGGCACACCATCACCTCCAACTCATTTTTTATAAGGGTACAGATGATAAGTTTGCTGACTACTAAAGTAAAGTGGAATTTGTCCATGTTATGCAAGTAAATAAAGGTGATTGTTTATCATACGGGTAAGGTTGGATGAAGGGTGGTAGGAACAAATGCTCCTCCTAGAGCATGTGTGTGTGAGATGGAGTCTTAGTGTGTGCGGGGTGTGTGTGTGTGAGAGAGAGAGAGGGGGGGAGAGAGAGAGATGGAGTCTTAGTTTGTCTGTGTGTGTGTGAGAGAGAGAGATGGAGTCTTAGTGTGTGTGGGGGGGGTGCGTGCACGCGCGTGTGTGTGTGTGTGTTTGTGTGTGTGTGTGTGAGAGAGAGATGGAGTCTTAGTGTGTGTGGGGGGTGCATGCGTGTGTGTGTGTGCGCGCGCGTGTGTATGTGTGTGTGTCGCGGGGTCCTCTGTGGCGGATGTAATTTAAGTGTGCATGGCTTCATCATAGAGAGGTGATGTGTATGGCAGAGGCCACCAACGATGGGGTGCGAGAGAGAAAATGCCCATAGAGAGGGAAGACAAGGTGTGTGCGCGTGAGAGGAGTCGACATCGAGAGAACGTGTTTGTTCGAGAGACACCGAGGAAGACTACTATATATCGATGGTGCATGTAGGCGGGAATTAAACAAAGGGATGGTCTTATTGGTTTCGGGGATATAGGGGAAGAGTGAGAGGCGGGGGTAGCTAGAAGGAGATTGTTAAGTGTGAGTGTGTGTTTTACCCATCCAGGCGGAAGTTATGTGCACAAAAGAGGAGAACGATTCGATGTGGCGTTAGGATTGAGGGTAGTTAACTACATATGGAGACATAGAGACCTTGAACGTGCATGTGTGAGAGGTATACATGTATACGTGGGATGTGTGTGTGCGCGCGCGCACATGATCGAGATAAAAGAAAGAAGACATAAGTCATAAGATCAACGACATGGGAGAGACGGATCGGTATGACAATATGCATGCATGTGAGAATGCAGGGAAGAAGGCCCGATAATTGAGCATGTGTTTTTGTCTTTAAGAGATAGTGGCATGGGCTGGAGCATGCATCTATGGAGAGCAGAGGGAGTGAGGCGCAATGATTGTGCAAAAGATACCAACCTATAAATGCATATGTATGGAGAGACATATATAGTGTGGGTGATAGGAAGCAAGACTCCGTGCGAGAAACAAATGTTGACAGAGAAACTACAGATAGATACACAGATGGAGATGCTAGCTAGAGGGACATCTGCTAGTTTGGGTGTTAGAGATGACCGTTGGGTGGTTCAAAGGGTGAAGTTATATATGTGTGTGAGAGGGCACTTGACTACATGTAGAGAGAACCATATGTAGTGTGCGTGATAGGAATCAAGAGTGAGGGCGAAAAAGAAGGTTGATGGAGAAATAGATAAATAGAAAGATAAAGATGCTAGCTAGTGTGTGTTAGAGATAGGAGTCGAGTGGATCAGAAGGCTGGGTTATGTGTGTGGGTGTGAGAGAGATAGAGAGAGGGTGCATGTGAGTCACATACAAATAGATATCAGAGAGAAATGAGATCCAGAGAGACAGAGTTTTGTGTCTGCGAGAGAGAAAGAGATTTCCCAACGTGAGTGATAGCTAGAGAGACATATGAGGGAACGCAAGATATCCCTAGGGAGAGAGGGTGTGTGTGAGCGACATACAAGAGAACAATGGAGAAATATGAGACCTTGGGAGACAGAGTTTGTGTTTGTGTGTGAGAAAGAGATATTGAAGAGCAAGAGTCGTAGGTTCTCATATCTAAGGAGCGAAAGACATCTCTGTATGAGGGGTGTGCGAGTGGAACACATGGGAATAGTGTTGGAGTCTACGGCAGGGTGCGTCGACTGCAAATTAAAATTTCCTACGCGCAGAACAACCAAGAACATGCTATGGGAGATGGATCACAGTTCGTTACCACTAGATGCGCAGTGCCGTGCAGCGGAAGAAGAGTTGGGGCAGCGCGTTCGCGTGGAACATCTCCTCCTCATCCGATCTCCCTCATACAACCAGTGGTCGGTTCCCACGTACAGGTTCGCAGGAGCGGCGCAAGTGCACCGCCTCTAACGGTATCCGCGCGTGCAGGAGGAACGTCATGTGGCGGACTGCTAGGTCCGATCACACAACCGGCGGCGAGTGGAGGTGTCTATTCGCAACACATGCAAACCCTGGTGACAGTGCCGAAGCGATCAACCGCGTGAGTGTGCGGCACCTCCACTATATATATAGGCGTCCGTCGCGGGCTCAACACTTGGGCCTCGCACAGACCCTAAAGCCCATAAGTCTACTGGGCCACAATCCGAATACAGTTCGGATCACATCCGACCAGTGTCCTCGGATCCGACCTCATAGGTTCCTTCCCTTAAGCGCGCGACTCCTTAGGTTCAAGTCATCTTGGTCGCAGCTCGGATCAACTCCGAACTACACGGTTGGTAGCGGCCTCTAGCAAGGCATGTCGAACACCAAGAAAACTATGAAGCTGGTTAGCGAACATGTACATCATACTTCCATTCCTTTTGCCACACGATATATGTTGTCGAGCTCAAGGTGAGTCTGTCATCCTTGTGCTAGCCCAACCTCTTTCTCATTCCAGTGATGCCGACCACTATCCGTATTATCTCATAATCCTTGTCGCATGGCCATGCTTATCCTGGTCGGATCACACGAGGGGCCCAGAGTATATCTCTCCTGGTCGAAGGGGCAAATCCCATCTTGCTCGACCATGTCTCGCAGCATGGGTTTGGACAAGCCTGAAACCTACCTTTGTAACTACCCAGTCACGGAGTAGCATTTGGTCGGCCCAAAGCAAGTCTGTCACCATCCCGAGTACATGCATCAGCTTAGGTCTTAGGACATAGAACATACGTAGTACTAGAGACTCACAGATGACATATCGCTGCGTCTCATAGTTGGGTATGTCCGACTCGGACCTTACCTCGACTCAGATCCGACTACGTCGAATCCGACCAGATCCTTCCAAGTCCATATTATCCGGTTAGCATCCAATGCTCCATGGATAGTGAGACCAAGCCATCGACCGTGTCATATGCTTGTCTAGTTGGCTGCGCGTCCACACATCCCTTTCGACTAGGGACCTTTTAGGACAGTCATCATACAATGCATAGTCCCACAAACAAGTCACGTACTTGCTGATACACATCATTGATAATGTCCAAGGACTATCTTTATTCATAAACACATAGGAAATATCATCATACATGATTGCCTCTAGGGCATATATCCAACAGTCACCCACTTGGACTAGAGTCAATCAAATAGACATCGAATGCCCATAGCTCTAACGTGCCCCTCATGCTTGGGTTGTGGAAGCGGCTTAGTCAACGGATCCGCTACATTTGCATCCGTGTGAATTTTGCATAACTATACATCACCACTCTTTACGATCGTTCGTATCAGGTGATATTTCCGATCTATGTGTCTGACCTTATGGTGATTCCTCGTCTTCTTGGCTTGTGCGATGGCACCAGAATTATCACAATAAAGGTCCAACGGTTTTACCGAGGCTGGGAAAATACCAAGATCATCCAGAAAGTTCCGGATCCAAACACCTTCCTTTGCAGCTTCACAAGCCGCAATGTATTCGGCTTCTGTAGTAGAATCGGCCACCGTATCTTGCTTGGAACTCATCCAGCTCACTGCTCCTCCGTTCATGACGTACACGAATCCGGACTGTGATCGACAATCATCTCTGTTGGTTTGGAAACTAGCATCGGTGTAACCCCTTACGATGAGCTCTTCCTCACCTCCATAAACTAGGAACATCTCTTTAGTCCTTTTTAGGTACTTCAAAATAGTCTTTACCGCTGCCCAGTGACTCTCACCTGGGTTGGCCTCGTATCTACTTGTTAGGCTTATTGCAAAAGCAACATCGGGCCGCGTACATATCATGGCATACATGATGGATCCGATTGCCGAGGCATATGGAATCCTACTCATCATGCTTCGCTCATCAGATGTCGAAGGACTCTGAGTCTTGCTTAGCCTTATACCATGTGAGAGTGGCAAGAACCCTTTCTTTGCCTCACTCATGTTGAACCGCTTCAACACTTTATCTATGTATGTGCTCTGGCTTAAGCCGAGCAGCCTCCTTGATCTATCTCTATAGATCTTAACGCCTAAAATGTACATTGCCTCACCAAGGTCCTTCATCGAAAACTTTCCATTCAATGACTCCTTGACCGAGTTTAGCATCGAAATATCATTTCCGATCAGTAGTATGTCATCCACATACAAGATCAAAAACACTATTGAGCTCCCACTTAACTTCTTGTATAAGCAAGAGTCCTCTTCACTTTTGATGAAGCCGAAACCTGTGACGACCTCATCAAAACGAATGTTCTAGCTCCCAGATGCTTGCCTCAACCCATAAATGGATCTCTTGAGCTTGCATACCTTACTAGTGCTAGTCGTATCGACAAAACCCTTGGGCTGTATCATATACACGTCCTCGGTTAAATTTCCGTGAAGGAAAGCCGTCTTGACATCCATCTGCCATATCTCGTAATCGAAATATGCAGCTATAGCTAGTACGATCCTCACCGACTTCAGCATCTCTACCGGCGAGTAAGTCTCGTCGTAGTCAATTCCTTGAACTTGTCCATAACCCTTAACGACAAGCCGAGCTTTGTGGATCTGAACATTTCCATCCACATCGGTTTTCTTCTTAAAGAGCCATTTGCAACTAATGGCCGTTATGCCAGGCGGCGGATCAACCAAGTCCCAAACTTGATTCTCATCCATGGACTTTAACTCGGATCTCATGGCCTCCAGCCATGCCTCAGAATCTGGTCTCACCATCGCTTCCGCATATGTGGCCGGCTCATCGCTTTCTAGTAACAATACATCGCACACTTTGCGCAATCTTTCCGACCTCCGTGGTTCTGGTGCCGCTTCCACTACGGGTTCCCTGACTGACTTCGGTATGATCTCATCACCAACTGAGCCGTCCCCGAGTAGTCCTCGAATTTCTTCGAGTCGGACCGTCCTCCCACTGGCCTCTCGACTGAGAAACTCTTTCTCAAGGAAAACTCCGTTCCGAGCAACAAACACTTTGTTCTCTTCCCGGTTGTAGAAGTTATATCCCAAGGTTTCCCTCGGATATCCCACAAATATGCATTTATCCGACTTGGTTGTAAGCTTGTCTGACATAAGTTTCTTGACAAATGCTTCACAACCCCAAATCTTTAGAAAAGACAAACTGGGACTCTTCCTGGTCCACATCTCATGTGGTGTCTTGTCTACAGATTTTGATGGTACCCTGTTAAGTGTGAAAGCTGCAGTTTCTATAGCGTATCCCCAGAATGACAAGGGTAAATCCGACTTGCTCATCATAGATCGGACCATGTCCAACAAGGTGCGATTCCTCCATTCTGATACACCATTTATCTGTGGCGTACCCGGAGGTGTGAGCTGAGGTACTATACCTCTACTTTTCAGATGATCATCAAACTCCTGCCTCATGTACTCACCTCCACGATCAGATCGTAGAAGTTTTATAGTCTTGCTGAGCTGATTCTCCACCTCATTTTTGAAACTCTTTGAACTTTTCAAAAGTCTCTGACTTGTGCCTCATCAAATAGATATATCCGTATCTACTCAAGTCGTCGTAAACGTCATGAAGTACTGATAGCCACCTCTGGCAGTTGTGCTCATTGGTCCACACATATCACTGTGTATCAGTTCCAACAGCTCGGATGCCCTATCACAACTCTTTGCGAAAGGAGACTCAGTCATCTTGCCGAGCAAGCATGATTCGCATGTCTCGAACGACCCAAAGTCGATCGAAGTTAGGAGTCCATCATCATGGAGCTTCTTCATGCATTTCGAACTAATGTGTCCAAGCCGGCAATGCCAAAAGTATGTCGGATTTATCTCATTGGGATTATGCCTCTTGACATTCACATTATAGACCGGTTCTTGTTCTAGATTCAATATAAATAACCCATCAACAATGGGTGCATAGCCGTGGAACATACCATTCAAATAAATCGAACAACCATTGTCCTTTAAATTGAATTCATAACCCTGACTCATCAAGCATGAGGCAAAAATAATGTTCTGACTAAGTGCAGGAATGTAATAACAATTATTCAATTCCAAAATAAATCCAGAAGGAAGCTGGAGCTGCATCGTGCCGACCTCCAACGCAGCAACTCTTGCTTTGTTGCCGACCCTGATGTCAATCTCCCCTTGTGCCACACGCCTAGTTCTTACCAGCCCCTGCATCGAGTTGCAAATATGAACAACTGATCCGGTATCAAATACCCAAGAGCTATTAGGTATGTCAGCAAGGTAAACGTCTATAACATATGCAACAAGTGTACCTTTGCCTGAAGCAGCATTCTCAGCCTTCTTGCCATGCTCTGCAAGCCACTTGCTACAGTTCCTCTTCCAGTGACCAGTTTCCTTGCAATGATAGCAAATGGTCTTTGAGTCCGGTCCAGACTTAGGCGCAGCGGCGGAGGTTACCATCTCCGTGCCCTTTGCCATAGCCTTCTTCTTAGACCAACTCTTCTTGAACTTAGCCGATTTCTGCACCATCAACACTTGATGCGTGCCTTTCTTAATATCCTGCTCTGCCACTTTGAGCATCCCATGCAATTCAGTGAGCTTCTTATCCATGCCATGCATATGATAGTTCGAGATGAACGTCCCATAGCTGGGCGGAAGAGAACCCAGAACTGCATCAGTAGCCAGCTCATCCAAGAGCGGGAAGCCCAACCGATCCAAAGCTTGCACATATCTGATCATCTTGATCACATGCGGGCTCAGTGGATCACCTTCCTTCAGCTTACAATCCATCAAGGATCGCCGGACGTTGAACCTTTCGGTCCTAGCCTGCACCTGAAACATGCTCTTGAGACTCTTGATCATATCGAAAGCCCCAACGTCTTTGAAATGCTGCTGCAAATCGGGCTCCATACAAGCCAGCATGAGGCAGCTGATCTCGTTTGATTCATCAACGAGTTTCTGGTAGGCATTCTTGGTTGTGGTACTAGCATTATCGGCAGGTTCCTCTGGAAGCAGATCCTCTAGAACATGTTCCTTTTTATCATGCTTGAGAACAATTCTCAAATTTCTATACCAGGTAGTAAAGTTGGTTCCATTCAGTTTATCCTTTTCCAGAATTGATTTCAATGCAAAGTTGGGTTGAGCAGGTGGTGCCATTGATCTACAATAGAAAAATATGTAATCACTAAGCAATGTGTTTATGTAGAGTAATTCTAGCCTTAAACAAAAATACTCCCATTGAAGTCAGCATCCCTCTGCAAACTCTCAGTGATTCAGGATCCGACTAGCACACGCGACTAGTGAGCTTTAGCATCACTGCTAGACAACATGCCTATCCGGTAAGCAACTCCTTGCTAATCGTATCTCTATACGACTCCTGTCGGTCGGGTAGGTATCTCATACCCCGGCTCCCGACCTCTTTTGCCACAAGGCCCAAAACCGTTTTGATAGCCTTGTCAAGTCAACCTAATGCAGTGCATGTCCGTGTCCGACACGAACCATTCAGTTCAAGGACACCTAGCAGCACCCCAATTTTATGAGCCCACTACTAGACGTACTTGACGTGTGAAGGTGCAACATCGGGGATGGCAATTCGCTTGATATTCATGAGGGATCTTTCTGCCATTCTAACATGCATAGAAAACAAGGAAACATAACAATCACATATTGTGAAATAGTATGGCTCCTTCATGGATGTTCTTCCAGGTTGGCTCCGACTCCGATGACCATCTAGGAACTCCATCTTGTTTGTCACGCCGGGATGCCAAGCCACCAACCTGATCTCTATTATCCAACTACTACATCTAGTAATGAATTTTACATAGAGTCACAAGTCGACACGCAGGTCGTTATACAACATAATGACAACACTTTGGCTCCTGCCGGCTGACAAACATGACACGCAGGTCATGTATAATTTACACACATGCATCACATACACATGAGCCATACTTTTCACATCAAACCCTGCAAAATAAAGTTATGCATAGAATCGCATTCTACCGGTTTGAGTGATCGTGTACGAAATACAAGGCGCTAGGCACACGTTTTCGGAAATTACAGATCACATCTCAACTCCGATCATGCCGAATTCTCTAATCTGACCGATCTCATCGATCATCGCGAATCCGATTCAGATTTATGTTTCACTGTTAACCCCGATGGCGGATAACCGACCAGTAGGGGTAGATCGTGTCACGACCTCATCGATCCCAATTAACAGAAAACATAGCCACATCGATCCCCATGTGCAGTTGATCTCATTAACCGTGCACATAGCCATTCTTATCAATGACAATAGATCTCATCTATTGCCTCCACATATCTAATATGCATATGATCTGAATCCAAATCCTATAGCAGAGGCTCCGATACCACTGTTGGAGTCTACAGTAGGGTGCGTTGACTACAAATTAAAATTTCCTACGCGCAGAACAACCAAGAACATGCTACGGGAGATGGATCACAGTTCGTTACCACTAGACGCGCAGTGTCGTGCAGCGGAAGAAGAGTTGGGGCAGCGCGTCCGCGTGGATCGTCTCCTCCTCGACCGATCTCCCTCATACAAACGGTGGTAGGTTCCCACATACAAGTTCGCCGGAGCGGCGCAAGTGCACCGCCTCTAACGGTATCCGCGCGTGCAGGAGGAACGTCGTGCGGCGGACTGCTAGGTCCGATCACACAACCGGCGGCGAGTGGAGGTGTCTATTCACAACACATGCAAACCCTAGTGACAGCGCCGAAGCGATCAACCACGTGAGTGTGCGGCACCTCCACTATATATATAGGCGTCCGTCGCGGGCTCAACACTTGGGCCTCGCACGGACCCTAAAGCCCATAAGTCTACTCGGCCATAATCCGAATACAGTTCGGATCACATCCGACCAGTGTCCTCGGATCCGACCTCATAGGTTCCTTCCCTTAAGTGCGCGAACCCTTAGGTTCAAGTCGGCTTGGTCGCAGTTCGGATCAACTCCGAACTGCATGGTTGGTAGCGGCCTCTAGCAAGGCATGCCGAACACCAAGCAGACTATGAAGCTGGTTAGCGAACCTGTACATCATACTTCCATTCCTTTTGCCACACGATATATGTTGTCGAGCTCAAGGCGAGTCTGTCATGCTTGTGCTAACCCAACCTCTTTCTCGTTCCAGTGATGCCGACCACTATCCGGAGTATATCTCTCCTGGTCGGAGGGGCAAATCCCATCATGCTCGACCATGTCTCGCAACATGGGTCTGGACAAGCCTGAAACCTACCTTTGTAACTACCCAGTCACGGAGTAGCGTTTGGTCGGCCCAAATCAAGTGTGTCACCATCCCGAGTACATGCATCAGCTCAGGTCTTAGGACATAGAACATATGTTGTACTAGAGACTCATAGATGACATATCGCTGCGTCTCATAGTTGGGTCTGTCCGACTCGGACCTTATCTCGACTCGGATCCGACTATGTCAAATCCGACCAGATCCGACTACGTCGAATCCGACCAGATCCTTCCAAGTCCATATTATCCGGTTAGCATCCAATGCTCCATGGCTAGTGAGACCAAGCCATCAACTGTGTCATATGCTAGTCTAGTTGGCTGCGCTTCCACACAGCCCTTTCGACTAGGGACCTTTTAGGACAGTCATCATACAATGCATAGTCCCACAAACAAGTCACGTACTTGCTGATACACATCATTGATAATGTCCAAGGACTATCTTTATTCATAAACGCATAGGAAATATCATCATACATGATTGCCTCTAGGGCATATCTCCAACAAATAGTGGAGAGAAATGAGACCCCGGGAGATAAAGTTTTGTGTTT